>NW_006921871.1:4133636-4151959 GCF_000298275.1 Orycteropus afer afer | reverse complement strand
TATATATATATATATATATATATGTTCATTCTGCTGTGATAGTCTCAACCTTGAGAGCCAATGTTGCTGATAACTATTTCCCTTTGCTTCATAAATGTCTTAGCACATTTCTTCTGCTACTTTTCTCAATATTTTGACTTGTCACAATCAAAATGTACCATTCTACTTTTAAGAGATGTTAACCAGTTATAATGTGATGAATCAACTCTTATTCTAAACAGATTACTTTTGGTTATATTTAAAATTTCCTGGAGACCACAACATGTTTGTTTGTTAACCATAATGGCAGAAATGGCAAGAAAGCGCTTAGTTTTTAAAACAAGAGATATTTCCTTTTGAAAGGCCCTCTGAAATTTATGTGTACAGCCTGACATCCTTCATAATTCAATTCTGTTACCTTCCATTAAAAAAAATAATAATAAGCATTTATTAAGCACTTGCAAGACATTAAGTACAGTGTTGTAATCTCAATATATGTGACCTCTTTTTCACATCACAACAAAGTTTAAAGTATTTATTATTAACTGGTTTTATAGAAGAGAAAACTGAAAATTAGAAACATTAAGTAGCATCTCCATGTCCCTGTAAAGTGACAAAATCTAGATTTAAATTGTTGACCTGGTCCAGTATCCCATTTTCTTGCTAAATATTATACTGGCGTTTGCTGAAAATTTTATCAAAATTGTTATTATTTTTTATAACAACCAATACATGTTAAGACTTTTTTGAGTGCCTGCCACTGAATGTTTTTGTTGTTGTTCAGTGCTGTTGAGTCAGCTCCTACTCATAGTGATCCCATGTACAACAAAATGAAATACTGCCCTGTCCTGTGCTAGCCCCACAATCCTTGCTGTACCTGAACCCATCATTGTAGTCACTGTGTCAATCCATTTCATTGAGGGTTTTCCTCTTTTTCATTGACCTTCCACTTTACGAAGCATGATATCCTTCTCCAAGGAATGGTCCCTTTTGACACATGACCAAAGTAGGTGATACGAAGTCTGGCCATTCTTACTTCCAAGGAGCATTCTGGTTGCACTTCCTCCAGGAAAATGTGTTAGTTCTTTTGGCAGTCCACAGTACCTTCAGTATTATTTTCCAACACCACAACACAAAAACATCAGCTATTCTTTGGTCTTCCTTATTCATTGTCCAGCTCTCACATGCGTATCTGGTGATTAAAAGTACTATGACTTGGGTCAGGTGCACCTTACTCTTCAAAGAGAAATCTTTGCTCTTCAGCACTTCAAAGAGATCTTTTGCAGCAGATTTGCCCAGTGCAATACATCATCTGATGTCTTGACTGCTCCTACCAGTGGTCATATGTAATATGAAATCTTTGACAACTTTAATCTTTTCTCCATTTTTCAGGATGTTGCTTATTGGTGGAGTTGTGAGGATTTTCATTTTTTTTGTGTTGAGATGCAATCCATACTGCAGGCTGTAGTCTTAAATCTTCACCAGTATGTGCTTCAAGTCATCCTCACTTTCAGCAAGCAAAGTTGTGTTATCTTCATATTGCAAATTGTTAATGAGTCTTCCTCAAATCCTGATGCAATGTTCTTCTTCATACAACCCAGCTTCTCAGATTATTTGCTCAGCATACAGATTGAATAAATATGGTGAAAGGACACAACACTGATGCACTCCCTTCCTGATTTTAAACCATGTGACATTCCCTTGTTCTGCTTGAACAACAGTCTCCTGGTCTATGTACAGGTTCCTGATGAGCACAATTAAGTGTTCTGCAATTCCCATTCTTCTCAATGTTATCCACAATTTATTATGATCCACATAATGTAATGCTTTTGCATAGTCAATAAAATGCAAATAAACATCTTTCTGGTATTCTTTGCTTTGAGCCAAGATCCATCTGACATAAGCAATGATATCCATCATTCCACATCCTCTTCTGAATCCAGCTTGCATTTCTGGAAGTTTTCTGTCAACATACTTTGGCAACCAATTTTGAATTATCTTCAGCAAGATTTTATGTATAATTTATGTGTAACGTTAGTGATAATATTCAATAATTTTCACATTCTCTTGGAAACTACTTAATGGCAGTGAGTTTTTGTTTTTTGTTTTTTGTTTTTCTTTTCTGGAATCACCTCTCTTTGGAATGGGCACAAATATGGATCTCTTCCAGTCAATTGGCCAGGTAGCTGTCTTCCAAATTTCTTGTCACAGACAAGTGAATGCCTCCAGTGCAGCATCTGTTTGTTGAAACATCTCAATGGGTATTCCATCAACTCCTGGAGCCTTGTTCTTCACCAATTCCTTCAATACAGCTTTGACTTCCTTCAATACCATTGGTTCTTGATCATATGCCACCTCCTGAAATGGGTGAACATCAAGCAATTCTTTTTGGTACAGTGTCACTGCATAAGCATTGCATTTTAAATGCAGTATTTTTTGTAGATGGTATTGTAGAAATTTACTTCCTATATAATTATAGTTAATTTGGACAATTTGATTTTAAGCGTGCATTACCATGACTATGTGTTTTCATGTTTCTGAATTTCTTGGTGCATCAAAACTCTAAAGAAAATAAACCTCATTCCCAGCATCCTAAAAGCAGAATTACCTCATCCTTACCCTTTTACCCTTTATGTTGTTGTTGTTGTTATGTGCCGTCGAGTCAGGCCCGACTCATAGCGACCCCTCCTTGGGTTTCTGAGGCAGTATCACTATGGAAGTAGGATTGCCCAACCTTCCTTCCAAGGAGTGGCTGGTGGGTTTGAACCGCCAGCCTTCTGGTTAGCAGTCAAGTGCTTTAGCCACTATGCTACCAGAGCTCCTTTATCCTTTATAGTCTTTATCAAACTAATTAACCGAGATTGGAAGGTTAGACCTTGAAATAAGTCTTTGATATCTTATTGGAAAACCTTCATGTGTTAGAAAGATATGAAACTATATATATTATATGTATCTATATATCTGTCATTAGTTTATCAGTTTCCTAGGGAATTTTTAGGAGCTCTGGTGTTGACTTAAACCTATAGATTAGTAAAAGCTAAATGTAAATAAATGAAATGCAATTAAAGTTTGGTTTTGCTTTAGAGGGTATTGGAATGGCTCTTATCCATCTACACTGACTGACTTGATAACGCATGTTCCATCAACAGTCTTGAAACAATGCTGTAGGAAAATCAGACTGTAAAGCTATCCTCCTTACTCATTCTTTCAGAAAAGTTAGGATTATATTGGATTTGACATCTTTTCTATGTAATGAATTTCATGCAACCAACATTGGGGTCAATCTAGTCAATCATGCAGATGATATTTGTCTACAAATAATGTGACTATATTTGTCTTCCAGCTGAATAAGACTTGTGAACATAATGCTGACAGGTCTCAAGACATTGCAGTTGTTGAATATGGAACTAGGGTGAATTATTGCATATATTCTCACATGGAGCTGACAGTGTCTAACCAGCTATTAAACCTGTATATGCAGTACATCTGTATATGAAACAATAAGATTTAAACAAATGGTTACTGTTCTTGCAACAACAGCCAGATTAAAGCTATAAATGACTTACATAGTAAAATCATACTTTTACCACAGATTCCAAAATAGGAGTTAATAATAATAATAATAATAATAAAACACCAGAAGAAAGTTTGTACTAGATTTTCTTACATTCTGTTGCTTTATGCCTACAAAGAAATATGTATTGTTCACTCACATAAAAATGAATTGTGTATTGGGAAAAGCTCCAGAGTCATTGGAAAAACTGCATAGGTTGGAATCAAACTGTTATGTGACTCTGAATGTTTATATTTTCCACATTTAAATGAGGTGTCCAACGATATATTTGGTTATATTGTGAGCTCTAGGAGCTCTGGTAGCATAATGCCTAAGGCACTTGACTGCTAACCACAAGGCTGGCTGCTCAAACCCACCAGCCACTCCTTGGAGGGAAGGTTGGACAATCTACTTCCATAGTGATACCACCTCAGAAACCCAAGGAGGGGTCGTTATGAGTCAGGTTCGACTCGACGGTACAGAATAACAACAACAATGTGAGTACATGTGCCTACTGAACTGCATTTTAACACCCTTAAGGAGAATGCATTTAAGAATGACTTACTGAACACCTATGTTGGTTGTTAATTCACATGGATTTTGAGATGTTTGCCACCTAATTCAAAAGTTTTATAAAATTCATAATCTCCCAGAACTTTCAGTCTACTTAATCTCTTCTATCAAAAGCAAGGCATGTAACAGTGCAGTGTAGTAAATTACATAGTGTGGCTTTTCTAGCCATAAGTCTGTGTAAACTCTGTAATGGAATTTGCCATGAGCAACTGAGTAGCTCCTGATTGTTAAAGTTATCCACCTGGGATGTTTCCGTTGAGAGTGGCGTGAAGCAATCTTCTGGGTAGTTCGCTCTCTCTCAGGTTTATAGAATCCTGATGTTGGGATTGGTTAGTTTGGCCACTCTGCCAGGCTCAAAAGGAGCCCTCCTAGAGGCAGAAGGAGTCTCTCACTGCTGGCTGAGAAAGACATGCTGCTGAGAGAGAGATGTGAGAGACACACACTGCTGAGAGTGAGACTGCCAGTTGCTAAGTGACTGTGAGAGACTGTGTGCATTTCTGAACTGGAATTGTAGCCTGTTGCTTCCCTAAGGAACCCCATAATCTGTGAGTTCTGTGTGGCCACTGCAGCAAATTATTGAACCCAGCAGAGAGGTGGTGGGTGCTGTGGGAGGAATGGTTGGTGTCAGGGTTGGTGAAAGGGCTGGAGGGAGGCATGTCTGGCCTCTCAGGAATAGGCCTTGAGCTACTGATGGTGATTCTGTCTTCCTCTTGTGGGGTTAGAGGAGGTCAGAAGACACAGCCTCTTTGCCCCTTTGGCAAACAGGTATGTAAAGGATTTAGTGTAAGTAGTCATGAAGCAAACAATGATAATTTTTTGTCAATGATATGGGTGAATGAGAATGTAGGAAAACTGCAGCCTTTTGGCTTCCCATCAAATATGAGTACACATATGTTCATTTTAGGAACATTCATTGAAAAAGTACATTAAAGTTTTGATGATTCTCATAATTAAAGCCTGTCCCTTAGCCTTTGTAGGATGACTTTTCTGTTAAAGGCTTTGGTACCTTCAATTAATTGTATGTGTATGCATGTGTATGTGTTTCCTTCTTCAGTGAATGTAAACTTCCAGAATTGCAGAGCAGGAATTCTTCCAGCTTGTGCCCCGAATCTCAACCTTCTTGTGTGCAATAGGGGTTTTTCTTTTTGAGTGATTGAGGTCTGATAATGATGTAACAATGGCATGCTGGCCCTGCCAGACCTTTGCAAGCAATGCCAGCTTTTACATTTATTCTGGTCTGGGGATTGACTCCTTGTATTGCTTAGAGGGCATCAGTACTCCTTTAAATAGAATTTTCTATCAGGGTTCTTCTCCACCCTCTTTTCACTCTTATGAGTGACTGCCAATATTGTTATTATTCCATTTTAAATCAATATCATTTGACCTTTAATTTTACTGGAAGTACTTGTTCACTCTTAAAATGTAAGGATTGTACTACTTGGTGTTTATCTATTTAAAACTTTCTGATGTGTATTCTGTTTAGGTAAACGCTGAAATCCTGATCATTGTCTTAAGAGTGTTTTGATTGTCTCAGGGTACTGTCATCTCAAATACTCTATCAAATACCAATAGATTATTTATAAATAGTTAAACTGAATTCCACCTTGAAGTCCCTGGGAATTCATAATGACAGAGTAACAATTAGAATAGTTGAAGATACAGAGATATTTTGTTGCAAAGTTTTTATTGGGCAGAAGGAAAATTTATGGGTATTATTCTAGTTACCTAGTGCTGCTCTGACAGGAATGTATACCACAAATGTGATGGCCTTAACAAACAGGAGTTTATTCCCTTCCAGTTCAGGAGGCTAGAACTTCGAGTTCAAAGTGCCAGGCTCTAGGGACTGTGTGAAAGCCCCTCAACCTTGGGCTTCAGCTCTGCCTCTTGCTCCCATCTCACTGAAGCCAGAGGCATCTCTTCACTCAGGCAGCTGCTGGTTGCTGAGGCTAACAAGTCCAAGGTCAACAAATAAAATGGCACAGTCCCGATGTTATCATATCACACAGCAGGCCATTAATTCAAGTCTATTGAAAGTCCCAAGGTTGGCAGAGCATGGCAGGCTACTGAACAATGACATAGCTACATGCAGGGTCCAAGCATGCCATAAGCTAGAGACTATTCCCCAAGGCTTCTCCTTATATACAGGAAGCAGATCACATCCCTGGGCAGCTACTCAGCTGCTCCAATACATTCCACCATGGAGTTAATTACCAATCTCACCATGGGAATGACTACATTCAGCTACCCAGCCACTCAGCCAGGCCCAGCCAAGTTGACATACAAATTTAAATACCACAAGTATAAATATGGTTGAATGTAAACCTAAAGGCATTTTTTAAGCATTTAAATTGATTATAAAGAATGAGACTTTCCAATCTTAGCAACTTACTGCAAAAACATTTAAAACTCAGTTAATACAGACTACACTCATTCTGGGAAATATGCTATCAAGATGCTGGGTTAGATGCCTGCCTGTTACAATGACCTTCTGAGAAGCTGCAGAACTTTGACCATACTCAGAGCCCCTCATGTGACACATTTATCACACATTGATTACCATGCTTAGAACCAAATGACACCATTACTTTTGTCACGGAGTTGTACCAAGAATGTGTGACTGGCACATATGTAGCTATTTCTGGTTGGCCAATAGTCTCGGGTGATATGTGGAAGGTTAATTGTGTCTGACTTTGGTATTCTCTATTGAATATTAACTTACATTTTAGATCTCTTTTAAAGAAAATTGAAAGTGATTCAAGGAAATAAAAGAAAGAGAATGACCTCTAACTCAGGAATGAAGACAAAAATATGATATCTAAATAGAAGATATGGAGAGTTAATAGCCAAAGGGAGAAGCAGAAAGAAAGCAAAGCAGGGATAGGCTGAATTACAAGATTGTGAAAGATGTGAACAGATAATGAAATGGTCAAGCCATTCCATCTCAGCTGCTGTGTGTCCTGAACTATGGCTGTGCTGCATTTGAGATTGTTTCTTTAAATTTTTTTGTCACCTTACAAATCATCTCTATCCAGGGATGTATCCTGAACATATCTTGCACAACGTCCAAGAGTTTAATTAGCATGTGTCTATACTAAACACAACCTGACATTACTGTCTTCTTTCTTGTTACTTCCAAACTTCTTGACTCCCTCATGACTGCTATCCATACCCACTGCCTTGTATGCCAATTCTTTCTGTTTATTTCCTACACCCTAGTCTTACTTTTGAATGTTTACAAGTGGCAACCACTTTCGATTTTAAAGTGATAGCATTCTCATGTGGATTCCAGGGACCTAAGAACAGGCAGCGAGGCAGAAAGCAGGGAGAGGACAAAAAATAGGCAAAGGGGACTGGAACAGATTGAGGAGTAAGCTGTAGGGATCCAGGTGAAGAAAGGGAATGCAGACCATGCCCCACAAGGAGTGAGGCAGGAAGGCAGGAAGAGGACAGAAAAGGCAAAGGGGATAGGAACAGATTGAGGATTCAACAGCAGGGAGCCAGGTGAGGAGAGGGAACCCAGGCCACCCCCTACAAGCAGCGAGGCAGGAAGCAAGGAAAGGACAGAAAAGGTAAAGGGGACTGGAATAAATTGAGGAGTTAGCCTCAGGGATCCAGGTAAGGGTGGTTGGAGGAATTTCCAACAGCTAAGGGAGGCAAACTTGTCTGTCAGTTTGTCCTATTGTGGTGACGTGTTGCTGTGAGTCTTGAGGCTGTGCCACTGGTGTTTCAAACCCAGTGGGATGCACCTGTTGCACAGGTGTCAGCCCAGCTTGCAGACTGAGACACACTAGGAAGGAAGAGGAGGCCATCCACTTTTCAAAGAATTGTCCAGGGAAAACCTTATGAATAGCAGAGAAACACTGTCTGATACATTACTGCACAACTTTATGAATAGTCGAGAAACATCATCCAATACAGAGGAACAAGATGAGTCACTTAGTTTAGAAAGCTCTCAAAGTAGGACTGGGCAAGAGCTGCATTATCAGAGTAAAATCAGCCTTACTCATATGAATAAGGTAAAGCTTTGGAGAACTCCATTTGCTGACGTGGCACCACTCAAATTGAGGAGAAACAGCAGCAAACATCCTTTAATAATCAGAACATGGAATGTACAAATTATGAATTTAGGAAAATTGGAAGTTGTCAAAAATGAAATGGAATGCATAAAGATAGATATCCTAGGCATTAGTGAGCTGAAATGGACTGGTTTTGGCCATTTTGAATCACACAACCATATGATCTACTATGCCGGGAACGACAGTTTAAAGAGGAATGGTGTGGCACTCATCTTCACAAAGGATGTTTCAAGATCTGTCCTGAAGTACAATGCTGTCAGTGATATGAAAATATCCATATACCTACAAGGAAGACCCATTAATACGACTATTATTCAAACAATGAAAGAAGAGAAGACCAAAATGGTTGACAGAAGAGACTCTGAAACTTTCCCTTGAGCGGAGAGTAGCTAAAGCAAATGGAAGATAAAAGAATTGAACTGAAGATTTCAAAGAGCAGCTCGAGAAGACAAAACCAATTACTAAAATGAAATGTGCAAGGACCTGCAGTTAGAAAACCAAAAGGGAAGAACAGGCTTGGCATTTCTGAAGCTGAAAGAACTGAGGAAAAAAATTAAGCCTCGAGTTGCAATATTGAAAGATTCTAAGGCAAAACATTGAATGATGCAGGGAACATCAAAAGAAGATGGCAGGAATACAGAGTCACTTACCAAAAAGAACTGGTCGAACTTCATCCATTTCAGGAGGTGGCATATGATCTAGGACCAATGGTAGGGAAGGAGGAAGTTGAAGCTGCAATGAAGGAATTGGCGAAGAAGAAGCCTCCAGGAATTGATAGAATACCCATTGAGATATTTCAACAAATGATGCCACACTGGAGGCACTCATTCGGTTATGCCAAGAGATTTGGAAGACAGCTACCTGGCCAACTGAGTGGAAGAGACCCATATTTGTACCCATTTAAAAGAAAGGTGATCCCACACAATGTGCAAATTATTATTTGATAAAACAATATCATTAATATCACACACAAGTAAGATCTTACTGAAGATAATTCAAAAACGGTTGCAGCAGTATATTGACAGAGAACTTCCAGAGGTGCAAGCAGAATTCAGAAGAGAATGTGGAACAAGGGATATCATAGCTGCTGTCAGATGGATCTTGGCTCAAGGCAAAGAATACCAGAAATATGTTTACTTGTGCTTTATTGACTATGCAAAGGCATTTGATTGTGTGGATTATGACAAATTATGGATATCATTGAGAAGAATGGGAATTTCCGAACACTTGATTGTACTCATGAAGAACCTGTACCTTGACCAGGAGGATGTCGTTCAAATGGAACAAGGGAACGCTGCATGGTTTAAAATCAGGAAGGGAGTGCATCAGGGTTGTGTCCTTTCCCCATACTTATTCAATCTATATGCTGAGCAAATAATCTGAGAAGCTGGACTATATGAAGAAAAACGTGGCATTAGGATTGGAAGAAGAATCATTAACAACCTGAGATATGTTGATGATACAACTTTGCTTGCTGAAAGTGAGGATGAATTGTGGCGCTTACTGATGAAGATTGAGGAACACAGTCTGCAATATGGATTATATCTCAATATAAAGAAGGCAAAAATCCTCACAACTGGACCAATAAGCAGCATCATGATAAATGGAAAAAAGACTGAGGTTGTCAAAGAATTCATGTTGCTTGGTTCTACAGTCGAGGCCAATGGAAGCAGCAGTCAGGACATTAGATGACGTGTAGCATTGGGAAAGTCAACCGCAAAGGAACTGTTTCAAGTGCTGAGGAGCAAGGATGTCTCCTTGAGGACTAAGGTGAGCCTGACACAGGCCATGATATTTATAATCGCCTCATATGCATGTGAGAGCTGGACAATGAATAGGGAAGACTGAAGAAGGGTTAATGCTTTTGAGTTGTGGTGCTGGCAAAGAATGCTGAAGGTACCACTGACTGCCAAAAGAACTAACAGATCTGTCCTGGAGGAAGTGCAGCTGAGATGCTCCTTGGAAGCGAGGATGGCCAGACTTCGTCTCACCTACTTTGGTCATGTTGTCAGAGGGGACCATTCCCTGGAGAAGGATGTCAGGCTTGGAAAGGTGGAGGGTTGACTGAAGAGGGGAAGGCCTTCGAGAAGATGGATTGACATGGTGGTTGTGACAATGGGCTCAAGTATAGCAAGGATCATGGAGCTGGCATGCGATCGGGTGGTGTTTCGTTCTGCTGTGCACAGGGTTGCTATGAGTGGGAAGCGACTCAACAGCACCTAACAACAATGGTCTTACTTTCCCCCTTTTCCTCTTCTCACATCCTTCATTGAATCTTGATAACTTCAATATGGCCATGAAGTAAGTTATTACACCATTATTGGAAGATATACCATTGTTTATAAGGATATAACATGGTATAGATTAAAAACAGAGCAGGTTCCTTATGGTCCACCTGTTATATCTGGGTTCAAATTCTGCCCTATCATTCACGAGGTCAGACATCTTGGGAAAAACACTAAGCCTGTTTTTTTTCCCCCCCAAGTATAAAAGAGTCTTGCCAATTTGTCATGAAGATTAATGACGGTAAAATACATAAAATAATTAGCACAGTTTCTGCATAACAAGTAGCTTAGTTGATAAGAAAGATTTACTTTGTTAAGTCTCTGCAAAGCTATTTAGGAATATTTAATTGTTTTTATTGGCAATAGTTTAATAGGAAGGACTTTTTCCTGGTAATACTAAGTTCTATAGGTTCAAAAAGACATGTGGGTGATATCTGTTCCATATGGGCAGATCCATTCTTAGGTTTCAATTGGATCAGGAAGCCTGGCCCCAGGATCTAACAAATCTAATTGCCCTTAAAACCTTCTCCTCATGGACTTCCCCCTCTTCCCAGACCTAATGACCTCTACATCTCTGACATTGTCAAAAGGATGGGCTTTTATAATGGTAACTCCACACACAAATATCAATATTCCAGAATGGAAACAGAATGCCTAATTACATTATTAGCCTCTGTTCTATTACCCCAACTCACTTTCATTTCATTCTTTTCCTCATAGTGTTTTTATATGTAAATCTACTCCAGTAGAATTTAAACCCTTTGAAGCCAATGGCCCTCTCCTGTTCAGTTTTGTGATGAAGCTTCTTATACTAGTCTTTCTCCTAACTATTTGCCAAATATTCAATGCATGTTCATATTGAGTCCATTTAGTATTTCTTCTATAATGTTGTACATACATGTCAATGGAATTGAATTAGAGTTTGTACGACGTTTTGGTAGAAGTAGAGGTTTGGGTGTCTACTGCAGATATTATTATAGGTTCAGGTGAGCTGACTGACTCCCAGGAAGAAGAAATGATCCATGCACAAACATGGGCAAATAGACTAGACTGACTGCTAACTGATGCAAACCTGGAATTGCCCGGTTTGAAAAATGCTTTACTACCTTTTTGTTAATTAGATGATGAGGCCGCATGAAGTGGCATATATCAATGATTTCTTGCCACAACTGTTATCATTTTAGCCTTGTCACTGCTGAATCTGATGTGATAGGTCTGAGGTGGAGCTTTATTTTGAAAGCTTATTCAGACGCACAACAAAGATCAACAAAGCTTACATTTGTGAATACATATGTAGCAGAACACTTTGAGCTCTCGTTCGTGGAATCAAGCTACCAAATATTGTTACTACTTTAGAAGGCCCTGACATCAAGGCAGAAAGCATGATATACACAGGCTTACCATCAGCAATGTATCCAGAGGCTTAATTATGCTTACTTACTAATATGTAGTGCACAACTTCACCTGATTTTCATCATATAATGATGTGCTGATAACCGGGTGAAACTGTGCACTGTAGATTAGTAAGTAAGCATAATTAAGCATATGCATACCATCCTTATTGGGTAATCTGTCCCTACATTAAGGTTGAACAAAGAGAAGTGTCTCAATTTGTACAAACAATACATACCCAAAGGCTGGTCCTTTGAAATCCTCTGAAATTATAAGCAAACTATTGTGGCTCTGTTTATTTATGCATTTTTATTCAAGAGAAAAAAAAAATCATTGCTTTCATCAGACAAATAAAACCTACTGAGAATCAGTGAGGCAGACACTATAGATTGGCTTATTCAATCCTCACTCCCAACTCCCTTTTCCCTTTGCCATTATATTAAGACTATAAAATTAAATTTTAAAAATATCTTGGCCACCCTTGTAGGTAAAGGTGGTCTTGCGACACAGCTCTTGTGAGATTTATGAAAGTCTCCTAGGTGGTGGGAGAGTAGATGTGCAGGGATATGGTCTGCAAAGCTTTCCGATTCCTGAAAAAGGAAGCTCATCTCCATGGATTAACATACTCAATAAGGTAGACTCCTAAGAAATATTGTTTTATCCCGAGAAAAATTGTGCAGTTGTCTCTGAAAGTAATATTTTTGTTTTCCCACTTCTCAAAGAGATAGGGCTCATATTTATAAAATCCTTTAGCAGCAAGGCTGTCTGACTGCACAGATACATATATGCTCAAACTCACTCTAGAAATAGGTAAACTATTTAATACCAAGAGCTAAACTAAGTTATATGCTTCCCTTGTATAAGACCACTTCCCTAAGAAATAGACAGCAGCTTCATAGTAGCAAGAATTAAAAGAATTAGTTTATTCATAGATATAGAAATTCCTGTAGATGCAGGATATTAGCAGACTCAAAAATGCTTAACAATTACTATCCATTTGTTAGTCGATGGAGATATAGAGAAAATTATGACCTACGTAAGAAGTGGACAGATGGCATCACAATTTCCTAAGAATGTCTAAGAGGTATATTCCAGAAATTTACAAGTCACACAAGTATAGGCTTTCTCTTAAATGAAAAATTAAATAATAAAGATATCTATTAATTTTTTAAACCTGATGTTTGCTTGCTTGCTTGCTTTGTTTATACATTTTAAGGAACAGTATGTCTTCCTCATCATTTTCAGATCTCTACCATTCTATGGTCATGTAAGTCCCAAACTTCTCCACATGCACCAGTACTATAACGATTCTGTGAATATCTCCCACATCAACTGCAAGATCCATGACACATGTACAATCATAAATACAGTAAAAACAAGAAATTACATGGATAAATGAGCATGCGTCCCAGGAATTTACAAAAATCTTAGAAGAGGCCATTGGACTTCCTACAGTATTTTCGATGAGCATCCAAATAAGTTTCATTTGAATTTAAAAGGACAGGGAAAACCTAGCTGACATCTGGCTTAATCACATCTCCTAGCATAGTGGCTAAAAGCACTTGACTGCTAACCAGAAGGCTGGCGGTTCAAACCCACCAGCCACTCCTCGGAAGGAAGGTTGGGCAATCCTACTTCCGTAGTGATACTGCCTCGGAAACCCAAGGAGGGGTCGCTATGAGTCGGGGCCGACTCGACGGCACATAACAACAACAACAACAATACAGATGGCAGATACTGAGAATAACACTTAAAGGAGTAGTCTTCTCAGTTTTTTAATGAACAGATTGAAAGAAGATTGAGTATTCTACCTCCATCAAGAAATCTCCAAGAATTGTATTCCAAAGGATTCTCTGGGACAGCTGCCTGAGTGGTATGACCATTCAGTGGATATCCAGTTCCTATTAGCTCTGACTTCAGAGAGAGAAATGCTGTCTTTGGCCTCAGAGGAAAAAATAAGTCCATGTCCTAATAGAATAGGATCTTTGCTAGTTCATGTGGTCACTTGGGTACCTCAGGCATTAATAGACATGCATGGTCACCAATTAAACCTCATACACTGAGTCCTCCACTGAGAGAAATACTGTTTCTATTCCTAGTTTTTAGGAAACAAAACCAAAGTTTGTAGTGGCTGGCTAGCCTACTGTTCTGGTTACCTAGTGCCACTCTGACAAGAGATATACCACAAATGGGATGGCCTTAACAACAGGAGTTTATTCTTACAATTGGGAGGCTTTAAGTCCAAGTTCAAAGTGACAGGCTCTAGGGGCTGGGTGAAAGCCTCTCAACCTTGGGGTCCAGCTCTGCCTCCTGCTCCCGGCCCACTGGAGCTAGAGGAATTTCTTCACTCAAACAGCTGCTGGCTGCTGAGGCTGAGAAGCCCCAAGGTTGACAAGTAAAAAGGCACAGTCCCAATGTTACCAAACCACATGGCAGGCCATTAACTTAAATCCATTGTAAGTCCCAAGGTCAGCAGAGCATGGCAGGCTGCTGAGCAATGACAGGGCTACATGCAGGATTCAAGTGTGCCATAGGCTAGAGACCATTCTCAAAGCTTCTCTTTATATACAGGAAGCAGACCACATACCCAAAGGCAGCTATTCAGCTGCTCCCAGTAGATTCCACCATGGAGTTGATTACCAGTCTCATCATGGAGAATACTACATCCAGCTGCCCATCCACTCAACCAGGCCTAGCCAAGTTGACACAGAAACATAACTATCACACCTGCCCAAGATCCAAGATCATACAGCTGGTAGTTGTAAGTGCTGAATTTTATAGCAAAGCCAAAGCCCAGTTGTTGTTGTTGTTATGTGCCGTCGAGTTGGACCTGACTCATAGCAACCCCTCCTTGGGTTTTGAGGTGATAACACTACTGAAGTAGATTACCCAACCTTCCTTTCAAGGAGTGGTAGATGGGTTTGAACCGCCAGCCTTCTGGTTAGCAGTTAAGTACCTTAGGCACTATGCTACCAGAGCTCCCAGTCGAGCCCAGTAGAGCAGCTCAAAACTTCTGCTCCTATCCACTATTATAGCAGAGTGGAAGATACCAGCAGACATCTAATTTCTTAGTTCGTAGAGGCTCAGATCCAAACTTTTGTCCTTACAGAGCCTCCATTGTGCAGAGTCTGTGTAGATAAAGTGAGAATGGGGCTTTTTCTCAGGTGGTATTACTGAAAGAGTGTCCTGCAGCAGCAGATAACATTTCTAATTAATTAATTAAATTCTAATTAGCTCAGTTCTGCTGAATTCTCCTCCCCTGTGGAAAAACCACCTGTTTTTAAACAGAAGTAGCAAGTTGTGCCAAGTACTTTAGTGGAGCTGAGTGCTAGCCTACTCCCCACATCTCAGAATGACTGGAAACACTATGCCTGCACTTCCAAGCTCTGCCATCCTGTCTGCATAGGATAGACCCAGGGGACGATCTAAGACTATTTTCCATAAATTCTACCCTGAGCAGAGAAAATTCCATAGTGCAGGTTCTTGGATTTGAGTCATGTTAAGGAAAGAGTCTGAAAAGGAGGTTCACAAGGGCTTGCTTGGGTTTTTGAACTACAGGCAGACCCTGCATTAGGAATGGTCTGACTTATGGACAACTTTTACTAACCCGTTATTGTTATGTAAATTTGCCTTCACTTTGCAATAATAGAACCAACCCCTACTCACAAGAAATCCATCATAATTACCTTCACTTGTGCAAGTGCAGCTTTTAAATCATTGAAATGTCTTCAAGCCTTTTCTTTCATGAAATTCAGACATATGCAACTTACCTACAAATGGGACCTAAAAACCTACTTAGGAAAGGATCTTACTCATAATCCAGATACTGCTTATATTCTGATTCCTGCCCTGCCCAAGACACTCACATTGTTATATTCTGGGATCTTTTCACTACATTTCTCTATTTTTTTTATTTGCTTTTGTCTAAATGTTTAAAAGAGCCAGATTCAATTTCTGTTGCTTGCAACTAAATTGACTAACACAGAAAGGGTGGGGGTAGGAAACTATTGAATCAAAAGATCAAGAAAACTAGTAAAGTGAAAATACTTTAGTATTTCAGTGGGTGTAGGATGAGGAATTGAGGGTAGCACAGTATAAAAGTACTTGAATTGTTGAAGGAACTTCTTGAGAAGGTGAGAAAAGATAGACTGATCATCAGAAATTATATTTAGTAGAAATAGTAGGCAAATGAAGAATTTTGGACAAGAAGTTGGGATAAGTAGACTTTGGTCTTGGGTTGAAATGAATTTTGTATTGCTTTCTGGAATATATGCCTTAATTTTGCCACACACATCCCATATACATAACAGCTACTGCCTAGCCAAATAGAAAAAGAGATTGACAGTGAAAGAAATTTGATTTGCCCTATATCTTCTGTGTTGCTGGAAATGTTTATCTCTTGATCTGAATGGTGATTAACTGCTTATATATATACATAAACATTCATTGAGATGTAATATAAGAACTAGGCTTCTTATATATGTTATAATTTAATACTGAAAAAAGAAGGAATGGGAGGTGGAAAGAGGAAAGGAGGACAAGGAAGAAGAGGAGAAGAAACAGGAAAGATGTTGGAGTCGGGGGTGGGAAATATATTTTTATCTGCCTAATCTAATATCAATTTCTCAAAAATAACAGAAGAAAACTGGAATTCATTAACTTATATTCTACTCCTTGGTAGTCTATAGAATAATGAAAGGGAGAGTAGCCACCCTCACAACTAGGAGGTCATGTGACTGTAGATAGCTTAAAGCAGCAAAAGCCATACTGAAATTTGCCAAACATCATCCAACAAAGATAATGTCTAATATGCCCAACCTTTAGCTTTTTTGTAGAATTATCATATATGGAATATGTACCTATATTATATGTGAAACATGCATTGATTTTAAGGCATATCACCTTTGATATTGCACTAAGAATAAAACACAATGTTAATTAAACAGAAATTTTTAGGAGAATTTTTTATACTTAACTTGAAAAACTATTTCAACTTCTTTCAAGATTTTTTTCATTTATTCATCACTCATATATTACTATAAGAGAGAAAGTATGCTATATTTATTATGAATTTTGTATATTTATGTAATGAGTGGTAAAAGAGGCAAATGTGAAATGATTTGTGATAGATAATTCTTTTATGTATATATTTGTAACAGAATATCACATAAATTCATATACGTATGTGTACATTCTTCAAGTGTCATCAAATTATCGAGCAGCATGGAAATTTAGTTTATTGCAAATTTGTAATCTCAGTTCCTCTCTAGAGACACTTAATCAGAATCTGAAATTTAACAAGATTCCCAAGAAATTCCTAAGCACATTAATGTTTGAAAACCAATGCTGCAAAGCACTTGATTATTGTTTTGCAAGAAAATATGCAATTGTGGTAATCCCTCCCAATATTGTTTCTGTGGATTGCTGTGAATAAAGTAGTTTCTTCAATAGCAGATCCCATAGCACGTTTTTGTAAGATATTATAAACACCAAATAAGCTCAACATACACAATTTTAACAATGAAGCCAATTCATTGACGTTGAGATATTTCAACAAATGAATGCTGCACTGGAGGCAATTAGTCATCTATGTCTTGTAATTTGGAAGACAGACAACATTTCACATGCTAATTCTTTGAGAAGTGGATGACCCCTTCCTTCTTCCCAATATATCTTAGTCTGGAAGCTCTTCTGAAACTTGTCCACCATGGTGAGCCTGCAGGTATTTGATACACCAGTGGTGTAGCCTCCAGACTTATAGCAACACACAACCCATCTCAGTATGACAAACTGACAGGTGAGTGGGATATGAAATAATTATGCTAATTATGTATCCAAACAAAAAAACAAACTCACTGCCTTTAAGTCGATTCCCACTCATAGCAACACCCATTGGGTTTCTGAGGCTGTAAATCTTTATGGAAGTAGATCACCCTGTCTTCCTTCAGTGGAGAAGGTGGTGGGTATGAACCCCTGACTTTCAGGTTAGCAGCCAAATGCCTTATCCACTATGCCACCAGAGCTCCTTAATTATGTGTGTGTGTGTGTGTGTGTAAATGATATATATAGATATTTTAATTGAGCTAATATATTTTTAACAGTTTCAAGTGTGAAGAAGATTCATGTCACCAAGATTCTAATGGTGGCTTCAGTTTTGTGAGACTTTCCTTTGTTAAGTGACACTGAAGTAATGGAACAATCAAAGTACCTTTATCAAAATTATATCCGTTTCTAGGAAAATTACAAGTCCCTTTTTGAGAAAAAATATTTAAAGTTTTAGGACTTAGACTGGGACAAGAATGAGATACAATCTACAGTAACCTGTATCAGTGTTATTCAAAGTATGATCTGTATACCATATGCTTTAATATCATCTTGAAACCACTTTTTAAAATGTCGATTCCTGTGTTAGCTACTGGATTGATACCAAAATATCTGAGATATACTAGTGAGTTGTAGTTGTAC
>NW_006921871.1:4113904-4132611 GCF_000298275.1 Orycteropus afer afer | reverse complement strand
TGCATTATCAGAGTAAAATCAGCCTTACTCATATGGATAAGGTAAAGCTTTCAAGACCTCCATTTGCTGACATGGCACCACTCAAATTGAGGAGAAACAGCAGCAAATATCCATTAATAATTGGAACAGGAATGTAAGAAGTATGAATCTAGGAAAATTAGAGGTTGTCAAAAATGAAATGGAATGCATAAAGATTGATATCCTAGGCATTTTCTGAGCTGAAATGGACTGGTTTGGGCCATTTTGAGTCACACAACCATATGAACTACTATGCTGGGAATGACAGTTTAAAAAGGAATGGCGTGACACTCATCATCACAAAGAATGTCTCAAGATCTGTTCTAAAGTACAATGCTGTCAGTGGTATGATAATATCCATACATCTACAAGGAAGACCCATTAATACAACTATTATTCAAATTTATGCACCAACCACCAAAGCCAAAGATGAGGAACTTGAAGATTTTTATCAACTTCTGCAGTCTGAAATTGACCGAACTTGTAATCAAGATGTGCTAATTATCACTGGTGACTGGAATGTAAAAGTTGGAAACAAAGAAGAATCAGTGGTGGTTGGAAAATATGGCCCTGGTGACAGAAATAATGCTGGTACTCGCATGGTAGAACTTTGCAAGACCAACGACTTGTTCATTGCAAATACCTTTTATCAACAACACAAACAGAGGCTGTACACGTGGACTTCACCAGATGGAACACACAGGAATCAGATTGACTACATCCATGGCAAGAAGCTATGGAAAAGCTCAATATCTTCAGCCAAAACCAGGCCAGGGGCTGATTGTGGAATAGACTATCAGCTGCTCATATGCAAGTTCAATTTAAAGTTAAAGACCATTAAAACAAGTCCACAAGAACCAAAATATGATCTAGAATATATCCCTCCTGAATTTAGAGACCATCTAAAGAATAGATTTGATGCATTGAACAACAATGACTGAAAACCAGAAGAATTGTGGGATGACATCAAGAGCATCATCCATGAAGACAGCAAGAGGTCACTAAAAAGACAACAAAAGAGGAGAAGACCAAAATGGATGATAGAAGAGACTCTGAAATTGTCCTTGAGTGGAGAGTAGCTAAAGCAAATGGAAGAAGTGACAAGATGAAAGAATTGAACTGAAATTTCAAGGAGCAGCTCAAGAAGACAAAGCCAATTACTATAATGAAATGTGCAATAGTTGGAGTTAGAAAACCAAAAGGAAAGAACACCCTTGGCATTTCTCAAGCTGAAAGAATTGAGGAAAAAAATTAAGCCTCGAGTTACAATACTGAAAGATTCTATGGGCAAAATATTGAATGATGCAGGAAACATCAAAAGAAGATGGAAGGAATACAGAGTCACTGTACCAAAATGAACTGGTTGATCTTCATCATTTCAGGAGGTGGCACATGATCTAGAACCAATGGTACTGAAGGAGGAAGTTGAAGCTGCAATGAAGGAATTGGCGAAGAACAAGGCTCCAGGAATTGATGGAATACCTATTGAGATATTTCAACAAACAGATGCTGCACTGGAGGCACTCACTTGGTTATGCTAAGAGATTTGGAAGACATCTACCTGGCCAAGTGACTGGAAGAGATCCATATTTGTACCCATTCCAAAGAAAGGTGATACCATAGAATGTGGAAATTATCAAGAAATATCATTAATATTGCATTCAAGTAAGATCTTACTGAAGATAATTCAAAAATGGTTGGAACAGTGTATTGACACAGAATTTCCAGAGGTGAAAGCTGGATTCAGAAGAGGACGTGGAACAAGGGATATCATAGCTGTTGTCAGATGGATCTTGGCTCAAGGCAAAGAATACCAAAAATACATTTACTTGTGTTTTATAGACTATGCAAAGGCATTTGATTGTACGGATCATGACAAATTATAGATAACATTGGGAAGAATGGAAATTCCCAAACACTTGATTGTACTCATGAGGAACCTGTACCTTGACCAGGAGGCTGTCATTCGAATGGAACAAGGGGACACTGCAGGGTTTAAAATCAAGAAGGAAGTGTATCAGAGTTGTATCCTTTCCCCATACTTAGTCATTCTATATGGTGAGCAAATAATCTGAGAAGCTGAACTATACAAAGAAAAATGTGGCATCAGAATTGGAGGAAGAATCATTAACAACCTGAGATATGCTGATGGTACAACTTTGCTTGCTGAAAGTGAGGATGACTTGAGGCGCTTACTGATGGAGGCTGAAGAATATAGTGTGCAGTATGGATTATTTCTCAATATAAACAAAACAAAAATCCTCACAACTGGACCAATAAGCAGCATCATGATAAATGGAGAAAAGATTGAGGTTGTCAAAGAATTCATGTTGCTTGGTTCTACAATCAATGCCAATGGAAGCAGCAGTCAGGACATTAGACGACATGTAGCATTGGGAAAGTCAACCATGAAGGAACTCTTTCAAGTACTGAGAAGCAAGGATGTCTCCTTGAGGACTAAGGACACAGGCCGTGATATTTCCAATTGCCTTGTATGCATGTGAAAGCTGGACAATGAATAGGGACGACTGAAGAAGAGTTGATGCTTTTGAGTTGTGGTGCTGGCAAAAACTGCTGAAAGTACTATGGACTGCTAAAAGAACTAACAGATCTGTCCTGGAGGAAGTGCAGCCGAGATGCTCCTTGGAAGCGAGAATGGCCAGACTTCATCTCACCTACTTTGGTCATGTTGTCAGAAGGACCATTCCCTGGAGAAGGATGTCATACTTGGTAAGGTGGAGGGTTGACTGAAGAGGGGAAGGCCTTCGACAAGTTGGATTGAAACGGTGGCTGCGACAATTAGCTCAAGTATAGCAGGGATCGTGGAGCTGGTGTGGGATCGGGCAGTGTTTTGTTCTGCTGTGCATGGGGTTGCTATGAGTCAGAAATGACTCGATGGTACCTAGCAACAACAACATGTGCCAGAGTAGAACTGTGCTCCACAGGATTTACAATGGCTGATTTTGTGGAAGATCAGGAGTCCTTTCTTCCCAAATATCTCTGGGTATACTAAAAATCCATCATTTCAGTTAGTAGCAGAATGCATTTGCACCATACAGGGACTCTTGTAAATTACCCTTAACTTCTTTAACTTCCTCCTTTGTTTCCATGAACAGTGAGGTTATTTGCCATTTTTAGGTCTCTGATCCTATTTAACTGTGCAGGAATTTGTATGGTCTGCAAAAGATATATTGTTAATCTGTTTTAATTTTTTTTTAAAAAAAGACACAGTTTATAGCATGTCCAAACAGAACTTAGGTTTGATTTATGTTTATGCTTCTTCCCATATGATTCTGGCTAAATACTCAGCAAAGCAGATGTTTTAATTTTATTTGAATAAACTTCAATGAAGCTGCTGTCCACCAACAGTAAACAAATGGAAGTGTTATACCTTATGAAAACTCTATTTTGAAAAACAGTTATTTCTGATATTAGCTATGCTAAAATTAAAATTATCATCCTTTTATCAGCTTTCTTGGCTTATTGGACTCTGTGACTAAGAGATAGAGAGATGCTAGATAGATAGATAGATACATACATACATACATACATACATATATACCATATGGTGGCTCACTATTCACTCTTAATTATTTAAAATAAATCTTTCTAGCTCAAATAGTGCATGTTTTCAGATGGCTTAATTTTATAGAGGGTTGACCTGTTGCTTCAGGTTGCTATTTGCTCTATCAATTCTATGTAATTGCCATTAAGAATTTACTGACAAATTCCGCAAAAAATTCAAGCACAGTTTAGGGATATGATTCTAAATATGAGTCTAAGTCAGTTCACTTTTTGAAACCTCTAAGTTTGTAACTATACTTGTAGCCATAATGTCACAAAGTGCATTGAACATATTTACTGAGGCTTTTTCAATTTTCCATAAACAGGAATGCAATTGCCATGTTAGTATAGGCATATACACAGAGTAAGTGTTAAACAATTTTCTAAACAAATATGCTTAATCTATAATAATTCAGTCAATAGAATTACATTGTGGTGAAATACTCATCCTTCAGGGTAAATAGATCAAGTTTCAGTGTCTGAAATTCAGCAAAACAATTAATCTTGGACTCTAATGTGTGTATCTAGTAATGAGAATAATAACAGTCTCCACCTCACAGAGTTACTGTGAGTATGAAACAAGATAAATGAGATAAAGATAATTGGTAAGCACAATTTCTAGCTCATAATGAATACTTTAAGGTGTTACTTTCTAATGCTTTTATTATATTCACACATACATCAACTGTCTTAATTTTCTAATGCTGCTATAGCAAAACTAGCACAAGTGGAATACTACAAGAATAGGAATTTATTGTGTTATAGTTTGGTAAATAAAGAGTCTGAATTGAGGACATTGTCAGGGCTAGTGTCTCTTATCTCTCCCTCTGTTTCTGCATGGCTCTGAAAGAAGATCCCGTCTCACTCAGCTTCTATCACCTCAGGACATTTCTTAGCTTCTTTCCCTGTGTGCCTTTGTGTTGATTATGTTCTTTTATATCACTCAGTAGTGGTAGCTTCAGGAACCACCATGCTTCAGTATGGCAACATTAACATAACAAAAGAAAATCCTATTTCCAAACAGGTTCACATTCACAAGTAGATGGTTTAAGACTTCATATCTTTTGGTGCAACACAATTGGCCTTTGCCTGCCCCCAATTTTTTTCTTCCCAAATGCAAAATACATTGACCCCCATCCCAGCCTCCCCAAAAGTCTGAACTCATTCCAGCATCAACTCTAAGACCAAAATCTCATCTTCTGAATTATCTAAATCAAGTATGAGTGAGATTTTGAATGTGTTCCATCATGGGGCAAAATTCCTCTCCTGTGGACCTGTGAAATCTAGAATACACGTTATCTGTTTTCAAAGTACAATGGTAGAAGAGCAATAAGGTAGACATTTCCATTCCAAAGGGAAAGAAAAGGTTATGGGTACCAAGCAAGTACAAAACTCAGCAGCAAAAATCTCATGGCTTGAAAATAACCCTCTTTTCTAGATGGTCTAGCAACTGTCTGGACATGGACATGGACTACAGATGGGGGCACCATATCACTGGGTTGTTAAATATCCAAGGTCATTACTTACAAGCTGTACATTCCACAAGACATTTTAATGTAAGTCAGCCAAATCATTTGCTACATTATAACAAATATCATCTTTCTTCCACTGTCTAATAGCATGTTCACTAATTACTTTTAAAGCCTCAACAGAAGTTTCAACATCTACATTTCTAGCAATATTCTGATGGAAGTTTTTTTCCTACAATTCTCATTTCTTTCTGAGCCCTCATCAATCACCATTAATGTCAATAATTCCATCAGCAGTCTATCAAGGCAATCTAGGTTCTTACTTTCAAGTGCATCCAAACTCTCCTAGACGGTTCCCAGTACTCGATTCCAAAGACACTTACACATTTTCTGGTATTTGTAATGGTATCACTGAATGTCTTTGGTGCCAAATGCTGTCTTAGTTGCTCTGTGCTTCCATAACAAAATGTCACAAACGGGTGGTTTTAAAGAATAAGAATTTATTTTCTCATAGTTTTGCAGCCTGTTGTTGTTGTTGTTATGTGCCGTCGAGTCGGCCCCGACTCATAGCGACCCCTCCTTGGGTTTCCGAGGCAGTACGGAAGTAGGATTTCTCAACCTTCCTTCCGAGGAGTGGCTGGTGGGTTTGAACCACCAGCCGTCTGGTTAGCAGGCAAGTGTCTTAGCCACTATGCTACCAGAGCTCCCGTTTTGCAGCCTAGGAATCCAAATTCAGGGTTTCTCCAGAGCTAATCTCTCTTTCTTCTACTCTGTTGCTCTGGAGAAAGATCCTCATCTCTTTTAGCTTTTGTAGCCCCCGTCCTTTCTTGGTGTTCTTTGGCTGTTTGTAGATGTATCTTCACGTGGAATGTGTTTTCCCCTGTGATGTGTCTTTTTGTCTATTTTATAAGACACCCTTCAGAAGTGATTAGGCTTAGGACCTACCCTATTCCAATATTACTTCATTAACATCACAAAAGAAAAATTCTATTTCCAAACAAGGTTACAATCATGTCTAGGGATGTGTACTTCATATCCTTTTGGGAGACACAATTTAATCCATAAAACCAAAATACAGCTGAAAAGAAGATACTTAAAAAGATTATCTTTGAATGTTAGGTTAAGGTTGAATTTTATTGTTTTAATTTTATATTTTTCTATGTATATTGTGGGAGCTTTGGTAGCATAGTGGCTAAGACACTTGCCTGCTAACCAGACGGCTGGTGGTTCAAACCCACCAGCCACTCCTCGGAAGGAAGGTTGGGCAATCCTACTTCCGTAGTGATACTGCCTCGGAAACCCAAGGAGGGGTCGCTATGAGTCGGGGCCGACTCGACGGCACATAACAACAACAACAACAAATGTATATTTTATGTATTTTTGTATGATATACAATCAAATGGGTAACTGTTATACTGTAATTTTACACTCAAATAATGCCTGTGTTCTGTTTTTTGCCAGCCATACCTTCCTCCATGAGGTAGTTTCGTAAACATGCTATACTGATTTTTTGACATGTTACTATAAAAAAAAGTAGCATACCATGCTTATAGGAGCTCTGGTAGCACAGTGCCTAAGGCACTTGACTGCTAACCAGAAGGCTGGCAGTTCAAACCCACCAGCCACTCGGAAGGAAGGAAGGTTGGGAAATCTCTTTGCATAGTAATACCAACTCAGAAGCCCAAGAAGGGGTTGCTCTGAGTCAGGTCCAACTTGACAGCACATACAACAACCACCACCATGCTTATGACAATACCTGGCAAGGGGCAGGCACAATTGACAAAACAAAGGAGAACACATGTTATTTGTGTGAAAATGCGGTAATCAAACAAAAGATATTTTTAAGAATAACAAAAAGTGTAAACATTGATAATAGATTAAATTCAATATCTATCTGGAGATGGAAGTGCAAAGGAGAGTTGGTAGATGTTGGAAAATGTCAGTAATAAAGAGTGATACATAAATAAAAAGTAGACTCTGAAGGTGAGGATTGAATATAAAGCATTTTTACGGAAGTGGCACATGGGATGAGTAGAGCAAACAAAGCATGAGAAACGGGGAAACAAGCTCGGCACTTGTAGCAATCTAGTTGTGAGGTGAAGCAGGAATAGTAAAATTGGAGACTTTAAAGACATAGTTAAACTGAGAGGTATTTCAAAGGAAAAAAACAGTAAGACTTGATGTTATAGATTGAAATGTGTGTCTCCAAAGGATATGTTAAAGTCCTTAACCCAGTACCTGTGAATTTGAACTTACTTGCAAATAGGGTCTTTGTAGATGTAATTAGTTAACATAAGGTCAAACCAGAGTAGAGGAGCTAGCCCTAATTTAATTTGACTGGTGTCCTTATAAACAAGGACATGAGTAACAGACAAAAAGAGACACAAAGGGAAGAACACCACACAACCGTGGAGGTAGAGATTGGAGTCATGCTCCCATAAGCTAAAGAACATCTGAAGCTAACACTAGCTAGTAAGTAGATACAAGGCAGGATATTGCCCTAGAGCCTTCAAAGAGAGCATGCCCCTGAACAACACCTGGATTCAGATGTGTAGCCTCCAGATATGGGACAGAATAAATTTCTGCTTTAAGCTACCCAATTTGTAGTACTTTGTGAAAATAGCCCTAGAAAACTAATGTAATTGGTATTAAAAGAATAATCAAAACTGACTGCACGTTTGTAAACCTGGCAAGCTAGATGCCAATAATAAAAATAAAGTAGTTTGTTAGCAGTGAAATGCCAGCGGTATTACTCCTGTTGTTGTTGGTTGCCTTTCAATTGCTTCTAACTCATAACAACCTTATATGTAACAAATCAGAAAGTTGCCCAATCTTGTGCCATCTTCATGAGTATTGGTTTGCACAAATCCATTGTGGCTATTGTGTCAATCCACCTTATTGAGGGCTTCCCTCATTTTCATTGGTTAAATTTGGTCAGTTAGAAATATCATATTCTCAATAAAAACATATCAGAGATGCGAGAAAACTGCAGGTAATGTAACCCACAGCAACATTTAAGATTAATGCAACAAGAGTTCTATACACTTGTCACACAGCCGGTTGATAGCAGAACCAAGGTCCTATGCAGTTTGCTATCATCCAGATCCAAGCCCTTTCACTCCTCATTTTGCTGAATCTGATTGTTCAGAATTCTAACTTTAACGATGACCAACAACTAACATCTAGATTTTTTTTTTTGTACTGATGAGTACATTTTAATTTAAAAAGCAGTAGTTAAAAAAAGAAAAAGTGAATATAACATGATGCATATTATGTAACTATTTCTAAAACTGTAAGTGACAGAATAGCTCCATATCACAGCAAAGGTGATTTTTAAATATAGGCAACATTGTATTTCACAGACATTAGGTAATTTTCACCATTTTTATTTAAATGACAAGAAAGCGTGCTTTTATTCTAGGTGTCCATTACTTAATTCTTTTTTTTCCCTTTTGGTACCATCTGCTTTTTTGGAGCACTAAATTTGTCTACATCACCTGGTGCCAGAGGTGTTCTTTCACAATTTCTCCTAATGAGTCTAATAACAGATGTTTTTTAAAAGTTTAATTATTATCATTTCAACCACAGAGCCCTATCATTTTTTCACATAAGACAGAGACAGAATTTGGCCACTGTGAAGGTTTTGTGACTCAGCAGTGTTGAAAATATTCAGTGGGTCAATTTGATCATGGTTAACATCTTCTGGAAACTTAGGTATTTATTTGGAAACCATATTACCTTTTTCATCTTATACTGTTACTCATGACAGTCATGTCACTGTCAGTTATTTAATATTTCTAAAATTAGGACATCCTTAATCTTCTAGCAGGGAGAATATTACCCTAAGTATCCATGGATTTACAACTTTCATGTGACCTTTCCTTTTTATTTTTATAGATTAAAAAATAGGCCATTGATATTATTTATCCAAATATTTATCAAGTTTATACTATGAATCAGGCATTGTGATATGTACAGAGGATACACTAGTTATAAAACAAGCCAATACCAAAGAGTAAACTGGAGTTTCTATTAAAATTAAAGCAGAGTTTATTGAAGGAACAAAGCTTTCCAGAATCAGACAGCACTTTGGGAGGATTCACCAAAGCACTCCAGCAAAGAGAATTTTTCACAAAGCTTAAAAACAGAAAATCCAGGAACTTACAAGAAAAAATTTTTGATTTGTTGACATTTACACAATCATGCTTTAAGAGACACAGACAATAATTAGCATTATTTTACTAATTGTAAAGTTTCAGTTATATAACAACTTAACATATGGGTATTTTGAAGGCCAGTCTGAGTGAATGTTCTTCCTGGGACCATGATTTTAGGGAAAAGGAGAGGAGGGGAGTTTGCAGGCTTCTTGAAGTGTGCTAGCTACCTGACTTTTGAAAATCAGCTCAGAATAAGCAATAAAGAGTGAAAATAGAGTCTGGCCTACATCTCTGGATGAAGCTTTTCCTTATGCCATGTGCTTAGTTCTTTTGGGCTTAAAAAAATATCACTTCTGATCAAGAATTTCTATAGACATTCACTAATTGCAGTTTTAAGAGTGTCTTGTGCATGTGCTTACCAACTCTTCACCTTGCTATGTGTGAAACTTCATCGTCAGGGAGCAGATCTCATGTTGCCCACAAAAGTGTAACACATCTTCTGAAAGAACCTTTTCATTACTTATAGATGATGTGTTAATTAGACAGGAGCTCTGGTGGTATATTGGTTAAGGCATATGTCTGTTAATCAAAAGGCTGGTGGTTCAAACCCACCACCTGCTCCATGGAGGAGAGATGAGGCAGTATGCTTCCATAAAGTTTTACAGCCTTGGAAATCCCATGGAGGTCGCTAAGAGTCGGAATTGACTTGATGACAGTGAGTTTGGTTTTGGTTTATTAGATGGCCCACTATTCTAAATAGGCTTTTAAGACCTCAGATACTCCTGAAGAAAGGAAGCCAGGCACCCTATGTTCAATGATGGCTTTTTACCTTAAGACTCTTTAAGACCCTAGTTACTATCATGGAGATAGCTAGGTGCTGCCACTAGTGTCTTTGCAATGCTGTAGCTTAGAATTCTTCTTCTGTGACCTTCTTTTTTTTAAGAAGGGATGTATAAGACCATAGCTGAATTAGAGGGGCATCTGCCAAAGTAAGAGCTAAGCTGTTCCCTAAGAAATTTCATTTTCTTCGCATGGTCTTTTGCTTAACAAGTAATGCTACATTATGAGTACAAGCATTTGAAAAACATTTCATAAAACATTTGATTAGTCCTATAATAATTATAGAGATTCTTAATTAATCCAGTTTGTAAAATTGAATATACTAAAGAGCCAATTTTGTAGGTAGCTGTGGTAGTAAGGCTGTGTGTCAACGTGACTGGGCTGTGGTTTTGAGTGGCTGGGCATTTGGATATAGTCATTTCCCATGATGAGATTATAATCACCTCCATGGTGGAATCTGCAGTGAGCAGCTAAGTAGCTGCCTTTGGGGTGTGGTCTGCTTCCAGTGTATCAGGAGGCTCTTGGCACATTTGGATCCTACATTTGGCCAAGTCTTCATAACCTGTGGTCTGACCTGTTGTCTAACAATCATGAGAGTGTTCCTGGCTTGAACTAGTGGTCTCCTCTGTTGCCTGATGATCTTGCTTGGCACTGTGCCAATTTACCTGCAGACCTTGGATTCATCAGCATCAGTGGCCAGCAGCCACCTGAGTTAGGAGACATCACTAGCTCCAGTGGGCCTATTTATGAATATTTTCATATACAGAGCTGAAGCCCAAGGTTAAGGGACCTTCCTTTACCCAGTCCCTAGAGCCAGCACTCTGAATTTGGACTTCTCCCCTCCTAAACTGTAAAAGAATAAATTCCTGTGTGTCAAAGCCATCCAGTTCTGGTATTTCTATTATAGCAGCACTAGGTTGGGCAATCTACTTCCATAGTGATACCACCTACCCAAGGAAGGGTTGCTATGAGTCAGAACTGACTTGACAGCAGTGAGTTTTTGTTTTTAGAGAACCAAGACAGTAGCCGAATATATATATATATATATATATGAAGTTTATTGAGTGAGTATAAGGATTAATGATTGATTGCAAATCATATCAACTTCAGATTACAGTTCTTTGAAATTTAAATGTTGGCTATTTGGCCAGGAAGGAATGAATGAGAGCCTAAGTGAGAGGCCCAAGCCAGTTTGATCAGTTATGTACACTTTCTTCCCCAAAACAACCATAATTTTGTGTGAAAGATCAAATGGTTCTGAAACACAGCATTTCATATGCAAAATGCTTTAAGCTAAAGAAAAATAGCATTTTAAAATTATAATAGTAAAAGCAATGAGGAATATAAAGATTCTAAAATATGGTAGTAATTTTTTCCACCATCCAACAAATTACTCATAGTTTCATTTAAGGAGGGAAGAGAATCTTTAATGCATGATACTACATTTTTTAATATGATTAACATAGAGTGTAATGTTAGCATTATTGTCACGTAAGACACAGAAATCAGATTTTACTATGGTACAAGTACTTCCTTTGGTTGTAGTGAGGATGCCAAGAGCCATTCTATTTTGAAGTACTGTTTTTCTCATCACAGCCATTTCTGTACTGATCTCTTGAAGTCAGTGAAAACTGTCATTTAGGGCAGTTTGTATATATTTATTGAATATTTCTACATGCGCCATAATATCTTTAAGTCATATTTGAGGTGTGAATACTTCCATTAAATGATCTTACCAATGAAACACTGATTGAGATGACCAAAACCTTAATATGGTCTTGGTAAAGAGAGTTCAGTTAAAATATGTCCTTGAGTCCAGCTCAAGCCCAGAGCACATCTTTAAATCTAGCCTAATGAAAGCCAGGGCCAAAGATTGGTTTTCATACCCAAAAGGTGCCATTAGGAACAACAAAATAGATACCTGAACATCGTAGCCAAATGGCTGAAACCAGTAAATAGATTTTAAGGTTATAACTGATGATGTTTGGATATTGGAAACTATCCTATGGATCTGGTGAGGGCTGAATTATTCATACGTGTGTGGTTAGATTGTTCCCAGAAAAAGGGAACAACTTTGGTATCCCTGCTTAGGAAGTTAACAAGATGAATCTGTCCCACAGTTGTTGATAGGGATCTATGGTATGAAGAGTACTCTTTGTAGATTTGGAAGATTCTTTAGTTAACTCTTCTTGAGTAACTTAATTCAGTAAAATGAGGGTTGTATTATGTTATTGCCTGTGTTTCATTTAGATTCAAAAAAGAGGCAATTTATCAATCGAAAGTCCAGTAATAGTGATTTGCTATAATGATGAACTATTTCTACATTGTTTTTGTATCCATTGACCAGAAGCAACCCAGTCAGATCCCTGCATTGGAGAGATCTACCAGGGAAGGCTAGACTGAATTGAGGTTGGGAGGGATTCACATATCCAAAAAATAATCCTTTTAATATGGTGAGCATATATGTCTTCCCAATCTAGAAAAACATTAGTTGAGCAAAGGAAAATATAAAGAAAGATAAAGTGCTACATTTTCAGACCTGGTTCAGAATCTTGGGTCAGCAGTCTGTTTCAGATGTTGTTTGCTTCTTGTTGTCACCACAAAGGTGTCTGAATTTTAGCCTAAGTACTTCAGTAGGTTGAACAGTCCAGGGAAGTGCTTTAGCTCTCTTTAGCTGAGATAGGTGATCCAAGTTTTAACACCTTGTAATTTGGAAACACAAGGGTTAGTGAGAAGGAACAAAAGTAATCCTTTTCCAGTGAGTCTCTAGAGACTCTTTAAATTGGTATCTCTTCCAGTACACATAGTCACCTGGTAATTTTTCTATTTCTAAATTTTGGCTGTCAAAAATTTCTTCTACTTGTAAAAGTTGCCCTTTTGAGTACTGAATCAAAGTCTGGCGGTATTTTAGTAATTCAGGTTGAATTAAATTAGAATCAGTATAAATTGGAACAATAAGGGAGGTTCATAGACCTTCCAGTAATATTTCCATGTAAGGTTAATTGATGTGGCCCAAATGGAATAGACCTCAAATTTAGAAGGATAAATGGAAAGGCTTTATTCCAGGGCAAGCTTAAGGAGAAAGAAATCTTGACTAATTGGGGTTTTGTTATATCATTAGTTCTTTCTACTAGCCCAAAAGATTGAGAATGCTAAGGAAAATTAATTCTCTGATAAATAGGAAAATTCTTTACATATTTCTGTAATTACTTGTCCAGTAAAATGGGTTCTTCTTTCACTGCAAAGATTTGTGTGTGTGTGTGTTCACCAAGTGGGGATTATTTTCTCAAGGAGTTTCTTAGCTACAAATGTTGCAGTGGCACAGCAACCATGAAAGGCCTGAACCCACTGTGAAAATCTGTAAACCATTACCATTTGGAGGAGAGAGCTGGATAAAATGTAATTTACATTCAAGCATACGTCCTGAAAGTGATAGATATTTTTCAGGTGAAACTAAAATGTATGCCTACGTTATAGAGAAAACAAATAGGGCAATGAGAAGCAACATGCTCAGCAGCTTCAAAAAAATAATTCTTTAAAATATCAATAATTTTATCTCTTCCTAAATGGGATCTTTCATGGAGAACTTTTATCAGAGGGACATGAAATGATTTAGGGAAGAGAAACCTGATTGTTAACATAATTCAGTAATGGGATCTTGAGAATAATCTGCTCTCTTCCATTTTTAAATTTCCCCAATTTTAGCTAGTTGTTGGGATTTTATTAATTATTCTAATGTTCATTTGTTAAGATTATAATTGTTTATCAACAAATAAGTGTAATCTCCTTTTTCTATTTCCATTACAGTAAAATAACATGTGAACAGCTGCTTTGATTGCTTTATCAGCAAGATTATTTTTTCTGATCTCTGCACTCTGAGGAACTCCTTTGGGTTCATGAGGCTGTATTTTTATTACAACAAGATAAGGGATTAGTAATGCATGTAACAAGTCTGCTACTAAAGCTGCATTTTTTATAGCAACAAAAGAGGTTAGAAATTCTCTCTGCTTCCACAACATGCCCAAATCATGACTCACCCTGAAGACATATTTAAACTTGTTAAAGGAGGATCTGTGTATATATTCATGGACCTTCCTTTAGCAAGTTTGCAGGCTCTAGTAAGAGCGGTTAATTCAGTTGGTTGGGATGAAGTAGCCTCAGGAAGGGCTTGACTTTCAAGAACCTTGGTAGTGGTCATCTTGTTGTATCCAACCTTATAATGAGAGCTAGCAGGATCAAGTTTCAAATAGGAGCCATTAACAAATGGAATCAAATCACAATTTGCCAAAGGAGTTTCTCTTAAATCTTTTCAGGGAGTTAAAAGTTGTTCAGTTAAATTTAAGCAATCATGTGTTGGGTAATCCTTATTGTCACTTTCTGGAAGGGGAGTGGTAGGATTTAAACAAGCAACAGAATGAAGTCTAATATCATGCACATCCAGTAGGGGTACCTCATAGGAAGTGAGCTGACTGGTAGAAAGATATTAGGTCAAAAACAGAGTTCAGAATAGTAGATACTGCATGGGGAAAATAAACATTTTTAAAATTTTTCTTGGCATTATATCTGCATTATTTCTGACTAGTTTGGCTGGAGCAGCAACAACCCTGAGACAGGAAGGGAAAAATTATGTGGTCAAACTGAAGGCTGTAATAACCTGCTGATCTCTGATTTTCTTCAGGCTTCTTTGTATAAATGCCTAAAGCATTTCTACAGCTATTCCATTAGTGGTATATATCCTAAAGAAGTGAGAGCCATGACAAGAACAGACATATGCTCCCCCATGTTGATCGCAGCAACGTTTACAATAGCCAAAAGATGGAAACAACCTAGGTGTCCTTCAACTGAAGAATGGATAACCAAACTATGGTACATACACACAATGGAATACTATGCAACTCTAAAGAATAATGTGGAATCTGCAAAACACCACATAACATGGATGAACTTGGGGGACATTATGCTGAGTGAAATAAGTCAATCACAAAAGGACAAATATTGTATTAGTCCATTATTGTAAAAGTCAAGGAAACATTATCTATGGAAAGACATTTTCTTTGTTGGTTACCAGGGGTGGGACAGGAAGGGAGGGTACACTGTTAGAGAGATAGAGATAAGTATTGATTTGGCTGAAGAGAAGGACAATGTACCAAATGTGAGTGACCAATATGTCACCATTGAGGATGAGAAAGACATACAGAGGTACATGGGAGGTACAGACAACAAATATGAACCCTTTTGCACATATAGTACTGTGTTGTCAGTGAAGGCAAGCATGGGTATATGGATGGATAGATGGGTGCACAGGCTGAACTATTAGGTATGTCTATGAAATGGGAAGTGTACCAAAGAACATGTTGGCAGACAATGGGCCTATAAGTTTATATGATCTGAATTCACAGGTGTATAGTAAAGCTGACAAGGGGCAAGGTTGTAGTCACTGTTTGGTCACAGCCAGCTACCAAAAAGGACCGAGTAGTTGAACCTGTGGGCTCGGGACCATAGTCACAGGGGGCATCAAGCTCAATTGGAATAACATGCTACACAAAACATTGTTCCACCTCCTACTTTGCTGAGTAGCAACTGGGATCTTAAAAGCTTGCAAGCTGCCATATAGATGCAATGATGGGTCTCTTCTTGTCCAGAGCAAAGAAGAATGAAGAAAACCAAAAACTCATGGAAACAATTAGTCCTAGTGACTGGTACACCATCTGATTTGCAGCCTATATGACTATGAGATCAGAAGAACTAGATGGTGCCTGGCTACTACTGTCAACCACGTCAACCACTTGGAAGAGGATCTATGTAGGAGATCCTGGATAGACAGGGAGAACCATGTGGAACAAAACTCAAAATCATTTGGGGAAATAAAAGGGGGGGGACCAGGTTTGCTGGCCTGATAGAGCCTGGTGGAACCACTGAGACTATGGCCCCTAGCTGCCCTTCAGGTTTGGAATTGAATGAACATGTGTGGCTTCTAGCCAAACAATAGACACGTGTACGAGTTGAACATATACCTGAGATAAATACACTCCTTGGAGAGAACAAGCATGGGAGAAAGAAGGGCTGCTTATGCACAGGAAGATAGCTCAGGGGGCAGGAGTGCATGGAGGAATGGACACAGAGAAGAGGTCACTCTCAGGAGGAAGTATGAGGGGAGCCATTGCATTGTGGTAGATTGTGGTCAATGTCATGAGACAAAGTGTATGTGAAGTGCTGTATGGAAAGTGAATATACTCTGTAAATTTTCACCAAAATCACAATAAAATAAATAAATAAATAAATAGTAACCTGCTGATCTCTGACTTTCTTCAGGCTTCTTGGTGAAAATGCCTAAAGCATTTCTACAAGCTCCATGTAAAAACAAGGAGGGGAAAAATCCAGGTGATAGGAAAGTCTAATGCAGGCCTGTTTGAAAGGACATTTTCTGGATTAATTACAGCTTCCTGATCGTCTGGTGCAATTTGGAGAGAATGTGGTCCAGATGCTTTCAAATATTTATATAAGTGTTGAGATGACAAGAAAAAATTAGGAAGCCAAGTTCTGCATTAGTCACAAAGCCCCAGTAACTCACATAATTGTTTCTTAGTTTTGGGGATAGGAAAAGCAAAAATAGCTTCTATCCACTTAAGAGCAATATAAATCACTTTGGCAGAAATAATATGATCAAAACACTTAACAGAAGACTGAGATAATTGTAATTTTTCTCTAGAAAATTGGTGCCTTCCAACAGCTAAATGTTTTAATAAGATTATGCTGTCTTTAGGAGCTTTGGTAGCATAGTGCCTAAGGCACTTGACTGCTAACCACATGGCTGGCAGTTCAAACCCACAAGTCACTCCTTGGAAGGTTGGGCAATCTACTTCTGTAGTGCTACCACCTCAGAAACCCAAGGAGGGGTCAGTATGAGTTGGGACCAATTCAACAGCACATAACAACAACAACAACATGCTGTCTTTAATGCAGGCTTGCTGGGAGTTGGGCATATGAGTAAATCGTTGACATATTTAGGTTAATTTTTTAAATTAAAAGGGATGTAAATCACCATAGAGAATTTGAGAGAAATATTTGGGAGACTTAGTAAAATCTTAGGAATTACATCCCAGGTATATTGTTTATTTTTCCCCCATCTGAGGTAAACAAATATTGGCTCTCAAGATGGACAGGAAAACTGAAAAGGGCACTTCATAGATTAATTTTAGTTAAGTGTTTAGAATCCAGGGAAACATTAAAAAGCAATAAGTGAGCATAGTGGACTATTGGAAATCTAGATTTGATATGGTTAGTAGCTCTAATATCCTGTATAAATCAAGTAGTACAGGGGTGGTGTGGGGAAAAAAAATAATTCTTTAGAAAGGAACTCCTCAATTTTAAAGGCTAATGCCTTTCTGGCTTCTCATTTAAAAGAATATTGAGGAAGTCTCTGTAAAGTTATATGGGTGTCTATTTCAACTTTAATGGGTTCCTCTGATAAAACTCATACCACATCAGTAGATGTGGTGGCCTATAAAGTTTCAGGAATTAATGAGAAAGGGTCAAGGGGAAATGGGCTAGAAGAGATTAAGTTGTTTTTCGGGGGATCTGGTGAACTTAATAATATTTCTCTTTTTTCTGAAAATTGTAAATGACAATTTCATTTAGACAACAGTTCTCAGACCAACAAATTAACAGGAGTGTCAGAGCTAAGCAGAAAGGTGTGTAAATCTTCAACAAGGTCAAGTGAAATAGGAACAGTTTTTGAATGAGATAAAGTTTGTTCTTGATTTGTAATCCCCACAATTTTTGAAATTTTAGTACTCTAGGGGAGGGGCTTTTGTGAGGTTAACATGTGGGGTTAATATCAGAGTACAGTACCAGTGTCAATGAGAAATTTGCAAGGTTCTCCATTAATACATATGGTAATTTCTTATTGTGGGTTAAATGCTACCATAAGAAAAGCCCATGTTGTGCCTCCACAACCTCCTCATTCCATACCTGATTGAAAGGTTTCTGATTTAAGCAGTTTCTTTAACTGATAACAATCCTTTTTCCAGTGGCTGGGTTTCTTGCTATAATTGCAAGGCCTGAATGCAGCACCTCCAAAGGACTTCATTTTATTTTGTGAGTTAAGAGATTGAAATTGTTGTGATTGTAAAGCCAATAGCTTCTTTGTCTTAGAGGTTCATTTTGTCTCCAAGGTCTGAGAATGTTCATGAGCTAAATTGATCAGCTTAGCAATGGGAGCTACTTTTCAAACTAGTTGATGCCTTTTTACTAAGGCTGAAAGTTGAGATTTAAGGTTGGATCTGAATACTAAATTAAAATCCTCTATACGACATATTTGAATCCAGACAGAAGAGCACTCAGCCCCAGGGATACAGGTGAGGAGAGACAACTCAGGGACGCCCAAATAAGCAAGCAAGAAGAGCAGGAGAAAGGGGATTAAAAGCCAGGAAGCCAGACAGAGGAACAGTCAGTCAGAGGGACCCAGGTGGGGGTGATACGAGAGGTCTCCAACAGCAGGACAAACTTGTCTGTCGGTTTGTCCTACCATGGTGACGTGTAGATGTGAGTTTTGAAGCTGAGCCTCTGGTGTTTAAAACCCAGAGAGATGCACCTGGTGCACAGGTAACAGCCCAGCTTATAGACTGAGACAGACTAGGAAGAAGGAAGAGGCCATCCA
>NW_006921871.1:4099245-4110849 GCF_000298275.1 Orycteropus afer afer | reverse complement strand
GGATTGTGGGGCTGGCGCGGGATAGGGCAGTGTTTCGTTCTGCTGTGCATGGGGTTGCTATGAGTCGGAAACGACTCAACGGCACTTAACAACAACAACAACAACATACAACATACCCCCTTGAGATGATAGACAATTCCTAAAATGTTCAGAAATAATCCAGCTTGATAATCATACACACTCTTGGCTTTATTTGGTGTGCAAAAGTGAATTGTTGCCAATCTGGTATTGAGGGAAAAGCCTTTGGAATGCTTTCTAGCAATATTTTATTGACAACAGTAAATAACATGTTGGTGAATTTTTATTTAGATCTAGAACTAAACTATCTTTTGGATTTTTTTCCATTTCAGCCTGTTCTAACCACAATTGGAATTCTCCAGGCCCAGTCATCACATGGATTAGTTGATACAAATCAGGGAGTCCAGGCTAGTAAGCCTCAAAAAGGATTCCAAATTCCTCAGCAAACTTGTAATGATTCTCACACAATTTTGGAAAACTTGTAGCAATTTTATGTAATTCTGAGCACATCCAAGGAATAAAAGTAACTTTAGGAATTATCCTCAATATCTGTACTAGGATATATTTTAAAAGGTATTTATGGAATAGGTTTTATGTTCTCAGTAGATTCTTTAGGAAAAAGGGAAGTCCAGACACAATATTAGTAGAAGACTCTTTAATAGCATCAGAGAAGCAAGAAAGCAGAAAAGGATACAAAAGAGAGGCTGCCAAGCTATTTCAGGACAGCTTGCATAGTTGGAAAAGAAATCTGGAATTGGAATCCCTTATTTTGTTTAGTTAATTTTTGCTTTCTGTAGAGAAGTAATGTACTCTCATCACATCCTCTAGAAACTTCAAAAACCCTATTTTAAAAAAGCATCTCAGTATTTCTCTTAAATTAAGAGGCTTTCTTTTCTAATATTCTGGCCATAAAATTCAATTTAGATTATTAAAAAGAACACAAAGATGGCCATATATTTTCTAGCCTGTCCTTAGTTAGAAAATGCCAAGCAGATAGGTACAAACAAGTAGCAGAGCCATAGTGCTTGTCCATATATCAGGTAATAGTTCCAGTAGAGAATTCCACATTGCACTTAGATGTGGCGTTTCTCATCTTCAAAGAAGTTTAAAGTTTATTCAAAGTTTAGGACTCTCAGACTCGAGAAGAATCCAGATGGGGTTCACCATGAGGTTTGCACAGTGTGTTTTCCTTTTATCAATATATTCCTTGTTGTAGGGGCATGGTCTAGTGACTGGCAGGCAGCCTACAGCTTCTGGCATGTCTCCTGAACCAGCTTATTGTTTTATAGGAGTCTTGAACTGTCTTTCTTAGTTACTGACTATTTTACCAACCTTAAGTGGCCATTCTATGCCCTTTATTTCCTTGAAGTTTATAGATCCTGATATTCCACAAACTCAAACACTTCTAGGATGGTTAATTACCTAGAACCTCACATTACAGACACTGTTGTTGCTGTTTTTATGTGCCGTCGAGTCAGACATGACTCATAGTGACCCCTCATTGGGTTTCCAAGGCAGTATCACTATGGAAGTAGATTGCCTCATCTTCCTTCTGAGGAGTAACTGGTGGGTTTGAACCACTAGCCTTCTGGTTAGCAGTCAAGTCCTTTAGGCACTATGCTACCATTCTTCATTAATTCTCAAATAGCTCAACACATGAAAGCAGAACATGAGATTCAAGAGGGCCTATCTCAGCCAGTCCTGAGAATCCCTGGAAATGAATGAGCTTCAATGGACTCATGTTACTGACAGAATGCTGAGTCTTCATCCTTCAAGGCTGCTGAAGATAAGTCTCCTTTGAAATCCTCACTTCTGAAACCAAGAAGTGTCAAAGAGTAAACTAGAGCTTCTGTTAAAATTAAGCAAAAAATTTATTGAAGGAAGAAAGTCATCCAGAATCAGGCAGCACTTCATGAGGATTCACCAAAGTACTCTAGCAAAAGGAATTTCTCATAGAGCTAAAATACTGAAAATCCAGGAACATGCAAGAAAAAAATACTGATTGGTTGACATTTACAAAATCATGCTTTAACAGACACAAGACTATAGTGAGGTACCTTAAATTTTATCTAACTGATCACACAATTTGAGTCATTTAACAGCTTAATTTATAGACATTTCGAGGGCCCACCTTAGTGAACATTTTTCCTGGGAGCGTGGTGTGAGAGGAAGGAAAAAGAGGGGAGCCTTCAGGCTTCCTGAGGACTGGCTAGTTGATTTTGAAAGTCAGGTCAGAATAAGCAGCAAACATAAAAAGGGACTCTGGCTTGTGTTTTTGACAGAAGCCTCTCCTTATGCCAAGCACCTAGCTCTTAAGCTCCTTCATACAAAAAAAAAAAAAAAAAAGACTACTCTCAAGGTAGGAAATTATGTCAAGATGTAGAGGGAGTCAAATATACAGGATTTGTAGATTATAGTAAGATTTTTTTGTTTGTTTTATTCTGAGGGAGCTATATAACCCATTGTCAATTTTGAAACATGGACTGTGATCTCCTTTAAGTTTTATAATTATGAGTAGTTGAATTGTAGATATAAAATGAAGATAGAGTATATAGGATTAATTGATAGCTTGATGTGGGCTGTGAGACAAAGACATCAAGAACAATGCCAAGACTTTGACTTAAGCACCAGAAAGAACGGTGTTGCCGTTTACTGAGGTTAGTAAGACTAGGGGAAGAGCTTGTTTAAAGGGATTAATCAGGAGTGCATTTTGCACCTTTCAGTTAAGATGATTTGTAGATACATACATTTAGGTATACACAAGTTATTTATACAAGTCTGGAGTTCAAAAGAAAAGTAGAGATTACTTGGAATTTGTGAGGATGCTGAGTTAATTGTTGGAAGTTTCAGCTAATTATGGACTTTTCTGATTTCCTTGAGGCCAACTAAAGTTCTCATCCTTGCTATTATAGCCTTTCCAATGGGTTGATAAGGATAACTTACTTTCTATTAAATTTCTTCCTGATGTAAAACTGATAATTACTTTTTTTTTCCCTATCAAATTGTGTATAATGGCAAAATAATCAACTCTGTCAATTACTGCTAGCAGGTGTAGTAAGACAAGGAATAAATACACACAATTTACCTTGACAATGGGGATGCCATTGACAATCTTGTGACCAGTTTCACTGAAGTGGTGCCTGCAAAAGCATTATTGGCTTGATTTCAGCGTAAACAGGAGGGTAGACAACTCTTTTGATGAGTTTTTCTATAAAAGTGAAAATACAATTGGTAATTGGAAGGTAATGTGTAGTCAAAAGAACATTTTTGGTAGCTGTTATTGGTTTTAATTTTTAAGATAAGAAGTGAAGACACACATATAAGCTAATACATAAGATCCAGTATTAAAGAGAAACTTACTTATGCGTGATGAAGAGGGACAATGGCAATATTAAAATCTTTTAATTGGAGTGAGGGGAGGAGATCCTGTGCACAAATAAGGAATGGGCATTGAAAGGAACAGAAAGAGTTCATAAAATTCACAAGGAGGTGGGCAAAATACAAAAAACGAAGCAAATATTTTGGTAGATTTTGCAAGAGAAATATGTAGAAACTCTCATCTGATTGTTTCTATGTTTAATGAGATAAAGGAGTTCCAGTGGCATAGTGAATAAGGCTGCTAACCAGAAGGGCAGCAGTTCAAATCCACCAGCCACTCCACAGAAGGAAGATGAGGTGATCTACTTCGGTAAAGATTTATAGCCTCGGACAACCAATGGGGGTCACTATGAGTCAGAACCAACTTTATGGAAGTAAGTTTGGTTTGTTTTTCACAGCTGAAGGTAAAGGGAAAAACAGTTTTGGAGATTGGAGAAAGGACGAGGAAGTATAATATAGTCATGGAGAAAGGGAGAGTGAGGTGACAAATAAATGTATGAGGACTGAAGAGAGCTACAAAGGCTCTATGCAGGATGTTATTGTGGTTAGTTGCCATCAAGTCTATTCTGACTCATGGTGAACACGTGTGCAGAATAGAACTGCTCCATATGTTTTCAAGACTGACATTTCAGAAAAAGATTGTCAGTCCTATCTTGTAAGGCACCTTTGGTGGTTTTACATCACCAATCTTTATGCTAGTAGTTAAAGGCTTAACAATTTGCACCACCCATTGACTCCTCACTGAGGATTGGAGTCATGAATTCAAGAAGAGACAAGTTAACTTGTTTGTTGGATAATGAATAAGGTGGACTAAAGAAGAGTTGATATAAATAATCTTTGAATTGTTTGTGTGTTTTTTTTTTCCAAAATTCAAGCCTTGGATTGCAATACTGAAGGATTCTGTGGGTGAAATATTGATGCAGGAAGCATCCAAAGAAAATGGAAAGAATATACAGAATCACTGTACCAAAAAGAATTGGTCAATGTTCAACCATTTCAGGAGATAGCATATGAAAAAGAACCAATGATATTGAAGGAAGATTGACGTGGTGGCTACAACAATGGACTCAAGCATAGCAAGTATTGTGAGGATGGACAGGATGGGACAGTGTTTTTTTCTGTTATACATGGATTGCTATGAGTCAGAGCTGACTCTGGGGCACCTAATAGCCACGATGATGTGTTCTGAAGACTAGTTTTTTATAGTCATCAGTAAGCACTTCAAATCATCTTTACTGTCAGCAAGTAAGGTTGTGTCACCTGTATATCTCATGTTGTTTTTCTTAAGGTCTTTCAGCTTGAGAAATGCTGAGCGTATTCTTCCCTTTTTTTTTCTAACTCAAGGTCTTTGCTTATTTAATGATATACTTTACTTTGTCTTCTCAAGCCACCCTTTGAAATCTTTTGCTCAGATATTTTATTTAAATATTTCTTCCATTCATAAAATTAATGTTGTTGTTCTTATGTGCCATCGAGTTGCACCTGACTGATAGCAACTCCTCCTTGGGTTGCCTAGGCAGTATCACTTTGGAAGTAGATTGCCCAGCCATCCTTCCAAGGAGTGGCTGGTGGGCTTGAACCGCCAGCCTTCTGGTTAGCAGTCAAATGACTTAAGCACTATGCTACCAGAGCTCCCCATAAAATTAATAGACTGCAGAAACTGATAAAAATCTTCCATTTCTTCATCTTTGGCATTAGTAGTTGCTATGTAAATTGGAATAATAGTAGTATTAACTGGTCTTCCTTGAAGGTATATAGATATTATTCTATCACTGAAAGAATTGTGTTTCAGAGTATACCCTGAAACACTCTTTTTGACAGTGAATATGGTGCCATTCCTTTTCAATTTGTCATTCCCAGCATAGTAGACCATATGATTGTTCAGATCCAAATAGTCAACACCAGTTCATTTCAGCTCACTAGTGCCTACAATACTGATATTTATGTGTTCTACTTCATATTTTTACAATTTCCAATTTTCCTAGATTCATATTTTGTACATTCTATGTACTAATTATTAATGGATATTTGCAGCTATTCTCATATTGAGTCATGCCTCATTAGGAAATGAAAGTTCTGAAAGCTTTACTCAATCCATATCATTAAGATTGACTCTATTTTCAGGAAGCAACTCTTTCCCAGTCGTATTTAAAGTGCCTTTTAACCTGAGGGGCTTATCTTCCAGCACTATGTCAGACAATGTTTTACTACTAGTCACAAGATTTTCACTGGACAATTTTTTTCAGAAGTGCATAACTCTGCCCTTCCCAGTCTATTTTAGTCTGGAAACTGCTGAAACGTTTTTACCATGGGTGACCATGCTTGTATTTGAAATACTGGTGGCATAGCTTCCAGCCTCACAGTAACACACAAGCCACCACAGAACAACAAATTGACAGATGAGTGGTGGAGAAAGCTGATATACGCATGCTTTATTGGGAGGAGGAAATGCAAGACAATAAGAGAGTAGAGAAAATGTGAAAAAAAGAGAGAGGGTAAACAAACATTAGATATTATATTTTGAGCTGGCCACAATTTTTCAAGGGAAATCTCAGAGTCTCCATATACAGCCATTTCTTCCAAAAAGAGTCTGTTGAAGGAGAGAAATGGTAAGTATTTTTGGGTGACAGCTCCTTCCTGAAATTCTCTTCCTCACTGCTCCATTGTCAGGGTTTTGCTTTGTCTGCACTTATGTTAATTTTACTTGGCCCCTTGAGGTAGAAGTTGGGAAAATCAGAATCCCAGTAGGCCCAGTCAGACTGGAGTGTGTCACTGCAGGTGCTAAATGGCAGTACTGCTAACACATCATGATAAGCTGTATCAATTCTTGCTCTGAGGGGAAGCTGAGTCAACTGGTAGTATTTGAAGATGAAGGAACAAGATCAATGGCCAGGGAATTAGGGCTCTATTAAGATTTTGAGTATGACCATTCCATCTGAAAAGTGTAACAAATGGCAAAGGATAAGGGGGCAAATATAACTGATTCTCTTTGAAGAGATGCATAGATTGGATCTGGTATATTTCATTTCTTGCACTGCCTACAACTACTTACACTATCTCTTGTACAGCAATGCTTTGACTTTTATTGTAAGAGAGGAGGTTTAAATCTAGTTCTTCAAAGAGTGGCCATTTACAGTGTTCTAAGCAGACTCAAAGATAATAACATAACAAACTACATTCCTGAATGTTGCAGCTGGTCCTAGAACAATAATTGGTATTTATTATCTCTTTATTCTAATTCCAACTTGAGATTCCCCTTAACCAGGAGTTTGATTAGACTTGATTGCTTGCCAGATGGAGTAATACATCCCTTCATCCCCAGAGAGTCTAAGTCCTTAATTGTTTTTCCATTTTGATGTTCATGGTTGTGTCCATTTTCCATTCATAAATATCTCTGTCCTCTGGAGCATCAAGCAATACCCTAGTTATCTCAAGTGGTCAAATATACACCTCTTAGCCTGAATTGTGAAATATAAATCCTAGCTCTGTATGAAAAATAGTATATGCATCCAGTTAGAATAGTAGCTTCTTTTCCTGCTGACCCAGGAAGTCCTGGTACAACTCTGGTTGTAGCCAGATGGCAATAACAGATTCCAATTTAATGGAGATCTTTTCTGTGTCTGCTTGAAAAATTGTTTCCCCTGCTTTGGGAAATAGGATATCTAACTTGGCCAAGACTAATTTTGCAGATATAAAAAACACAATTTCTGCAAGAAGTTCACTGAAATTGATGTTGGGAAAGACCAATCACACTTCCTTTCTTGGTTCCTGGGCTCCTAGCTACAGGTAGCACAGCGATATGTATTAGTCATTAGTTCAGTGAATACACTGCATTCTGGCACTCCATAATCCACAACGTGTTGTCCTTGAGCTGACAATTTAATTGAACCTCCATAATGCCATTCTACCAACTTCTGCTTCAAGGCAACATAAGGTCAGTGAATTCCATATCCATAAATCCATTTTCAATCTTTTTGCATTAAAAGAGTTTTCTTTTTCTAAGACAATATTGTGATAGACATAGCATGATGATAGCTCAGGAATTCTGTAAGTCCTTAGCTGACATCCATCAGGGAAGGCAGACCCATATCCACATGTACTTGACTGATTTTATGAGTTAATGGAACAATGATTCAGTTTATGATGGAAATTCAAGTTGCATAGTTTCTCAGTTTAACATGATTTGAATTCCATCTCCATTAGGAACTAGTAACATATTGGGAGCTGCTATCCACATGAATACTAGCTCTGCACTGCGTAAGTTTTCTTTCTCTAGGGCCTTAGGAGTCTATATTACCTCTTCTTCAGTTGTAGGAGCTAGGAGACACACACACACACACAAATTGCTTTAAAAGAAATTCCTTACATGGGGTGTTCCATCATGCTCAGTCCATTTAAACCCTGAAAACTTTCCTGTTTTCTCGTAAATCATTGTAGCACTTATCACTTACCTTCTGAAGCACTTGTCTTACTAGAGCATATACGTGGTTGTTATTTTCTCCTTATCAGTTCCTATTTCCTTGATGTCATCAATATAGTTGACTAGTATGATGTTCTTTAACATGTTAAAAATAATAATAATAATAATAATAATGTCTGTATTATGATGAAGTAAGATTGTCAACCTAATCCTGAAAAAATACTGTATATAATAATGTCTGTATTATATTATAAAATATAATAATGTCTGTATTATGATGGAGTAAGATAGTCAACCTAATCCTGAAAAAAATACTGTGAATAAGTACTTCTGCCCTTACCACTCAGATGAATTCCAAAAGGCAGAGGTTGTTATTGATCTGTCTCATAGCAGCTGCAATTAGATCTGCCACTTGGAGAAGATGATAGTAATCCACTATATTTTCCAACTACTGATGATTCTTCTTTGTTTCCAACTTCTGCATTCCAGTCACCAGTGATAATCAACACATCTTGGTTGAATGTTTGGTCAATTTTAAACTGCAGAATTGGTAAAAATCTTCAATTTCCTCATCTTTGGCTTTGAAGGTTGGTACTACTATTTGAATAATAATAGTATTAACTGGTCTTCCTCATAGGCATATGGATATTATCCTACCACTGACAGCATTGTACTTTAAGATAGATCTTGAAACATTCTTTGTGATAATAAATGCCACACCATTCCTCTTCAATTTGTCATTCCCAGCAAAGTAGATCACATGGTTGCCTGATTCAAAATGGCCCAAACAAGTCCATTTCAGCTCACTGATGCCTAGGATATCGATCTTTATGCATTCCATTTCATTTTTGACAGCTTCCAATTTTCCTAGATTCATACTTCATACGTTCCATGTTCTGATTATTAATGGATGTTAGGAGCTGTTTCTTCACATTTTGAGTCATAAAACATCAGCACTTGGAGGTCCCAAAAGATTTACAACATCCGTATCATTAAGGTTGGCTCTACTCTGAGGAGGCAGCACTTCCCAAGTCTTATTTTGATTGCCTTCCAAACTGAGGGGTTCATCTTCCAGCACTATGTCAGACAGTGTTTCAGGGCTATTCATAAAGTTCTCCAATAGTATATCAGACAGTGTTTCACTGCTATTCATAGGGTTTTCACTGGTCAACTCTTTGAGAAATGGACCGCCCCTTCCTTCTTCTGAGTCTGTCTTAGTCTGGAAGCTCCACTGAACCTGTCCACTGTGAGTGACCCTGCTGGTATTTGAAATACTGGTGGCATAACTTCCAGCCTCACAGCAACACACAAGCCACCCAGTACAACAAACTGACAGCCAAGTGGTTTTGGTGATAGAAATAATGCCGGAGATCACATGATAGAATTTTGCAAGACCAATAGCTTAGTTATTGCAAATACTTTTTTTCAACAACACAAATGGTGGCTATACACATGGACTTTTCCAGATAGAGTACACAGGAATCAAATCGACCACATCTGTGGAAAGAGGTGATGGAGAAGTTCAATATCTTAAGGAAAACAAGGCCAGGCGCTGATTGGGAAACAGACCATCAGTTGCTCATATGCACGTTCAAAAAGTCCATGAAAACAAGTCCATGAGAGCCAAAATATGACCTTGATTATATCCCTCCTGAATTTAGAGACCATCTAAAGAATAGATTTGATACACTGAACACCAATGACTGAAACCAGAGGAATTATAGGAGCATATCAAGAACATCATCCATGAAGAAAGGGAAAAAGGTCATTAAAAAGACAGAAAAGGGAGAAAAGACCAAAATGGATGTCACAAGAGACTGTAAAACTTGCCCTTGCACAGAGAGTAGCTAAAGCAAATGGAAGAAATGACAAGATAAAAGAGCTGAACAGAAGACTTCAAAGAGCAACTCAAGAAGACAAAATCAATTATTATAATGAAACGTGCAAGGACCTGGAGTTAGAAAACCAAATGGAAAAACATTCTTGGCAAATCTCAAGCTGAAAGAACTGAATAAAAACTTCAAACCTTGATTGCAATAATGAAAGATTCTATTGGCAAAATACTGAATGATACAGAACATATCAAAATAAGATAGAAGGAATACACAGAGTCACTGTACCAAAAAGAATTAGTTGATGTTCATTCATTTCTGGAGGTAGCATATGATCAACAATCAATGGTATTGAAGGAAGAAGTTGAAGCTGCACTGAAGAAACTGGTGAAAAACAAGACCCCTGAAATTGATGGAATACCCATTGAGATGTTTCAACAAAGAGATGCCACACTGAAGGCACTCAGTTGTCTATGCCAAGAGATTTGGAAGACAGTTACCTGGCCAACTGAAAGGATCCATATTTGTATCCATTCCAAAGAAAGGTAATCCCACAGAATGTGGAAATTATCGAACAGTATCATTAGTATCACATGCAAATAAAATCTCAATGAAGATAATTAAAAAATGGTTGTAGCAGTGTATTGGTAGAGACTTCCAGAAATGCAAGTTGGATTCAGAAGAAGACATGGAATGAGGGATATCATTGCTGATGTCAGATGGAGCTTGGCTGAAAGCAAAGAATACCGGAAAGATGTTTACTTGTGTTTTATTGACTATGCAAAAGCATTCCATTTTGTGGATCATAACAAATTATGGATAACATTGAGAAGAATGGGAATTCCAGAACAATTAATTGTGCTCATCAGAAACCTGTACATAGACCAGGAAGCTGTCATTCGAAGACAAGGGTATACCACATGGTTTAAAATCAGGAAGGGAGTGCATCAAGGTTGTATCCTTTCACCATACTTATTCAATCTGTATGGTGAACAAATAACCCAAGAAGTTGGATGTGGTAGTTAAGTTTGTGCGTCAAGTTGGCTAGGCCTGGTGGAGTGGCTGGGCAGCTGGAGGTAGTATTACCCATGAGGAGACTGGTGTCAACTCCATGATAGAATCTACTGTGAGCAGGTGAGTAGCTGCATTGGGTATGTGGTCTGCTTCCCGTATATAACAAAGAGCTTTGGGAATGATCTCTAGCTTATGGCATGCTTGAACCCTGCATATAGACATGTCATTGTTCAGCAGCCTGCCATGCTCTGCAGACCTTGGGACTTGAAGAAAAGCCTTTAGCTTCAGTCGACCAGGAGCAGGAGGCAGAGCTGAAAGCCAAGGTTGAGGGGCTTTAATACAACCCCTAGAGCTTGGCACTTTAAATTCAGACTTAAAGCCTCCAAACTGTAAGAGAATGAACTCTTGTTTGTTCAAGCCATCCCATTTGTGGTATGTTCTTGTCAGAGTGGCACTAGATAGCCGAAACACTGGACTATATGAAGAAGAACATGGCATCTGGATTGAAGGAAGACTCATAACAACATAATACAGAGATGACACATAACAACATAATACAGAGATGACACAACTTTGCTTGTTGAAAGTGAGGATGACTTGAAGCACTTACTGATGAAGATTAGAGACTTCAATCGGCAGTATGGATTACATCTCAACATAAAGAAAATGAAAATCCTCACAACTGGACCAATAAACAGTATCACAATAAATGGAGAAAAGTTTGACGTTGTTAAAGATTTCATATTACTTAGTTCATATTACAATCAACACCAATGGAAGCAGCAGTCAAGACATCAGACGGGGAGGTTCCGGCAAGATGGCGGATTAGGCAGAAGGACTGCGCAGACCCTCTTCAACAAAGAAAAGGGAAACCAATTAACACAGACACAGAAGATAATCTTGGACCCCTGAGCCTTGAAGGAAAGGATGCAGAATTGGACT
>NW_006921871.1:4080840-4091240 GCF_000298275.1 Orycteropus afer afer | reverse complement strand
AAAAAAAAAAAAAAAAAAGACATGAGACAATGTATTACATTGAGCATATCTGCTGCAAAAGACCTCTTTCAAGTGCCAAAGAGAAAAGACTAAGATGTTCCTAAGGCAAGCATGGTATTTTCCGTCACCTCATATGCATGTGAAAGCTGGACAAAGAACAAGGAAGACCAAAAAAGAGTTAATGTTTTTGTGTTGTAGTGTTGTCAAAGAATACTGAAAGTACCATTTACAGCAAGAAGAACGAACAAATCTGTCCTGGAGGAAGTGCAGCCAGGATGCTCCTTGGAAGTGAGAATGGCCGAACTTCATCCGATTTATTTTGGTCATGTTGACAGAAGGGACCATGCCCTGGAGAAGAATATCATGTTACTAAAGGTGAAGTTCAGTGAATAAGGAGAAGACCCTCAAACGAGATGGATTGATACAGTGGCTACAATGACAGGTTCAAGTATAGCAAAGATTGTGAGAGTGGCACAGGACCAGGCAGTGTTTTGTTGTGTTGTAAACAGTGTTGCTGTGAGTTGGAGGTGACTGGATGGCACCTAACAACAACAACAATAATATCTACCATATTTAACTAGATTGTGACAGAAGTCAAACAGGTGAATTAAATAGGGATATTATTGGAACCACCACACCTACCACTTTTTGGTATTTGAAATTCCTCTCTGGATGTAATTGACACCAATGGAAGCAGCATTTAGGACATCAGACGATGTATAGCACTGGGCAAGTCAGCTGCAAAGGACCTCTTTCAGGTTCTGAAGTGGACAAGACAGCTGCAAAGACCTCTTCCAGGTTCTGAAGAGCAAAGGTGTGTCCTTGAGGACTAAGGTGTGCCTGACACAAGCCATGATGTTTTCAATCACCTCATATGCATGTGAGAGCTGGACAAAGAATAAGGAAGACCGAGGAAGTATTGATGCTTTTGAGTTGTTGTGCTGGTGAAGAATGCTGAAAGTCCCATGGACTGCTAAAAGAACTAACAAATCTGTCTTGGAGAAATTGCAGCCAAAATGCTCCTTGGAATTGAGAATGGCCAATCTTTGTCTCACCTACTTTGGTCACATTGTGAGAAGGGACTATTCATTGGAGAAGGATGTCATGCTTGCTTGGTAAGGTGGAGGGTTCACAAAAGAGGGGGAGGCCCTCAACAAGATGGATTGACACAGTGGCTATGGCGATGGGCTCAAGTATAGCAAGGATCGTGGAGCTGGTGTGGGGCTGGATGGTGTTTCGTTCTGCTATGCATAGGCTTGCTATGAGTTGGAGACGAATCGACAACACCTAACAACAACAACAACTCTGGATGTAATATTTCTTCTAATTTTCAATTTTGCCTTGGATGAAGAGGCAGTTTCAGAAATTCCTATTGTCCTTTGTACAAAAACCAGCCTATCCCAAGGTCAGAGAGCCAATGTAGAATGTTTTCTAGCTGCCAAGTTCCCAATTATACATATTGAGGAAAATTGTCTCATGATGGTCCCAAATATGCATTAAGCCAACTGTAAAAGCATTGGGCCAACATTTCATTTATTATCTGGCTTTCGCAAACTCCTACTCTACTCAGAGGACTATAAAGGAATTTTTGTTTCTCTGGCATCAGTGTTATGCATAAAAACATTTTTTAGTTCCTTCCAGGCTTTGAGTTCTTTGGCATCAGCAGAGATTATCTGCAAGAGGCTTTGGTGAACTTTTGTAGAAATATTTACTATATATACTTGCAGTGTCTTTGAGACTTCTTCTTCAAAGTACTAGATCTCCCCTTTAATCAATTAGTGCCATCTTAATGGACCAACAAATCCATAAGCAGTTAGGAACTATGATCTTCTATCTTGGTAATGTTAGCTTGTCTGCTAGCCAAATTTCTTTTACTTTTATTATTACATAAATAAATAACACCCAACTAGCTGTCCACCTATATTGTCCCTGATAGCCATTGCTCTGGATTTCTATGGATTTAGAGATCTTTATTGCCCTTCCGGTTTGGCTATTCATTTCAGTAATTATATCTAGAATGTAATTATATCTAGAATGTTACATGCTGCCATATGTTCTCTGCCATTTCAGAATGCTATGATCCCCATTGTTATCCAATATCCCATTGGAAATGGAATTGCCTTCGTGAAGACATCATCTTCTGGGCTCTCTTTGGAAAAACTAGCAAGTAGTACGTTCTCAGGATTCACATAGTACATCCATTTGAACCTCTCCAATGCCTTCTAACTCTTCAATATAATGTGAAGTATTATGAAATTCTCAACTTTATTTACCAATAAGCCATTGTTATATTTAATCTTCAAGTAGCCATTTGTGTAAATTCTTATTACCTGCTCTGGTCTCCTTGCCAGAATGTTGAACTCTTAATGTGGGTGAGTGAGTACCCTAGTATCAATAAGTTCTCCCCCATCTAGCCTTAATTTCATCCCTAAAAATCCACTCTTGTATATGTTCCCTTAGTTCCTGCCAGTGCATATAAGACAGATATTTCAATTTCTTTGGTATCTACACTTTTAAATTTGAGAGCAGTACTTCTTACTTACCTTGCGGCAAGGAAGGTTAATGGAAAAATTCTTACAGAAAACAAGCACCATCTTGCTTCAAGTGAGGACATTTCATAGTACTCAAGGGAAAACTGTTCTCTTTTACAAGGGAAGTCTGGTGTTTCTACGAGTCAGAAGTGTTTAGTATAATTTGAAGTTTCAAGGTTCTCAGGTTCATAAACTAAAGATCTTATCTGATATGTCAAGGTCCTGCCAATTCCAAATCAGAGGATGTGCACCCAATCTCCTTCTGTAGCTCTTTCACTATTATGATAGACCCTAGGACTGATTTTTAGTGTAGAGTGCCCTGTGCATCAAGGGAAAAAAAAAAATCATTTTTAGAGCTGCATCGGAGGCCTCTGGCTTTCAAAGTGTGTCCTAATTTGGCCTCTAAAGCCATCAATAGCAGTCATCCCAACCAGAATCATATAATTACCTTTGTTCTCACATTGATCAAATGCATTAGTCCATTGACCAATTGATTTTCAATGCTCTGTCTTCCAACAGGTCCTCAACTCGCTTTGTCATAAATGAAAGCTTTAATAACTGTGCATATCATAGGTCTTTATCATTTGAATTTCCACCAGCAATGAGGGCTCTATTGACTTGAGTAAGGTGATCAATCCAACTCCAGATTCTCAACCTGAGGGTCTGCTGTCTACGTACTTTCAAGATGCCAAATGTGCTTACTCAAGCTTCTTAGAAAACAGAATCTAAACTGAAAGAATACCAGAAAGTGTTTACTTGTGTTTTATTGACTATGCAAAAGCATTTGATTGTGTGGATCATAACAAATTATGGAAAACATTGAGAAGAATGGGAATTCCAGAACACTTAATTGTACTCATGAGGAACCTGTGCATAGACCTCACTGCCGTCAAGTCAGATCCGACTCATAGCAACACCTCCTTGAGTTTCAGAGGCAGTATCACTACAGAAGTAGATTGTCCAACCTTCCTTCCAAGGAGTGGCTGGTAGGTTTGAACCTCCAGCCTTCTGGTTAGCAGTCAAATGCCTTAGGCAGTAAGCCACCAGAGCTCCCTAACTGTACTTACTCATGAGGAACCTGTACATAGAGCAGTAGGCTGTCATTTGAACAGAACAAGGGGACACTGTATGGTTTAAAATCAAGAAGGGAGTGCATCAGGGTTGTTTCCTTTCATCATACTTACTCAATCTGTAAACTGAGCAAATAATCCAAGAAGCTGGGCTATATGAAGAAGAACATGGCATCATGACTGGAGGAAGGCTCAATAACAACCTGCGATATGCAGACAACACAACTTTGCTTGCTGAAAGTAAGGATGATTTGAAGCACTTACTGATGAAGGTTGAAGACTACACTCTGCAGTATGGATTACACCTCAATATAAAGAAAACAAAAATCCTAACAACAGGACCAATAAACAGTATTATGATAAATGGAGAAAAGTTTGAAGTTGTCAAAGACTTCATATTACTTGGTTCTACAGTCAACCCCTCGGAAACCCAAGGAGGGGTCTCTATGAGTCGGGGTCGACTCGGCGGCACATAACAACAACAACAACAACAGTCAACCCCCATGGAGGTAGCTGTTAAGACAGCAGATGAAATATTGCCATGAGCAAATCTGTTGCAAAAGATCTCTTTCAAGTGCTGAAGAGCAAAGATATCTCCTTGAAGACTAAAGTGTACCTAAACCAAGCCATGGTATTTTCAGTCACCTCATATGCATGTGAGAGCTGGGCAACGATTAAGGAAGACCGAAGAAGAGTTGATGCTTTTGAGTTGTGGTGTTGGCAAAGAATAATGAAAGTACCATGGACTGCTAAGAGAACTAACAAATCTGTCCTGGATGACCTTGCTTCCTTGGAAGCAAGAGTGGCCAGACTTCGTCTCACCCATTTTGGTCATGTTGTGAGAAAGGACCATTACCTGGAGAAGGATATCATGCTTGGTAAAGTGAAGGGTCAGTAAAAAAGGACAATGCCCTCAACAAGGTGGATTGACACAGTGCCTGCAACAATGGGCTGAGGTATAGCAAGTACCATGAGAGTGGCACAGGACTGAGCAGTATTTCATTCTATTGTACATAGGGTCACTTTGAGATGGAGACAACTTGACAACACCTGACAACAACAACAAACTGAAGTTGCAGGTAAATGTTTCATTATGTGCACACAGTCCCAGGGAAAGGAGAATATATCCCAAAAGTGAGGGAAAAGAGAGTAAAGCTGGGAAGAAAGGATAACAAACACAAGATAGTGTGTTACCAAGTTGGCAAGAGATTTACAAGAAAATAGACCTGGTGCCTTAGTCCCTCAATTTATCTGCCCGTTTTCTCCTATATCCTTTCTCTCTGGTCAAATTTTACTCATGGGGCATTAACAATTCCGCGCTTCAGGTCACTTTACCTGGCTTCTCCAGGTAGCTGCTACAAAAGTCAACGTCTCTTTGGTTTGATTGATTAGAGCAGAGTTCTAGTTGGCTCTAACTGCAATGGTGCTATGGAGGCTTTGTTAGAACAAGATCTTTATCACGAGGAGGCAATTATATGTGTTAGAAGTTATGGTAAGATCAAAGATGTCAATCAGGCTTTATAAGCCTGACCCCTGTGCAATAACTGGGGTCCCTCAAGTTGGAAAGCAGAGGCAGTGGTGATAGTCCAAGAGATTGATGGAGTCAAATGAATATGGAAAACTCCATAAACTGAATTCAGTGAAAGAGCCATCATTTGTTAAATCTCTAGTCAAAGATGCTAATCAACACCTTAGTGACTTAAAAAATGGATTCTTAATAAATGCATTGGTCTCAGAAGAATCTAGAGGGACTAGAATATTAGGGCTCAATATAACATCAAGAAAGTCTAACTCACCAAAAACTTGAAGGGGAGAAATAACAGAAAAAAATACTAAATGAATGGAAAGATGTCCTGGAAATCTTCCTAGAATGAAAGTTGGGACCTTATGAAAGTGTCTTTGACACATCCACTATGTATCAAAAAAAAAAAAAAAAACAAACCCACACGTAGAATGAAACAATTTTCTAGAGGCAAACTGGAAACACAAAGAATCTATTGACAAATTACAGGGTTATTCTCTACATTTTGAAAATAGGCCCCCTGTCTTTGAAAGTAATTGCTTCTGTTAAATCACACATATTCTGAGAATAAGTACCCATCTTACACAAAAATATATGTTTTCTTTACTGTGATCTTACCACTGATAACAATAACTTAATTTTTTGATTCTCCATGAAATAAATTTGATTGGGAATATCATTTTTCTTAGAGAAAAACAACAATGAAAACAGTTGCAGTTTGCCAATCATCTTCTGCAGTATGAAATTATGGAGTACATAAAATAGTACATTAATATAAGATGGAGGCAATAGGCATTTGCATGCTTATTATATGCTCAGTGAAGCAGGGCAAAAGAAAAAAATTACCTGGGTATATTGTGAACAGGGCAATAGAAGTGAAAAGACGATTTAGGAATAAGACAGGCTAAGAAAATGAAATAGGATATGTGAAGCGCATCTTCCTTGGTAAGGTAGAGGGTCAGCAAAAAAGAGGAAGACCCTCAATGAGATGGACACAGTGGCTGCAGGAATGGGCTCAAATATAGCAATGAAAGTGAGGATGGTGCAGGATAAGACAGTGTTTCATTCTTCAGTACGCAGGGTTTCTGAGTTGAAAATGACTTTATGACACCTAACAACAACAACCAAAAATAAAAACAATACTTCAGGATTAGATAATACATATACACCAAAAAAACAAAACCCACTGCAGTCAAGTCAATTCCACCTCTTAGCAACCCTGTAGGACAGAGTAGAACTGTCCAATAGGGTTTCCAAGACTGCAATTCTTTACAGAAGCAGACTGCCTCATCTTTTTCTGGAGTGGCTGGTGGCTTTGAACCATCAACATTTTGGTGAGCAGCTGAATACTTTAATGACTACATCACCAGAGCTTCTTAATACATGCATACCTACCCACTAAAACCTACTGCTGTTGAGTTGGATCTGACTCACTGCAACCCCTCCTTAGGTTTCCGAGGCAGTATCACTATGGAAGTAGATTGCCCTATCTTCCTTTCAAGGAGTGGCTGGTGGGTTTGAACCACCAGGCTTTGGGTTAGCAATCAAGTGCCTTAGGCACTATGCCACAAGAGCTCCTATATATACATACAAATAACATAATTTTGTTTTAGTCACTTCCATCAAATAACTAATCTACTTAGATTCCTCCTTCAATATTTTCAATTTCTAAATGTCTTCCTAGTTTTTATAAAGTAATTCATTGTCATGATTAAAATAGCACAAAAGAACTTAAAATAAAAAGCAACTGTCCAGCACTACCATACCTGACACCCTCTCCAAATATCAACTACTTTTATTTCTTCTGGTGGGTACTTTTCTTTTATCTAATATGTTTATATAGCATTTAAAGTCATTAATTTTGTCATTATCTATTGAATTGATGGTTTCACATTACATATACACTAATGTGCATGTACATTAAAATAACCTACATCTCCACACCTACTTCTTATTTTTATAGTTATATCAGTATTTTTAGTTCACTTATTAATTTTGATGTAACTTAAAATATTATATACTCAAACCTCTGTTTCTTATTTTCATGACTGCTCACTTTATCCTGTGCAGTTACTATTTCTGTATACAGAGACCCTAGATTATTCTCAACATTTCTTGTATTCCATGTCTTCTTATTTCTTCATTTTTCACCCTTGTTTTGATGGAGTTCACCTTCAAGAAATATCCTCAGTTAAAAGATATATGTTGATTTTGGTGAGGGAAAGGCAAAATAATAAAAGCTTATGACCAGCACAATATCACTAAGAGAAAGGAAGAGATAGAGAGATACACGAGAGGTATAGGCAGTCAAGGTAAATACCATTAGATACATAATACCACATTATCAGAATCTAAGGATGGGATATAATCAAGGTCATATTTTGGAGCTTGTGGATTCATTTTAATTGTCTTCACCTTCAACTTGAACTTGCATATGAGCAATTGATGGTCTGTTCCACAGTGAGCTCCTGGCCTAGTTTTGTCTGAAGATATTGTGCTTCTCCAGGGCCTCTTTGCACAGATGTAGTCAATCTGATCCCTGTGTATTCCATCTGGCTAGATCCACATGTATAGCTGTTGTTTATGCTGTTTTTTTAAAAAAAAAATAAAAATGAAAAGTATTTGCAATGAATAAGTCCTTGGTCTTACAAAATTTTATCCCATGTTCTCCAGTGTCATTTCTATCTCCAAAGCCATATTTTCCAACTACTGTTGATTCTTCTTTGTTTCTAACTTTTGCAAGCCAATCTCAATAATAATTAATACATTTTGATTGCATGTTTGATCAATTTCAAATTGCAGAAACTGGTAAAAATCTTCAATTCCCTTGTCTTTGTCTTCAGTGGTTGGTGTGTAAATTTGAATAACAGTAGTATTAACTAGGAGCTCTGGTGGTGTAGTGCCTAAGGCATTTGACTGCTAACCAGAAGGCTGGTGGGTGATTCAAACCCACCAGCCACTCCTCAGAAGGAAGGTCGGGCAATCTACTTTCACAGTGATACTGCCTCGGAAACCCAAGAAGGGGTCACTATAAGTCGGATCCAACTTGACGGCAGTGTGAGTATTAACTGGTCTTCCTTGTAGGTGTATGGATATTATCCTATTACTAACAGCATTGTACTTCAGGACAGATCCTGCAACATTTTCTTGTGCTGATGAGTACTGCACCATTCCTCTTCAATTTATCATTCCTACCATAGTAGATCATATGATTGTTTGATTGAAAATGGCAAAAAACCAGTCCATTTCAGCCCACTATTGCCTAGGACATGCATTCCATTTCATTTTTGACAACTTCCAACTTTCCTAGATACTTCATACATTTCATGTTCTGATTATTAATGGATGTTTCCAGCTGTTTCTTCCCATTTTGAATCATACTACACCAGCAAATGGAGGTTCTGGAAGCTTTACTTCATCCAGGTCATTAGGGTCTACTCTACTTTGAAGAGGCAGTTTTCCCCACTCATATTTTTAATGCCTTCTGACCTGAGTGCTTTATCTTCTGGGACTATCTCAGACAATTTCACGGCCATTCATAAAGTTTTCCAGGAATATATAAGACAGTATTTCACCACTATTCATAAGGTTTTCACTGGCCAATTCCTTGAGAAATGAGTGGCCCTTCCTTTTTCCTAGTCTGTCTTAGTCTGGAAGCTCCACTGAAACCTGTCCACAATGGGTGACCTTACTGGTATATGAAATACTGGTGGCATAGTTTAAAGCCTCAGAGCAACACACAAGTCACCAAAGTATGACAAACTGACAGATGTGTCCAGAAGAACCTATATATGACCTTGATTATATCCCACCTGAATTTAGAGACCATTTGAAAAATATAAGTGCCACATTAAACACCAATGATCAAAAACCAGAGGAATTGTGGGATGATACCAAGAACATCATACATAAAGAAAGCAAAAGGTCATTAAAAGGACAGATAAGGAAGAAAAGACCAAAATGATATTGGAAGAGTCTCTGAAAATTGATCTTGAACAGAGAGGAGCTAAAGAAAATAGAAGAAATGACAAGATAAAAGAGCTGAACAGAAGATTTCAAAGAGCAACTTGAGAAGACAGTCAATTATTATAATGAAATGTGCAAAGACTTGGATTTATAAGACCAAAAGGAAAGAACATACTTGCCATTTCCCAATCTGAAATAATTGAAGAAATAATTCAATCCTTGAGTTGCAATACTGAGGGATTCTATGGGCAAAATATTGAATGATGCAGGAAACATCAAAAGAAAATGGAAGGAATACAGAGTCACTATACAAAAATGAATTGGTCGATATTTATCTATTTTGGGAGGTGGCATATTATCAAGAATCAATGGCATTGAAGGAAGAAGTCAAAGATGCACTGAAGGAATTGGTGAAAACCCAGTCTCCAGGACTTGACTGAATGCCCATTGAGATGTTTCATCAAGCAACTGCCATGCTGGAGACAATTACCTATCTATGCCAAAAAATTTGGAAGAGAACTGCCTGGCCAACTGACTAGAAGAGATCCATATTTGTACCCATTCCAAAGAAAGACAATCCAAAAGAATGTGGAAATTATCAAACAGTATCATTAACAACACCTGAGAGTAAAATTTTTTGCTGAAGATAATTTACAAACAGTTGCAGCAGTATATTGACAAGGAACTTCCTGGATTCAGAAGAGGATGTGGAACAAGGGATATCATTGCTGATGTTAGATAGATTCTGACAGAAAGCAAATACCAGAAAGATGTTTACTTGAGTTTTACTGACTATGCAAAAACATTTGACTATGTTGATCTTAAGAAATTATGGATAACACTGAGAAGACTGGGAATTCCAAAGCACTTAATTGTGTTCAAGTGGAACATGTACATAGACCAGGAGGCTGTCATTCAAACAGAACAAGGGTATGCTGCATGGTTTAAAATCAGGAAAGAAGTGTGTCAGGGTTGTATCTTTTCACCATACTAATTCAATCTGTATGCTGACCAAATAATCCTAGAAGCTGGACTATATGAAGAAGACTATTAGCATCAGGTTTGGAGGCAGACTCATAACAACTCCAATGTGCAGATGACATAAACTTGCCTGTTGAAAATGAAGATGAGTTGAAGCACTTACTGATGAAAATGAAAGACTACAGCCATCAGTGTGGATTTCACCTCAACATAAAGAAAACAAAAATCCTCACAACTGAACCAGTAAGTAACATCATTATAAATGGACAAAAGTTAGAAATTTTTCAATGACTTCATATTACTTGGTTCCACAATAAACACCAATGGAAG
>NW_006921871.1:4079572-4080591 GCF_000298275.1 Orycteropus afer afer | reverse complement strand
AGAAGAATGAAGAAATCTGTCTTGGAAGAAGTGCAGTCAGAATCTTCCTTGAAAGTGAGAATGGCCAGACTTCTCACCTACCTTGGTCATGTTTTCAGAAAGGACCATTCCCTGCAGAAGGATATCATGCTTGGAAAAGTGGAAGTTCAGCAAAAAAGGGGAAGGCCCTCAATGAGATGGATTGACACAGTGACTATAGTGATGACTTCAAGTATAGCAAGGATTGTGAGGCTGGCACAGGCCAGGGCAGTGTTTCAATCTGTTGTACATATGGTTGCTATGAATCTTAGCCCACTCAATGGCACCTAACAACAATAATATAAGTGTGGATATATAGGTAGGTAAGAAGATCAGGTATGCATAGGTGAATGGGAATATACTCATGAACACATGTATGTTTGGCAGATGACATTCCTACATATGTATTTGTATGTGCTATAAAAATGTTCATATATGGAGAAATCCAGCAAGAAGGGACAATAGGCATACAAGCTGCAGAAACCCTCTGCAACAAAGAAATAAGAAACCAACTAAAACAGATACAGAAGGTAATCCTGGAACCCTGAGCTTTGACACTAAGGACAAAGAAGTGGATTGAATATCAGCTAGTAGAAGAACCTGAATGAAAACAAGACAAATGAAGCTGCAGACTATCATTTGTCCTGATATCATGGCCAATTTGAATATTTACAAGTGGTGTTTTGATTCAAACAGCAACCTAAGAATCAACTCTGCCTGCCAAGGGAACAGGACTGGGAATATTCATCTCTGATAAAATAGATTTTAAGACAAAAACAACCAAAGGAAAAAGGAAGGACATTATGTGATGATTAAAAGATCAATTGTAGTCAGCCCCAGGGACAACTCAGGGACGCACAAAACAGCAGGGCAGAAGAGCAGGAGAAAGGGGTTAAAGCCAGGAAGCCAGACAGAGGTACAGTCAGCCACAGGGACCCAGTTGGGGATGATACGAGAGGTCTCCAACAGCAAGACAAACTTGTCTGTCAGTTTGTCCTACT
>NW_006921871.1:4074722-4075236 GCF_000298275.1 Orycteropus afer afer | reverse complement strand
AGTTGGTTCTTTGAAAAGATTAATACAATTACCAAACTACTGTCAATCTTAACAAAAGAAAAGAAGAATATGAAAGTAAAACAAATAAGAAATGAAAAGGATAATGTCACAATAGAACCAACTGAAATTAAAAGGGTAATATCAGGATACTATGAATAACTGTCTTGTAACAAATTTGAAAACCCAGAAGAAACAGACAGATTTCTAGATACACACTACTTACCTAAACTAACACAGAGTGAGGTAGAAAATTTAAACAGACCCATAAGAACAGAAGAAATTTTATGAACAGGTCATAAAAACACTATCAACAACAACAAAAGTTCTAGCCCAGAAGGTTTCACTGGAGATTTCTACCAAACATTCAGAGAAGAGCTGACACCAATCCTAGTCAAACTATTCCAGAATATAAAAGAAGATGGAATCATCCCAAATTCATTTTATAAAACAAGCATTGCTCTAATAAAAAAGCCAGGTGAAGATACAGTTAAAAAGTAAAACTAAAGATCAATAT
>NW_006921871.1:4064743-4073937 GCF_000298275.1 Orycteropus afer afer | reverse complement strand
GCCAGGGCAGTAAGGCAAGAAAGGGAATTCAAAGATACCTAAATTAGTAAGGAAGATGTGAACTATCCCTACTTGCAGATGATACGATCTTATACATAGAAAATCCAAGAGACTCAGCAAGAAAATTACTGGAACTAATTGAAAGATTTAGCATAGTGACAGGATGCAAGATAAACATACAAAATCACTTGGATAGCTCTAGAACAGCAAAGAGTTCTCTGAAAAGGAAATAAGGAAATCAATGCTATTTATAATAGCTACTAAAAAGATAAAATACTTGGGAATAATAAATCTACCAGGGACACAAAGGCCTATATAAAGAAAACTACAAAACACTACTTCAAGAAACTATAAGAGATCTACATAAATGGAAGATATACCATTCTCATGGATAGGAAGACTGAACATTGTGAAAATGTCAGTACTACCCAAAACAATCTGTACATTCAATGCAATCCAGATACCATCAACATTCTCTGAGGACATGGGGAAACACAATCATTAATTTTATATATGGCAAGGAAGAGACCTCAGATAAGCAAAGCACTACAGAAGAACAATATAGGAGATGTCACACACCCAGATCTCAAAACCTACTATATAGCCACACCAAAATAGCCTGGTATTAGTACAATAACAGACACTTAGACCATTGAAACAGAATTGAGAACCTAGAAATGGACCTATCAACCTGTTGGTCAGCTGATCTTTCACAAAGGCTGAAATCAGTAAATGAAGATGAGATGATCTTTTTAACAAATGGTGATGGCAAAACTGGATATCCATTTACAGAAAAATGAAACAAGATCCATACCTCACACCATGTACAAAAACTAACACCAGACAGACCAAAGACTTAGATGTAAAACCTAAAATTATAAAGGTCATCAAAGAAAATAAAGGGGTAAACTGAGGGGCCCTAATATATGGCATTAATAGACTACAAAACATAAGTAAAAATGCACAGACAGCAGAAGATAAAGAATATGAATGGGACTTTCTAAAAATGGAATTCTTATGCACATCAAAAATCTTCTCCAAAAGAATAAAAAGAGAACCTACAGATTGGGAAAAAGAAGTTTGTCAATGACATATCTGACAAGAGACTTACCTATACAATTTATAGAAAATTCCAACACTTCAGCATCAAAAAGACAAACAATCCAATTAAAAAGTTAGCAGAAAACATGAACAGACTCTTCACTGAAGAAGATATTCAGGTAGCCAATAAACACATGAAAAAATGTTCATGATCATTAGCCTTTTAAAAAAAAAAAAACAAAAAACAAAAAACCTCACTGCCATGGAGTTGATTCTGACTCATAGCAACTCCTCCTTGGGTTTCCGAGGCAGTATCTCTATGGAAGTAGATTGCCCAGTATTCTTTCCAAGGAGTTGCCCAGTATTCTTTCTAAGGAGTTGCCCAGTATTCCTTCAGAGGAGTGGCTGGCGGTTTAAACTGCCAGCTTTCTGGTTAGTAGTAAAACTGCCTTAGGCCCTACACCACCAAAGTTCCCATTAGAAATTTGCAAATCAAAACAACCATAAGATACTATCTCATCCCAGCACTAATAGCAAAGTATGACAAGACAGAAAATAGCAAATGCTGCTGAGGATGTGGAAAGACTAAGACTCCCATACACTGCTGGTGGGACTAAAATGATATGACAACTATGGAAATTGGTATGGTGATTCCTTAAAAAGTCAGAAATAGAAATACCATTTGATCCAGCAATACCATTACTAGGTAGATATCCTAAAGAAGTGAGAGTCAGGACAAGAATAGATACATGTACACCCATATTCATTGCAGGACTGTTCACTATTGTAAAGAGATAGAAACACCCTTAGGGTCCGTCAGCAGAGGAACGGATAATCAAACTGGTACACACACACAATGGAATACTATTCAACTCAGGAACAATGTAGAATCTGCAAAATACCTCATAATATGGATGAATTTGGAGAATATTATGCTATATGAGCATAGTGCCTAAGACACTTGACTGCTAAACAGAAGACTTGTGGTTCATACCCATCAGCCACTCCTTGGAAGGCAAGTTGGGCAACCTACTTCTGTAGTGATACCACCTCGGAAACCCAAGGAGGGGTTGCTATGAGTCGGGTTGGACTCAATGGAACATAACAACAACAACAACATGCTATATGAAATAATTATGCTAAGTGAAATAAGTCAGTCACAGAAGGACAAATAGTGTATTAGTCCACGATTGTAAAAAGTCAAGGAAAACTTTACATATAGAAGGAAACTTTCTTTGTTGGCTGTCAGGGATGGGAGGGAAAATTCCTAGATAAGTAAGAGAAAAGTATTGCTTTGGATGAAGGGAAAAGCAATATACCAAAACTAAATGACCAACATAATAACACTAAGGAAAAGGAAGACACAGAGAGATACACAAGAGTTACAGACAACAAAGATAAACACTTGTACATGCACAATACTGCATTGCCAATAATAACAACATTAATCCAGGGGTGGGTATACAGGTAGACGGGCTAAATGATCAGATGTGTCTAGGCAAAAGGGAATATACCCATGATCATATATAAGTTTGGAAGATGATTGGTATTTCTACATACATGTTTGTATGCTCTATAAGAATGTCCATATGTATAACAGAGCTAAGAGTGGGCAAAGTTAGGATAAGTATTTATTTTTTAAAATTTTGATTTGGGTGCAAATTTACAGAACAGATTCGTTTTACTCTCAATAGTTAATACACATGCTTTTTAATGTGCTGATTACAATCCCAGCAACAAAGAACTCTCCTCCCAGTGACTACCCCTTCCCTGTGTCCATCCAGCTTTCCTCCTATGCAAATGATACCCTTCTGATCTGCCATGGTTGCTTGATCTAAGGGGTGCATCTCCCTTCAATAGGTGTTCTGTTCATAGGCATATCTACTGTTTGTCTGAGAGCTAATCCGTGGAAGTTAGTCCAGTTCCAGACTCAAAGGATAACCCAGGGCCATGGTATCTATTTGACTAGTAATTCTGGTCATTTTTGTTTTTGAATTTTGTTCCACATTATTCCTGCCTCTTTATCCAGGATCTCTAATTTTTACACCTTTCCAACTGGTTGCCATTGGTAGGTGGGCACCATCTAGTTCTTCTGTTCCCAAGGTCTTGAGCACTGAGCTTCCCATGGTCCATCACACCCTTGGAGTAATTGTGTCGATATGAGCTTGATTTTCTTCACTTTTCTTTGCTCCAGGTGAGATGAGACCAATAGTTTCATCTTAGATGGTAATCTGAAAGCTTTTAAGACCCCGATTGCTACTCATTACGTAGGATGTGGTAACTTCTGAGCCACAGCCACCCATCCTGAGAGAATGAGTCATTGGGCCCATAGGCTCATGATCATGGTTTCAGGGGGTATCAAGCTCAATTGTCATAACATATTATACAAAATCATTGCTCTACATCCTACTTTAGTGACTATCCACTGAAGTCTTATAAGCTTGCAAGCAGCCATCTAAGATGCAACTATTTGCTTCTCTTTGTCTGGAACAGAGAAGAATGAAGAAAATGAAAGATGCATGGAAATGATTAGTTCAAGGGATTAGTGGATCGTACAAACCTCAGTCTACATGACACTGAGACCAGAAGAAGTATATGTTGTCTGTCTACCAATGCCAAACATTCAGAAAGGGATCAAAATTGGAGATCTTGGATAGAATGGGAGAAAAAATATGAAACTAAATTAAAGAACATGAAAAGGCCAGGATTTCTGGTCAAATAAAGACTGGTGAAACCCCTGAGACAATAGTCCCTAGTCACCTCTTGGGCCTGCAATTGGTCTCACTCCCATGGCTTCACTCTCAGACCAACAGTAGATAAGCCTATAAGTTAGGCATCTACATCAGGGAGCTGCCCTTCATAGAACCAGCAACCAAAGGAGATCAGAAGGGAAGCATTTGCACAAGGAGAAAGCTAAGGAGACAGGAATGCATAGGCAAGGAAACAGGGAAAGGATGATCACAGGGAAAAAGTGGGAATTGTAATCAGTGTCACAAAACAAAATGTGTGTGAACTATTGAATGTAAAATGAATCTGCTTTGTAAAATTTCACGTAGTAAAAAATGTACTGGGGAAAAAAAAGGACTTATAAAAGTGGAAATGATTTCATTTTTCCCTCAAATTCCATTGATAGTAATAATTCTTTATCAAAATTAATTTTCCCCAAGAATGTTTAAAGACCATGCATACTCCGTATTGTCATGATTATTTCAGTGATCAAAAGTTTGATTGTTTCCAATTGTTAGCAACTAGTATTTTCCTCATTATCTTATTTTCTTCTTTAGAAGCATTTAGGATCAATTTTTTGCCTGAGTCTTTATAAAACTTCCCAATTGTTACTTAAGTATTGAACTTTTATCTTTGAATGTTCTCATTATTCAGTGAAGTCTTCCATTTAAATATTTACATCTCTCTCTAATTCTAAGAATAGGTCTTAATTTGTTCCTTGGATAATTTCCTTTCTGCAATTTCTATGATTTCTGATTTACGACCTCTGATCAGTGAGGTATTTCATATCCTCTAGGGAGCTCTGGTGGTGTAGTGCCTAAGGCATTTATTTGACTGCTAACCAGAAGGGTGGCAGTTCAAAGCCGCCAGCCACTCCTCAGAAGGAAGGTTGGGCAATTTACTTCCGTAGTGAGATTACCTCAGAAACCCAAGGAGGGGTCCCTGTGAGTCGGATCAAACTGCACGGCAGTTTGGTTTTGGTTCATTGATCCTCTATGCCTCTTACCTTTACTCTGACATTTCCTGTCTCTATGTTCAGTGCTCTTTGGGAATATTCCCTTGATGCCATTTTCCAAAATGTTACCATGTGTGTCAGTATCACTTATTTCTTCTTGTGAAATGAATTTCAGCAGTCACAATTTTGAGGTCCTTGTTACTTTTAGATTATAATTTTTTACAGCAAATATTCTTTTCACATAGATGTAATATATTGTCAAGCTTCTTTGAATGTAATTAAAATCAAATTAAAGATTTTGTTTGAGTTTGTTTTTTAAAATTCTTTTTGTTATCTCACATATATGTTCCCCCTGATTTTAATTTTTTTTAGTTTGTGTAGTCTTTTCTTCCATGATCCAGACTTTTTCCCAACATTTCATGCTCTTTAGTTATTTGCTCCTATTTAAGAGTGATTAAAAAGGCTATCTGTCTTGGAATAAGTACAGTCAAAATGTTCCTTAGAAGCAAGAATGGCCAGACTATGTTTCACATATTTTGGTCAGGTGGTCAGAAGGGACCAGCCTCTGGAGAAGGGTATCATGCCAAGTAAAGTGATTGCTGTTGTTGTTGTGCGCGGCTGAGTCAGCCTTGACTTATAGTGACCCCTCTTTGGGTTGCCAAGGCAGTATCACTATGGAAGTAGATTGCCCAACTTTCCTTCCGAGGAGTGGCTGGTGGGTTTGGGTTAACACAGTAGCTATGAAGATAGGCTCAAGCATAGCAAGTGTTATGAGCATGGCTTAGGACTATGTAGTGTTTTGTTTTATTTGTACATAGGGCTGCTAAGAACCAGAGCCAAGTCAGTGCTGCCTAACAACAACAACAAAAAGAAGGCTGACTTGGAGGTCTCTGTACATGGGTAGAGATTTTGACTGGTAGGTTTGCTTTAGTGTGAGGAACCAGAGAAACAGCCTATCTATGCTTCTTCCCTTCTTCTATTTCTAGGGCTAAAACAGAGACACTTTATAATTGAGCACTGCCATCACAAAAATAGTTTGGAAGTCCCAAGGTTTCTATTTCCTTCACTTTTTGTAGAGAAAAACTCTCTTCTTTCCCCCTGGGGGTAAATAAATTCTTGGCTATTTCCTTGTTTGAGTAAAGAGAAAAAGGATTGAGTTGGGGGTGGGGCTTTAAATTTCACTTGATGGTTCTCTTTTTAGTTCCACTTTTCACTATGTCTCTGTGTGGGTAGTCAAGGTTCTGTGTCAATTTGGTTGGGCTGTACTTTTAAGTGGATTGGCAGCTGGGTGTAGTTACTCCCCATGATGAGATTGTAATCCCTTCTAACCCAGAATCTGCTGTGAGAGTTAATCATGGAAAGGGAGTTGTCTTTGAGGTATGGCCTACTTCCAGTATATGTGCAGAAGCTTTGAGAAAGGTCACTAGCTTTTTAGCACACCTGGATCCTGCATTTGGCTGAGTTCCTGGGCCTGAACCATGGCCTGCCACATTCCGACTGATCTCGGGAGTATGCCTGGACTTGAACCAGTGGCAACTGTTGTGTTGCCTACCAGTTTTGGGATTGTGCCATTTTACCTGCTGACCTAAGGTCTGTCAGCCTTAGCAACCAGCAGCTACCTGAGTTAGGAGATGCCTCCAGTTCCAGTGAGCCTGGAATAAAAGGTAGAGCTGAAGTCCAAGGTCAAGGGGCCTTCACCCAGCCAGTACAGCCAGAACTGTGAGTTAGTACTTCAACCCTCCTAAAGCATAAGAGAATAAATTCCTGTTTGTTAAAAGCCATCCATTTGTGTTATTTCTGTTATAGCAGCACTAGATCACTAACACATTGTTATACCTGCTGTTTCTGAGTCCAAGCATTTTTGGCGTCCAGGGACTGGAGAGAATGTCCATCCCTTTTCGCTCACTCCCTCTATATATACACATGCTACAGAGTCTGCAGCTCTGCTTTAATCTTTCACAAATGTTCACTCAATTTTCATCTTCAAGGTACAGTCAGTCCTCATTATTCAAGGATTTTATATTTGAAAATTTGCCTATGAATCTATGAATGGTGCTTTTGTGATCTTTCTTGAACATGAGTAGAGTAGTAAAATCTTTAGTTCGTCAACACACGTTTTTAGCTGAGTTCAAACAAGATGATTCTCTGCCTTGTTTCAGATCTCATACTGTAAACAAGTATCCTTTTCATGGTTGATTAAGTTACCAGTTTCTTTTACACTTTTATGCTATTTGTAAGTGATTTTGTTATTTAAAATGGCTAAAACAGTGTGCTAAACTGCTGTCTAGTGTTCCTAGGTTCAAGAAGGCTTCTTTTACAGAGAAAATATATGGGTTAGATAAACTTAATTTAGGTATACACTATAGTACTGCTGGCCATGAGTCCAAAGTTAATGAATCAACAGGATCTATTAAATAAGCTGCCTTTAGACAGAAACACATATAAAACGCACAATAGAAAAATCTTTGCTTTTTAAGATTTTAAAGTAATCTATACTGCAGATTAGCCCAATGCAATCATCATTTAGTTTTTTCACCGCGGCATCCATGAATTTTGATTGTTGATTATTGACTGGGCAACATTTTGTTCTGTTGTTTGTAAAATTGCTCTGAGTTGGAAGCAACTTGATAACACTAAACAACAACGTGTTGTTTGGTAGATGAAAATGTGACTACAAGTTCACAGGAATCTAACTTTCTATTTCCACTAGTAGCAATAGTTCAATGTGTATTAATTCACTGTTTGCCATGACATTATAGAACATAACTACTTTGAATAACAACAATCCAGTGTACTTGCTAAAATCTCTCAGCCACAAAAATTAATTTTCCTGTCATTATTGTCACTGACTTCATTGGTGGTTTATACTTTCTTCACACATTTAGTATCACTTTAATGTATTCAAAAGAGAAAGAAAATATCAACCTGTGCTTTGTCAGCCATTTTCAATGTGTACTCCAGCTATACTTCCAAAGTAACACGATAAAACTAGTTCTGAAAAATTTTATTAGCGACTGATTTAAATTGATTGGACAATCAGTCAATAAATGCTCAATAGAAAATGAAGAGATAAATGAAGATTTTTTTTATCCTAATCACAAAGAACATTCTAGTCAATATCTAGTAACATAAACTTTCTAAACTACCTGTACTACTGGGGGGAAAAAAAGAATCTGACTGGAAAGGAATTGGTTCTGGTGATATTTATGTTTGCCATGGCTCACTGCCTACCACTTTCAGTCTAATCAAAAATTGCATTAGTTTTTATTTATGCTCATTATAGCTAAGAACTCATTTAATTTGTCATTAAAATCCTATGATTCCCAATTAATGTTAAAATATATCCCTTTACAATTAATCAGTGCCACTTATTTTAGGTGAAATTGATATATACTTGTATAGGATAGTAAAAAGATGTTACGTTATCCTAGGGGATGGCTTGCATGTTCGATTTCAATCATACTGGTTTCTGAGAGGCCAATCATCTGTAATTTAGTAGAGATTGTACTGCTGGAGCCTATTGTAGTCTCCATTTCTCTTACTTTTCAGAGTGCTTGTCTACTATATTAGAAAAAAGAAAGAAAAGAACATTGCCTGTCTTGTTTCTTGAATTCAAATAAGCAGATAATGCTGTCTGATTTTCTTCCCCATTCATGATGGGAATTATGGTCTGATGGGAGAATGTTTCCAAGAGTAGATTTTACTGTTTTTAGAACCCCATATACCAGGTAGTATAGTAGTTAAGGCATTTGACAGCTAACCAGGACAGTTGTTCAAACCCACCAGCTGCTCCACAGAAGAAAGATGAGGAATTCTGCTTCTGTAAAGATTTATAGCCTTGGAAACCCAATGAAGGGTCACTATAAGTTGGAACTGATTTGATGGCAGTGAATTTTTTTTTTCTCCCCAATACATATAGTCATCTTTTTCTATCCCCTTGGACTGTCAATTTGTTCTAGCTTATGTTTGGATCAACACAGTGTGTTAAATGAGAAACATGTCCCTATAATTGATCTGCTTTTTGGGCAACCATAAGGGTGATGGATATACTTTGTATTTCTTTTTTTTGGGGTGGGGGGTTAGTTATAGAAAAGTCATCTTGGATCAAAACCAAACAGGGAACATGTTTGCTGCAGTGTTTGATGACACAATGGAAGGTTTGGTCACAAATTCTTTATCCCTGTAACAACTTCCATGTCTCTTCCACCTTATACTTTCAGTCTATGTAATTATTAATTTGACTAATTAAGTTGGTGCTCTCTTTCTGCACCATTCCAGAGAAAAAGAGAGGAAGAAGAGATAAAGAGAAGTAGATTAAATTCATTACAAGTTATTTAAGGCTATTAAAGTTTAAGTCAAGTATTTAAGGTTCTCAGAAACAAATTCTATAAGATTTCAGTTCTTTTCCTTTTCCATCTTCCCATTAAACTAAGGCACGAAAGATGATTATAGGAGAGTTCCCGCAAGATGG
>NW_006921871.1:4047334-4050355 GCF_000298275.1 Orycteropus afer afer | reverse complement strand
AATGACATGAGACAAAGTATATGTGAACTGCTGTATGGAAAGTGAATTTGCTTTGTAAATCTTCACCCAAATCACAATAAAAAAAAAAAAAAAAAGATGATTATAGTCACCAATAAATAATCACCAAAACCTCTTCAACAAGTGAAACCAGGAAAATATAAACTTCTTGAAATTAAGGAGACAAATAACTAAGTTTAAGAGATAAGAAAATGAAGAGAAGGATTAAAAATATCATAGTCATGTCTCAGAATTCACCATTTTATTTATTTATTTATTTTCGAACTTATTATTGTAGTTTGAGTAAAAATTTAGAGAAATTTAGTTTTCCATTCGATAATTTATACACTTTTTTTTTTTCATGGCATTGCTTGTAATCTGCAAAAAGGGTATGCGGGCAGCATCTTCTGACCTCCTCTAATTTCACAACAGGAAGACTGAATCACCATCAGCAGCCCAAGGATTATTCCTATGAGATAGACAAGCCACCACCCTCCAGCCTTTTTACCAACCCTGACACCAACTGTCCCTCCCATGGCACTCAGTACTTCTCTCCTTGTTTTTATAATTCATTGCAATGGCCACACAGAACTCACAGACAATACTCACAATTATGGGGCTTATTAGGGAAGTAACAGGTTACAATTCAAGTTCAGGAACACTCTCAGGACATAGTTTTTCGATTAGGACAATCTTCCCTCTGCTATGTCCTCAAGGATGCCTCTCTAGCCCTTGGCTTCTTGGCCTGGCCTTTGCCCTATTCTGTCTGGCAAATGCTAAAAGCTCTTTTAGCTCTGCAGATTGATATACCTAGGTGCATCCTACTCCATTAGCAAGGCTCTTCCGCAAAGGTTCTCAGCTTTCTTGCTCCATGGGCCAGCAAGGCCTCCACTCTGTTTCAAACCTCTTGGTTCCACTGCTGTTGTCTCTGGGGGAGTCTCTGATAAAGAGGTCCAGTTCAGGGATCTCAGTCCAAGGACATATTCCACTCCACCTCCAACTCTTTTTTCTTAGTCTTGAGATCCCCCTTCCTGCCTCTCTAAAAAACTCACTGCCATTGAGTCAAATCTGACTCACAGCAAACCCGCCTTGCATTTTTGAGGCCATATCTTTATGGAAGTAGATTGCCTGGTCTTCTTTCTGAGGAGTGGCTGAGGGGTTTGAACCACCAGTCTCTGTTTAGCAGTCAAATGCCTTAGGCACTGCAACACCAGCGATCCCTTTCCATCTCTAGGAAGGCTCATTTTAAGCCTAGAAGAATGACAAAACTAACCAATACCCACATTAGAGAGTTCCACACACCTTATTTCCATGGTCCCAGTAATCTAGTGGGAGTCACAAACACTGGTTGGAAAAGCCATACCAGGTAATTCGCTGCACCACACCTGAATATAACAGCACCCTTTCCATATTCTGCCTGGGTTGCCCATTACCATTTGTCCTTCTTTCCTGCCCCTTACTGCCTTCTGAGCTTTGTTTTTCAGCAAATACTGCCCTCTTGATCTCATATGGTTGATTATTTTGTGAAGCATATTCTTCCCTGGTGTTCTTGTTCACTTTATTGGTCAATTTTTTGACTCAAAGTTGATCCCTAAGGGGGGCTTTAGTTCCAGGCTTGAAGATTATTTAAGGACTGCAGTCTCAGTGATTCCACCAGTCTCTACCAGGCTAGTAAGTCTGGTCTTTTTTATGAGTTTGAATTTTCTACATTTTTTTTTCTCTCTCACCCTGTCCAGGACTATCTACTGTGATCCTGAACAGAGTGGTTGGTAGGAGTACCTGGACACCATGTAGTTTTCTAGTCACAGTAGTGGAGATTGTGAATTGCATGATCCATTGTGAATTGCATGATCCACTTTGGACTAATTGTTTCCTTGAGTCTTTCATTTTCTTCATTCTGCTTTGCTTCAGACACACAGAAACTATTAGTTGCATGTTAGACGGCCACTCACAACCTTTTAATACCTTAGTGGATACTCATCAAAGTAAGATGTAGAACATATTCTTTGTGGATATGGTATGTCAATTGCCTTAGATATCCCTTGAGACTGTGGTCCTAAGCCTCCAAGCCCCATGACTCATTCCCTCAAGATGTTTGGTTATGTCTAAGATGTTTTCAAACCTGTGCCATTGTATAATCTACTGCATTCTTTGATACATCTGCAGCACATACAAATACATATGTAGAAATATCCTCTGCCAAACCTATATATATTCATGAAAGTACTCCCATTCCCCTTCTCTAATCTGTTCAGTTTACACATCTACCTGTGTATCTACTCAAAGATTATTGTTTGTTATTATTGGTTTTTCAGAATTATGACTGTAATTGTATTTACCTTTGTTTCTTTTTCTCCTGTCTTCCTTTGCTTTGGTCATGTTGTGTTGACCTCCATCCTACTGTATATTGTCTTTCCCTTCACTCAAGTTCATATACATCTACTCTCTAAATGTTGCAATGAACACGAGTATGCATATATCTATTTTTGTCATGGCTCTTATTTCTCTAGTATATATCCATAGTAGTGTAATTGCTGGATCATGTAGTATCTCTATTTCCATTATTTTAACAAAGTGCCATACCATTTTATATAGTGATTGTACCATTTTGCAGCCCCAAAAGCAGTTTATGAGACTCCCAATCTCTTCCCACCCTTGCTAGCATTTCTTTTCTGTTCTTTTGAACTTTTTAATGGAAAACTGTTGGAGTGAGATGATGTTTCATTGTTGTATTGATTTGCATATCTTAATGACTAATAGCCAAATGCTGCACTGAAAGAATTAGCAAAAAACAAGACTCCAGGAATTAACAGAATACTCACTGAGATGTTTCAACAAATGAAGCCATGCTGGAGGCACTTACTCATCTATGCCAAGAAATTTAAAAGAAACTACCTGGCCAACTGACTGGAAGAGATCCATATTTGTACCCATTCCAAAGAAAGGTGATCCCACAGAATGTAGAAATTATCGAACAATATCATTAATATCACACACAAGTAAAATCTTGCTGAAGATAATTCA
>NW_006921871.1:4045236-4046919 GCF_000298275.1 Orycteropus afer afer | reverse complement strand
CAAGAACCTAGACTATATAAAAAAGAACATGGCATTCAGATTGGAGGAAGACCTATTAACAACCTATGATATGCACATGACATAACTTTGCTTGCTGAAAGTGAAGATGACTTAAAGCACTTACTGATGAAGATTAAAGACAACAGTCTTTAATACAGACAAGCAGTCTGCAGTATGAATTACATCTCAACATAAAGAAAACAAAAATCCTCCCAACTGGATCCATAAGCAGCATCATGATAAACTGAGAAAAGATTGAAGTTGTCAAAGATTTCATATTAGTTGGTTTCACAATCAACACCAATGGAAGCAGCAATCAAGAAATCAGACATTTTGCACTGGACAAATCTGCTGCAAAAGACCTCTTTAAAGTGATGAAGAGAAAAGATATCTCACTGAAAACTAAAGACCCACCAGGCATTCCTTGGAAGGAAGATGGGACAGTCTACTTCTGTAGTGATACTGCCTTGGAAACCCAAGGAGGGGTTGCTATGAGTTGGGTCCGGCTCCATGGCACATAACAAAAACAACAACAACCCAAGCCATGGTACTTTTAATTGCTTCATATGCATGTGAGAGCTGGACAATGAATAAGGAATATCAAAGAAAAGTTGATGCTTTTGATTGTGGTGTTGGTGAAGAATACTTATAGTACCATGGGCTGCCAAAAGAACAAACAAACTTATTCTGGAAGAAGTGCAGCCGCAATACCCCTTGGAAGTGAGAATGGCCAGACCTCATTTCACTTACTTTGGTCATGTTGTCAGAAGGGATTAATCTCTGGAGAAGTATATCATGCTTGGTAAAGTGGAGGATCAACAAAAAAGGGGAATGCCCTCCACGAGATGGATTGACACAGTGGCTGCAGTAACGGGCTAAGCTATAGGAAGGATTTTGAGGCTGGCTCAGGACCACGCAGTGTTTCGTTCTGTTGCACATAGGGTCGCTTTGAGTTGGAGCTGACTCAACGGCACCAAACCACAACAACAACAATGGCTGATTATAGCAAGCATTTCTACATGTGTTTGTCAGAATCTGTTCATATCCTATGCCCATTTTTTTAAAATGGATTGTTTGTCTTTTTGTTGTTGAGATGTTGAAGTTTTCTATAACTTTTAGAGATTTGTCCCTTGTCAGACATGTCATTACCAACTTTTTTCCCCAGTTTGTATGTTCTTTTTTTTACTCTTCAGTAGAAAAGTTTTGATTCACGTAAATGTTTAATTTTTAGGAGGTCCACATTACCTAGTTATCTTCTGCTGTTCTTTCATTTTCAGTTATTCTTAATAGCCTATTTATGCAATAACATAGGACCATATTTTGTCCTTATTTTTCTTTCATGAACTATATGGTTTTATGTTTTATATTTAGGTCTTTGATCCTTCTTGAATTAGTTTTTTGCATATGGCGTGAGGTGTAGACCCTGTTTCATTTTTCAGCAAATGGATATCCACTTTGCCAGTATCATTTGTTAAAGAGAGTCTCTTCTTCATTGAATGGATTTCAATCATTTATTTTAACTGTCACTGCAGGAGCTCTGGTAGCATAGTGGCTAAGGCACTTGACTACTAACCAGACGGCTAGCGGTTCAAACCCACTAGCCACTCCTTGGAAGGAAGGTTGGGCAATCCTACTTCCGTAGTGATACTGCCTCGGAAACCCAAAGAGGGGTCGCTATGAGTC
>NW_006921871.1:4040012-4041896 GCF_000298275.1 Orycteropus afer afer | reverse complement strand
TCCCTCTCGGGAGGGTAACAAGGGAAAGTGTTCAGTGCAGATCAGTGAGTAAGCACAAGCCTGCCTTGTTTCAGTACCTATGCTTAAACTGCCCCTTGGGACCTCAAACACACACACATAGATACATACATATAATTTATTTGGGTGAAAATTTACCAAGCAAATTCATGTTCCATAAAATAGTTCATATGAATTTATGTTGCATGACATTGATTCCAAACCCCATAATGTAACAACTCTCTTTCCGGTGGTTACCTTATTCCTTCTTTCCTACCTTATGTCCTTCTTTCTTATGCATTCCTGACCTCTGAGCTATTTCCCTGTGCAAACACTTCCCTTTTGATCTCTCATGGTTGATTGTTCTAGGGAGTATACCTACCTGGTAAATGTTCACCTTATCTGTCTGTCTATTGTTTGGCTAGAAGCCCTGGTAGTGTTAAATTCTAGGACTAATGTATGACTAGAGGCCATAGCCTCAGGGGTTTCACTGTCTCTGTCAGACCAGTAAGCCAAGTCTTTTTGATGATTTAGAGTTTTGTTCCACATTTTCCCCCCACCCTGTCTAGGATCTCCTCCACTGATCCCTTTCTGAGTGGTTGACAGTAGGAGCCAGGCATTATCTACTTCTTCTGGCCTCAGGGTCATGTAAGCTGAGGTTCACATGGGTCCCTTGAACTAATTGTTTCCATATGTCTTTGGTTTTCTTCATTCTTCTTTGCTCCAGATGAGGAGAGACCAATTGTTGCATCTTAGATGGCTGCTGGCAAGCTTTTAAGACTCCAGTCACTCTCACCAAAGTAAGATATAGAACAATGCTTTTGGCTAGTGTGTTATGCCAGTTGAGCTTGATGTCCCCTGCAACCATGGGCCCAACAACTCACTTCCTCAAGGTGGTTGACTGGGGCTAAGAAGTTATCATAACTTTGCCCCCTCTTAGCTCAATTACATGTATGGACATTCTTATAGCACATACAAATACGTAAGTAGAAATATTATCTGCCAAACTTATATCTGGTCATGGGTATATTCCATTTTGCACAGACATACCTGATTATTCAATTTATCTACCTAGGTATCCACTTGAAGATTAATGTTTCTTATTACGGATAATGCAGTATTACTTATGGAAAAATGTTTATCTGTGTAGTCTGTACCTCTTGTGCATCTCTCTGTGTCTTAGTGTTATTGGGTTGGTCACTCGCTTTTGGTATATAGCTTTTCCCTTCACCCAAATCAATATTTGTTATATACTTTTACTTATAAAATTTCTTTTGCAATACATTATTTCATTACTTTTTTTATGTATAATGGCATATACAATGTGTGTTTAAATAAGTGTATGTATGAATACAGAATTTCTCTGTAACCATTTAACAAGATAGGAAAGATGTTAGCTTAAACTGCTAGGTATTTATGAAGCAGAGATAATGCAGAAAACAAATAAAGCTAGTATGAAATGTCTTAGTTTCCTAGAATTCTTATAATAAAATACCACAAAGTGGAAAATGTTAAAGAATAAAAATGTATTGTCTCACATTTCTGGAGGCTAGAAGTCCAAATTCCCGGCATCTTCAGGGCCATCTATGCTCTCTCTGTTCTAGGGAAAGAGTCCCTGTCCCTTCTAGCTGCTGATAGCACCAGGTAGGTGTTCTTGGTCTCACTTGGCTTATAGATGTACCTTCACATGGCATATGCCCTCTATATGAATCTGTCTCCATATCTGTTCTCCCCTTTCATAACACACCACTTAGAAGGGAATAGCACCCACTCTACACCAATATTACCTCCTTAACTTAAATTGATAACATTATCAAATAAAGAACCTCTTTTCAAAGAAAGTCACATTCAAAGATACAAGTATTAGGACTTCAACATATTTTGGGG
>NW_006921871.1:4035036-4039642 GCF_000298275.1 Orycteropus afer afer | reverse complement strand
TATTAAAATATATCCAGAGAGGTGAAGAAAGAGAAACACAAGTTTCCAGAAGCCACTGGCCTTTACTTCATCCTCCATTCATTTCTAAATAATCTTGGGAGAACAACCGTGGAAATCTTAATCAGTTCTCTTAATTAGTGCTCTGAGATTCAAATCCAGACAGCAGAGCAGAAACATACTTATAGAGCCTTCAAATCAAGAATGACTTCCGAAAGCAGTTCAAAATCACTTGTCTAATGCTATACACCTCACCCTTTGGGCCTGAAGCAAGAATCATATGCTCAGAAGCTATGACTGCTTGCTGTTTGTTACAAGTAAAGCCAGTACTCACATTCTGTCATTTCGATGGAAGCCAATTTCACAAATCCCTATAGAAATATAAAACTATTTTCACTTTAGACTTATGAAGTCTATTTTTGCATGCATTGATATCATGTACTTTAATATTTAATGTGTTTTCTTCCTATTCTTTTTATTATTTTTCCATACAGCAAAGTTCTAGAGAAAATAACTTTTTCCCGAACATTCCATTTCATTTCATTTCTGTAGCTCTTCTATTCATCACTATTTTTTAACCTTTTGCGTAATCCTTGTTTTTTAGGTCACTGACTCTCACCTCTTGCTTTTGGCTAAAAAGATTAGAATATTTCAGTGATTTTCTACCTGTGAACTGAATCATTTTTCATGTTTCAACCAAATGTGTTTTTATGTCTTAGCTCTGTGAAGCGTTTTATCCAGAGAAAAGCCACTTCTACAGAAAATCTTTGCCAGAGATTTATTAACAAACTCTACACTGTCGTTCTTTATACTTATGTTTCCTTTCATCATGTAGATTTCAAAAATAGTTCCTCCATCCCTCTTATTTGAATCTCACCAAGATAAGCAGGGAACATGGGGGTAACAGCTCAGACAAACTGCAAGTAAGAAACTAGAATGATGCAAAACAATGAGCACATTCTGACACCCAATATCCATTCTCCTCCTTTTCCTTACAAGCAGGCCTCAGATTTAATTTATGGCAACTCCTCCCTTAAAAAAATTTAAAAATGAAGGATGGAAGGAAGAAAGGAAACTCACTTTCCTGATCCTTCATGTAGCTAGGGACACTCATTGACAAGATTCTGGCTGATTACATGCAAAAAGTCCTCTGGACCCAGCGTTCAATAAAGGTTTTCAAAATATCCTTTAGGCACTTCTGTTCTTCTGGCCAGAAACAAAGATGCAATACCTAGAGTTTCCACACCATCTAATGACCATGAAGATGACATCCACAAAATAATGCCAGGACAGAAAGATATAAGGAGAATTTGTACTAGCTCCTGAATGCTTATCTCTGGATTTGTAACAGGAGAGAAATATAGAACCTTTACTGATTTAGGAAGCTCTGGTGGCATAGTGCCTAAGGCATTCAACTGCTAACCAGAAGGCTGGAAGTTCAAACCACCACACACTTCTCGAAAGGAAAGTTGGGCAATCTACTTCCGTAGTGATACTGCCTCGGTAACCCAAGGCAGGGTCACTATGAGTCGGATTTGACTCCACGGCAGTGGGTTTTATTGATTTAAGTGACAATAACTAGGACATTTTTTGTTAGTTACAATTAAGCACACTGCTTACTAATATTAAAAAAATAAAAGAGGAATCGGTATTCCGAGTGACATAACAAAAATCCTGCCTGAATTCATTTCAATGAGGGATTATTTTTTTCCCCTTGAAGTAGTTTAGCAACCAGAATCAACTCAGGTTCTGCTGTTGAATAAGACACCCAGCTTTCCTAGAGGCATACAACTCCCTGAGCAGAAGCAACATTTCTAGAAGAACCTGTCAAGCCAATCTATCTTTACCTCCGAGGCACTAAATCTAACTAGTGTAGCTGAGAATTAAAACACATTTTCATCCTGACTTACAGATTGACAAACTCACCTTTCAACTCCTTATGTCTGCTCAGAGCCCTATAGTGTAGTAATCACATATCTGAGTAGGCTTCAGGATAATGCAGAGTGGCTCTGAAAGAATGTCAAAACTTCTCATGAGAGAAGTTTTTACATTTAAGAACAAGTATCAGATGTCTTAAATGTCTTTAATTTCTTCTTTGCAATTAAAAACGAAATACACCAACCATTCTCTAAGAAATTGACACTGTTTCCTAGCTTGGTAATTTTATTTTTTAAATGATGGTAACTGTTCATTCTTTTTTTGTATGTTAGTTTGTTTTTTACATTGGTAGTGAGGCTTCCCTCCACCAGCTCCTTCTAACAAAATGTTCAAATTCATCTGCACATTATCACTCTGAGGACATTATACTACTAAACTTCTTCCAGGTTATCTTTCTGCTATTTGTGTTTACTGACACAAAACATAACCAAGAGCTGCTATCAGCTTGCTGGTCTGATGTAAAAGTAAATCTACTCTTCCAAATTCCTGTGAAAATTCCAAAAATATACCTAAATTGCCTGTTGTCTCAGTTTCTCAGTACTGTTATAACAGAAATACCACATTTTAAATTTATTTTCTCACAGTTTAGGAGACTAGAAGTCTGAATTCAGGGTGACAGCTCTAAGGGAAGTCTCTCTCCCTCTTTCTCTCTGTCTCTGCTTTAGAGGAAAATCCTTGTCTCAGCTTCTTTAGCACTCTTTTTGAATCTCCTTGGAAAGCTCCACATGGCATATACATTTCCTTCATCCATGTTGCTTGCCTCTGTGTTAGTCCACACTTTTTTTATATCTGAAAAAGATGTAAGACAAACTCCACAGTGATACAGCTTCATTAACATAACAAAGAAAACCCTATCCCCAAATGAGATTTCATCCAGAGGTATGTTGTTGTGTGCTATCAAGTTGACAGAGTAGAACTACCACATAGTATTTCATAGGCTATAAATTTTTGTGGGAACACATTACCAGGTCTTTTCTCCCTTGGAGTCACTGGTGGGTTTGAACCAATGACCTTTTAATTAGGAGCTTAGCACTTAACCATTGTGCCACTAGTGCACCTTTCCACAAGAATCCCAAACACCCATTTCCATTGAGTTGAATTCTGACCCTGAGCAACCCTGTATAAAACCAAACTCACTGCCATTGAGTCAATTCCAACTCATAGCACCCACATTGGTTTTCCAAGACTGTACACCTTTAAGGAAGCAGACTGCCTTATGTTTCTTCTGTGGCACAGCTGATGGGTTTGAACTACTGACTTTTGGTTAGCAGTCAGATGCCTTAACCACTATACCACCAGAGCTCCTTACCCTGCAGTATAGGGATTAGGATTTTTAGCACATATTTTTTGGGGAGAAAATTGAGAGCATTGGTGCCACAATGATTTATTGCTCAGCTCCTAACAAAAGACCATTCGTTTGGATCCACCAGCCACTCAAAGGGAGAAAGATGTGTCAGTCTGCTTCCAAAGACTACAGCTTTGAAAACCCTATGAAGCAGTTCTTCTTTATCCTGTAGGGTCACTATGAGTTGAAATTGATTTGGCAATGGATTTTAATTTAATCCATAACATCCAAACTAAGAGCTCTGGTAGCATAGTGCCTAAGGCACTTGACTGCTAACCAGAAGGCTGGCGGTTCAAACCCATCAGCCACTCCTTGGAAGGAAGGTTGGGCAATCTACTCCCGTAGTGATACCACCTCAGAAACCCAAGGAGGGGTCGCTATGAGTTGGGGCCAACTCAATGGCACATAACAACAACAACAACAACATCTATACCAGTCCTTACAGTTTTTGAAAGATGGATGCAGGCTCCATTTCATTAAGAACAACTTGTTTCATTAATATAAATACTGTCTTTACTAGGAAATAAGTTCTTCATGGTCTCTTTACCCCAATCAGTCTTTCCAGAATTTAAAAATGAAGCCACTTTGAGAAGTTGAATACATTACTGAGCTTTCTTAAAATAGAAGTTTTAGCAGACATTGCAGTTAAGGAATCAGATTTGTTTCTAGCGTACATTTAAGAAGCATAAAACTTACCAATTATTGACTGCCAGAACATAATGTAAGGTCCAAATTGGTTAAAGTTACCTTTAATTTATAAGCATTTCTTAAAGTGAAAACTGATTGTTTAAATAAAGCTAAGGGGTCACATGAAAACACCTATGATATTATTCAAGTGTTCTAATGCTTCACAGAAGTAGCTATTTGCAATTAATATGCTATTTACAAAGTTCTCTTAAATAGTCTGAAACAAGTACCCTGAGGACCTAGTCAGGCATGTATTTGTTTTGGTTGATCTGTATCACTGAAATTAATGCACAGTATTGTACATTTACTTTCTAATTTACACAATTGTTAAGAAAACCTCCTACCTACCCCTCCCTTCCACTCAACCCAGTTAATAAGGTTTCAGTAGTTTTATTAAATTACTTATAGCTTGAGGTCATTCAATAAGACCTTAGGTATAAGTATTTTACTGAAGTTTTATTAATTTTTGTTAATAAAATTGATCTCTTTGGATGTGACCATCAATTAGATAGGAGTTCTGGTAGCATACTGACTAAGGTACTTGCTTGCTAACCAGAAGCCTGGCGATTCACACCCACCAGCCACTCCTCGGAAGGAAGGTTGGGCAATCTACTTCCGTAGTGATCTGCCTTGGAAACC
>NW_006921871.1:4030039-4033888 GCF_000298275.1 Orycteropus afer afer | reverse complement strand
TAGTGATACTGCCTCCCAAGGAGGGGTCGCTATGAGTCGGGTTTGACTCGACGGCACATAACAACAACAACAGTGTTATTAGCCATATTTATCTGTGGATATCATATCAACCAGGTAAGTCACTAATTGTGGGCAAGGCCTCTTTTCCAATGTTTCTTTGTGTCTCCAGTAGCACTTCGCAATCTCTTTGCTTACAGTGTTTATTGACGGACTTGGACTGCATGCACACTACCAAGAATCATCAGCAAAAGGTGCCACATCATAGCTGCCCAAAACTCATGTTTTCCTAAGTTTCTGATAAAGTGAATTATTTTGATTCTCACTTCAAAAATCTCTACAAAATGAGAGGCATATTTCCAAGACAAGAAACTGTGATCTGTTACTAATTCAACCAAATGCTCTAAGCTAAAGTTGAATCATTTAAAATAGCTAAAGAAATGAGGAGTATATTTAGAACTCATTTTAATTTATTAACTCATCATGTCTAGCAAAAGTATGTTTACCAAAATCTATTTAATATGCAAGATTTATATAATAAGTTCTATACCATATTGCTGGATATATAACATAGGCAAATAGCATAATTCAAAATAGGCTTTACCAAATAATGATAATAAATCATAGCATTTCAAATTATAATTCCACAGTGCATGTGATTAGTATCACTTTGGGTTAACAGGTCAAAATAAATAGTAATAGCTTGTGGTAGATAAATTGGGAAGAACTAAGAAAGTCTTTGGACAAGAAAATGTTGCTATGGAAACCTTAATGTTCACAAGTCTGCTTCTGAAGGTTCCATTGCTTTGCCAGACTTTTTTGCATTTAACTTCTTTTCAAGCTTTTTATTTAAGAAACATAAATTTTAAAACAAGTCCTTTTACTACTGAGATCTGAAATGTGACAATAACCATCTACCCTGTACCTTTCTAAGATCCATTTAAGTAACTTGCCCTATATGCTGCTCCATAGCGTGAAAACAACTTAATCAATGTTGAAAAGACAAAGAAAAAAAAAATCAGTGTGTTCAGGTTTGAATTTCCTTCCACAGTGAGGTTGGTGGAGGAAGCTGGAGCAGAAACTCGCTTCAGTGAATTTAAGAGCCAGGTCACAGCTTTGACACAGGTGGCTTTTTAAACACAAGTTTAAAGCCATTTTAAAATGCTTCATTGACACAAAAGCTATCTGATCCCTCAAAGTCAGTGTTGTTCAAGATGGGGAAAGTGTGTATTCATTGAATTCACAAATAAATCTGAAGTGTGAGAACTGAGCTTAGAAACTTTTGGCTCCAAACTTTGTAAATTTTATTTATTTTATTCCCTAGGCGATTTAAATGTAACACAACCACCTACATGTCTGATATGCTGAGACTTAATGAGGCTTAATCGACTTCTGTGTTATGAATCTTATCTGCATTCTCTAGTTTGTGCCTTTGCTCCCCTTATACTCTCTGCCCACACACTCAACGGTAATTGTCTGTTCGGAATGATTTTCCCTCAATTTTGGTCACCATGGCCTAGCTTCAAGATAGGCAGTTCAGAGGAAATAGTCACTTTGTTTGAGCAAGACTCTTTGATGAAAAAATGCCAAATGATAGCTGTGACCCCAGACCTCCTTGGATCACATGGTTACTTAACCAGTTCTAGTTGTCACCAAGTTGATTCCAATCCCATGTGTGTCAGAGTAGAACTGTGCTCCATAAGGTTTCCAATGGCTGATTTTTCACAAGTAGATTGCCAGTCCTTTCTTCCAAGGCAACTCTTAGTGGACTTAAACCACCAAATTTTCAGTGAACAGTGCAGCATATTAACTGGATGTTCCACCTAAGAACTCCTATGATTACCATCTTGTTGTTGTTGGGAACCATCCAGGCATTTTTGACTCATGGCAACCCAAGGTGACAGAGTATAGCTGCTTCATAGCATTTTCTTGCCTGTAATCTTTGTGGAAGAAGAACACCAAGTCTTTCTTCTGTAGAGCCACTATGTGGTTTAAACTGCCAACTTTAGTTATCAGCCAAAAATTTAATGTTTGTGCCATCAGAGCTCCTTATTCGCCTAAAATTGTTCTAAGTCACCAGGCTCCCTGCTTGCTCCTTTCCCAAAGGCTGAGAACTTAAGCCTCAATGAAGATAAGTGGACCCCAATAAATTACAAAGGCTTTTAATTAAAATAAATTTTTGTTAGTATGAATTGTCCCATGCTTAAAACAATTTGTATGTACAATGTGCATTGTAATCTTTATGACCTTTGTATTTTTTAAGGGATCATTACATATGGTAATATAGGGTACCCATGTTGTTTTTACAAAATGGATCCTGAATTTGAATGTAACAAGTAGCAACAGCTTGATGCCTGTCTGTCCTCACCAATAGGAAACAAAATGAAAAGAGAACATAAAAGCCTACATCTTTTTAGTGAATTCTTGGCCATAACAGACTCTACAGTGTTACTCAAAATCTCTTAAAACATGGATCTTCATAGCTCCCTTGAAAATGTGTTCTGAATTTCTTTATACTGATGAACAACTTACCTATTTCCATTACAAAAAAAAAAAGATAGGAGTTTGCAATAAATTACATTGAATATAACTATAGTGATTGATTACCATACAGCTTTGTTTGGAGCATTAACATACTTTACAGAACCATACTTGAATATTTTGCTGCACATATTGTTTAACTCCTCCTTATAATGTATCAGGAGCTCTGGTAGCGTAGTGTCTAAGGCACTTGACTGCTAATCAGAAGGCTGGCAGTTCATACCCATCAGTCACTCCTCAGAAGGAAGATAGGGAAATCTACTTCCGTAGTGATACTGCCTCGGCAACCCAAGGAGGGGTCGCTATGAGTCAGGGGTCTGACTCAATGGCACATAACAACAACAACAACAACATAATGTATTAGATAATGTTTCTCTGCTATTCATAAGGTTTTTCCTTGCCAATATTTTGAGAAGTGGATGACCTATTCCTTCTTCCTAGTCTGTCTCAGTCTGTAAGCTGCATTGAAACCTGTGCACTATGTGCAACCCTGCCAGCACTTGAAACACCAGTGTCACAGCCTCAAGCCTCACAGAAACATACAAGCCACAATAGTATGCACAATAGTATGATAAACTGACAGACAAGTTTGTCTTGCTTAACTGTTCGAAACCTCTCTGCCCTCCTATTACTTGTACCACTGGCAATGCTCTGCTCTGTCATCACCTCTGGCTTCTCTCTCAAAATACAACTAGGAAAGAGCTGCATCATCAGAGTAGGACCAACTTTACTGATATGGATAGAGTAAAGCTTTTGTGACCTCCATTTGCTGATGTGGCACAACTCAAATTGAGGAGAAACGGCTGCAAATATCCATTCATAATAGGAACGTGGAATGTACAAAGTATGAATCTAGGAAAATTGGAAGTTGTTAAATAAAATTAAATGGAACACATAAATATTGATATCACAGGAATTAGTGAGCTGAAATGGACTGATTTTGGCCATTTTGAATCAGACAACCATATGATCTACTATGCAGGGAATGACGATTTGAAGAGGAATGGCATGGCATTCATCATCGCAAAGGATGTTTCATGATCTGTACTGAAGTACAATGCTGTCAGTGATAGGATAATATCCATATGCCTACAAGGATAACCAGTTAATACTACTATTAAAATTCATCCACCAACTACCAAAGCCAAAGATGTGAGATTGAAGATTTTTTTATCAACTTCTGCAGTCTGAAATTGACCAAACATGTAATTAAGATGTGTTAATTTTCACTGGTGACTGGAATGCAGAAGTTGGAAACAAAGAAGAATCACCGATCTTTGGAAAATTTGGCCTTGGTGACAGAAATAATGT
>NW_006921871.1:4020010-4027519 GCF_000298275.1 Orycteropus afer afer | reverse complement strand
TGAAAGTACCATGGACTGCTAAAAGAACTAACAAATTTATCCTGGAGGAAGTGCAGCCAGAATGCTCCTTGAAAGCAAGAATGGCCCGACTTCATCTCACCTACTTTGGTCATGTTTTCAGAATGGTCCATTCCTTGGAGAAGGATGTGTCATTCTTGGTGAGGTGGAGGGTCCACAAAGGGGGGAAAGGCCCTCGACAAGATGTATTGACACAGTGGTTGCAGCTATGGGGTCAAGTATAGTGGGGATCACCAAGCTGACGCAAGACTGGACGGTACTTCATTCTGCTGTGCATAGGATTGCTATGAGTCAGAGGTGACTGGATGGCACCTAACAACAACAACATCCCTACAAAGTTTGGTGTTATTCCTTTTGTAAGGTTCCATGCTGGGAATGAGAAATCAGCCCCAGAGTTTGAAAGAAAGTTTGTTAAAGCATCTGCATGCAAATGGGCTAAGACCAGAATGGCTTCAGCTCATGCTGAGCTCAACAATGCATCAACCCCAAGCTAGGGAAGTTGGGAGGTTTAAGTAAGGTGACTGGCAGTTTATCAGCAGTTCTATTGTGGGAGAGCAGGTCATGGCTGTCTTGGTAGCAGTAGTCAAGGTAGTGGATGTTCATCTGTGTTTTGGAACTGTAACTTTCAGTCATTTTTTGGAGTATTGCTTGTTCTCAGAACTGGGGCTTAACCATGGTCCTGCTATACAATTTCCAATCAGGAAAAAAAAGTGCCAGGAATGAAATGTAAAAAGAACAGTAAGAAAGCAACTAAGAGTTCCAGACCAAGGTTTAGACTTATCATTTTTGGTCTCAAATGGTACCTTAATTCATGTCTCCATTATATGTTATGTGCATAATTTAGATCAGCAATGTTTTTTCAAGAAATCAAATTGGCTCTAAATATAAACGCATATTTATTGTTTAGAATAAAAAAGGCAGTTTGGAAGAACGTTCTGGAATGATTGTCGCAAGAAGTGGCTAAGATTACAGAATCAGTTGTCTGAAGAACTTTTGTTCTTTTTGGTTTTTATGCCTTCAACTTGGCTAGCATTTACAATAGGTCAACTAAAATCGAATCAAACTCACTGATGTAGAGTCCATTCCAACTCATAACAACCCCCACTGGGTTTACAAAGCTATAAATCTTTACAAAGCAGACCGTCTCACCTTTCTTCCATAGAGCAGCTGGTAGGTTTGAACCACTGACCTTTTGGTTAGTAGCCAAAAGCTTTAACCCCTACATTACCAGAGCTCCCTCCATAGGTCAACAGTGGTGCATGATTTTAGATGTAACAGTGAAAGTTGGGGATAAGCAGTGGAAACCACTTAAATAAAGAAATACCACTGATCTATATTTTTATATTGAATAGAAATTCTAGTTATCCCTTTATTAGTAAATTGTGTGCTATTACTTAGTTTCTACTTGCTGGCTTATTTTGCTTTCCTTTGTCTAAATCACCTCAAGATATGTTTATGGTTTTTCATATGCTTTCTCAGTTTGTGTTCAGCTGTTATTTAAAAGATGGGTATTAATTAACATGTTACACCTGTCTGACACTTAATCCCAGTAAGAAATATTTCACCTAGATCTATTTCTATGCACTGTAGCTCTTAATTCACTTAACATCGTTTAGTCACCTGATTTCTTTCTTTCTTTTTTTTTATAGATCCAACAATTTATTAAATTAGTACCCTTAGCTACTGATTGGTTTCTTTTCTTTTTTTAATTAATTTTATTTATTTTTTTTATTTCGGTGAAGATTTACAGAGCAAATTCACTTTCCATACAGCAGTTCACATATACTTTGTCACATGTCATTGACCACAGTTTACCACAATGCAACAGCTCCCCTCCCACTTCCTCCCCATAGTTACCTCTTCCCAGTGTCCATCCCTCCATACTCTCCTGCGCCCTGAGCTGTCTCCCTGTGCATAAGCAGCCCTTCCTTCTCCCATGATTGTTCTCTCCAGGGCATGTGTCTACTTGAGGTAAATGTTTAAAATGTTTAACTCACATGCCTGTACATTGTTTGGCTGGCAACCACAGGTGTGGGCTCAATTCCAGACCTGAAGGGCAGCTAGGGGTCATAGTCTCAGTGGTTCCACCAGGCTCTATTTGACCAGCAAACCTGGTCCTCACTTTTTTTTTTTTCCCTCCAAATGGAAAACCCAAGGAGGGGTCACTATGAGTCAGATCCAACTCCCCGGTAGCAACTACTACTACTACTAAAGATATTTTTCAGCCTCATCACATGCTATTCAATGAGTTAACATGATTTTCAATGAGAGTGCTGTTTCTGAATGCTAGTATCTACAGAAAAAAATTTGAATAGATCATATTGACATTATAATAATGATATAGGAAAATATTCTGTGCGTGACAAAACTTCAAAGCAACCGATGACAATCTCATTAAAAGGGGGAAAAAAGTTTACCTGTTCACAATTCCATTGTTAGTAATTAACATTTTATTTTGATAATTTTTTACTTTGTCAAACTCTTTGGAAATACATTAATTACAAACAGTTTTATGATGTAAGTCAGGATGGAGGCTACAAAAAAATAATAATAATAAGATACCAGCTTGCTCTTTATTATAAGGGATTTTTGTTGTAAGTGATTCATTTAGTTCTCATAACAACCTTCAGGGCTGGAGAAATTACTGATAGAATTTTACAAATGGAGAATGTTGAAATCAAGAGAAGCTCAGTGAGATACTCTAGTGGGGGGGTCAAGACATGAGCACCAGTCTTTTCTGTTGACTCCACAGAACTGAAGAATCAGGGACTCAACTTTTTCAAATTAACAAACTGAGTTTAAAAAAAAAAAAACTCACTCCTCTACTTACATGTATTTCCTTGCTCTAAAGAGGATCATTCTTATTTATCACAGATATTTCATGAGATAATGAATGGGGGGCATTTTGAATATTGCAGAATACTTAGAAATACTGATTGTTCTAAGACTGTGCATTTTGAAATGTATGTCAGTCTTTTACGTTATTTAGAATCAGTGGTTAAGCACTCTTGTTGCTAACCAAAACGTTGGTGGTTCAAACTCACCAGCTGCTCCACAGGATAAAAATGTGCCAGTGTATTTCCATAAAGATTACAGCCTTGAAAACCCCATGAGGCAGTTCTACTGTGTCCTATGGGGCCACTGTGAGTTAGAATTGACTCATCTGCAATGGGTTTTTTGGGGGTGAGTTTTCTGCTAAAAAACTAAACTATAAAACCAAAAAAAAAAAAAAAAAAAAACCTCACTGCCATGGAGTAGGATCCAACTCATAGCGACCTCTGCTTGGGTTTCCAAGGCAGTATCTCTGCATAAGTAGATTGCACAATCTTCCTTCTGAGGAGTGGCTGGTGGATTTGAACTCCCAGGCTTCTGGTTAGCAGTCAAATGCTTTAGGTACTAGGCCACCAGAGCTCCCAAAATAACTATGGTATCCTCATAATGGTTTAACATTTCCAGGCATGTTTTCTCTTAAAAGAAAGTGGTGATGCTTTCCAATTATCTGGTTTCTAACAGGGTAGCAGTTAAGGGAAACAAGTTAGTTTAAGGTTAAATGGAACCTAAGCTAATAAGGCAATTTCAAAAGTAGTTTCTTTAGCCAGAAGGTACAGATATGAATTATGTTTTAACCAGAAACTCACATTTTAGATCATGGCCTTAATACTTCTTAAAAGAATTCTTGAAATTCCTTTTGGTAGGGGATCTGCAGTACTTGCATGGGGTGGTTTAAATGCTGGAACAATTTACTAATAGACAAGAGTAGTCTTGATCCTGGTCCTAGTGTGTCATATAACTCCTTTATGTCACCAAGCCAGACAAATAAGAAAAGGGATAGATTTGATTCATATTCTCCCTTCTATAGAGTTTCACTTAACCTACATGATATCAACTTCGTTTTTCATGAAAAATCCCAAGGATGTACTGAATTTATTAAATCACAAGTACTAAAAGATAATGAACGTGTCCTTAAAGATACAGCCACATATCAGTCCCTGGGGAAATAAGCAGGCCCATGCAAAATTACTTTCTTTCCCTTTCTGAAGCTTCTGGTCTTGCTAAAGGCTCTAATTCCCTGCTGTTTTTATGCCATATTGAGGCCATTTGTTTTCAACATTTTTCATTACCCAGAGTCCCAATTGACTTGTCACCTTTTAAACTTCCCTCAGTGGGGTGTTTAATATTTTTGCTGATTTGGAGTAAATATTATCTTGGTTTCTTTTATTCTAGGAGAGGGAAACTTTGATCCCATAAGTAAGTCTGTCAATCACTTAATTTGGTTTGGACTGCTATGCTTTTTTTGTCATGGGTGGATTAAGGAGTCTGTGCGTTTTATTTGAGACTATAAGTTTGGGTGTGAGCAGCATGCTGGCAAGTTAGATCTTTACAGTGTCCCTTCTCTAGTGGATGTGATCAAGTAAGTCATGGTTTTCCATCAGTCTTTTCCTATTGTCTCACATATGTAAGGCAACTCCTGAAAAGGTGAGTAAATAATAATAATAACAAAGAAAAGATGATAATTTTGAGAAACTGAAGGGCAGTGGCTCTTTTATAAGAGGAGGAAAGAGAGCCTCTAAAGAACAAATGGAAGGATATGAAAGAGGACAGGTAGGTCAGGGGAGCAGGAATTGAGTTGGGAAAAATGGTCATGTCATATGTGAACTTACTTGAAAAAAGAAAACTAGTTATTGTCAAGTCAACTCTGTCTCATCATAAACCCATGTGTGTTAAAGCAGAACTGTGCTCTAGAGGGTTTTCAAATGGTTGATTTTTCAGAAGCAGATAACCAGACTTTTTGTATGAAGCACCTCTGGGTGGACTCGAACTACCAACCTTTTGATTAGTAGCCAAAAACATTAACTGTTTACACCACCCAGGGACTCCATCTACTTGAAGCATACTAAGAAAAACCTAGAGTTATCTGTTTTAAATAATAATGGTTGCTTACCAAATAAGGGTATAGCTTTAATCAGCTTTGGTATAAAATACATTTACGTTTACATGTAAATGTAAAACTCTGAGGTATGCTGTCATCAGATGGGTTTGGATAGGAACCTAGACCCAACGGCCAAAAAATAATTGTAAAGAGCCATTGCCCCAGAAGCTCCAGAGAGAATTCTCTGTGAACAACATATTCATAGACAAGAATAAAGAGGCAGCCTGGGGAAAAGGGGCTCATTCTCACAACCCAGAGTTGAATCAAGTAATGAAAGATCGGCAAAGATCTATAGGGAAATAAGAAAGGTCCTGGCAAGATGATTTATCTTTGCGTAAGCCTTGGACCTCTAGTGGAGAGCCCTGTTCTGCTTTATACAAAGTATATTTATATCCTACAGGGCTTTGCCTTTCTTTTCCTTTTCCTCAGCTTAAAGAACCTGGCCCTGTGCTCTTCTCTCTTTCTCTACCTTCTGAAAAAGTTTCCCTCCCTTTTCACCTGCACTTCCTTCCTAGCCCACATTCATTATTTCCTCTCATTCAGAGATAAAATTAACTCCTGACTTTCCTGTCCCCTCATGGCACTTTCTGCATACCTGTAAAGCCAGTATGCAATTTAAAACACAACCCAGATGTAGAGATGTTTCATTTTCTTTGTCACCAAAGAAGGAAAATGTTTCATTTTCTTTCCTTCTTGGGGAGAGACGAAATAAACACTTAATCTTATGCCTTCAAGATAACTGAGTCACATTCCTTTTAAAACTTAATTTCCTGAAGTTCAGTTGGCTCTCTTTCAGATAGACCCTAAGTTTTTCATGCTTCCTCTCCTTTTCTTTCGAACTTCCTTATCAAAGTATGGAGACCCGATAATCTTCACTGCTATGCTCTAGATTTCCTTGCATTTCTGCACATGATTTAGGTTCTTCCAGATAGATAACACACTCGTTAAAGAGGTAGAAAGTGAGCTGACCTCTGCACCTCCCTAGGCGTCGATATTGTACCTATATTATGAGAAGTCTAACTAGATGATTTTCAAAGCACCTTCCTTCATGAAAATTTTAAGCTTCTCAGAAAACGTACTGATTGTGAACTAAGAAAATCAGCTCTTAGATTTTTTAATTAGATGGAACTATTTTAGTCCACACTTGAGGCTGTTTTTGTGGGTTTTTTTTTTTATTATTATTATTTCTTTGGTTGATATTTAATGGCTCTTACATCCACTTTGTGGAGATTTCATATCAGTTCTCAAAGGAACATGAAAAGAAAAAATGAGGACAACTACAACAAAAAAGATGGAAAAAATGTGTATTTGTGAAATTCTAAATGGTAGGAAAGTCAAGACAACTGCAAGGCAGAATGGACGTTTCTAAACTTAGGAAGAAAATTATAAATCACAGTGTAACCTCAAAAAAAAAGTATAAACCTTCACATCAAAATAAGAATGAGGACCAGCACAAATATTTAGCAAATACTAAAACAATAGCAATGAAGGAAGTGATAGCACGATTCATTAAAAAAAAAAAAAGAGCTCAGCACAGAAAATTATATGAAACAAATACATCAGCAACACCACGAAAAAACACATAACAAAATGACATCAACGAATTCATACTTGTCAATAATTACACTGAACGTCAATGGATTAAATACACCACTTGAAATGGAAAGTTGCAGACTGGATAAGAAAACATAACCCATCAATATGCTGTCTAAAAGAGACACACCTTAGAGACAAAGACACAAATAGACTAAAAATCAAAGGTTGGAAAAAGATATATATCAAGCAAATGGTAACTATAAAAGAACAGGAGTGGCAATATTAATTTCTGATAAAATTGACATTAAGACAAAAATCCACCATAAGAGACAAGGAAGGACATTGTATAATGATTAAAGGATCATTTGAACAAGAGGACATAACAATAATAAATACCTATGCACCCAATGAAAGAGCCCCAGAACACATACACCAGACTCTAACAGAACTGAAAAAACAAATAGATGACTCCACAGTCACAGTAGGAGACTTTAGTACACCACTTTCAATCACAGATAGAACAACTGGGAAGAAACTCAGCAAACACACAGAAGAACTGAACAATACAATCCATCAATTTGACCTAATAGACATCTACAGAGCACTTCACCCAACAGCAGCACAATATACATTATTTTCTGGTGCACATGGAACATTCTCCATGACAGCTTCAATAAATTTTAAAACATTGAAATACTGCAAAGCATCTTCTCAGATCACAATGCCATCAAATTAGAATCAACAACAGGAAAATTAACAGGAAAAGAGGAAGCACAGGGAAACTGAACAACACCCTACTTGGAAATGACTGGGTAATAGAAGAAATAAAAAAAGGAAACAAAAATAAAATCCCTTGAATTAAACAAGGATGAAAACACAACATACCAAAATCCTTGGGACACAGCAAAAGCAGTGATCAGAGGCCAATATATAGCAATAAGTGCACACATCAAAAAAGAAGACAGAGCCAAAGTCAACACCTTAACCCAACATCTCCAACAATTAGAAAAACAGCAGCAAAAAAA
>NW_006921871.1:4016758-4019150 GCF_000298275.1 Orycteropus afer afer | reverse complement strand
ATTGGGACTGTGCCTTTTTATTTGTCAACCTTGGGGCTTCTCAGCCTCAGCAGCCAGCAGCTGTCTGAGTGAAGAAATGCTTCTAGCTCCAGTGGGCTGGGAGCAGGAGGCGGAGCTGAACCCCAAGGTTGAGAGGCTTTCACCCAGCCCCTAGAGCCTGGCACTTTGACCTTGGACTTAACGCCTTCAAATTGTAAGAATAAACTCCCGTTTGTTAAGGCCATCCCATTTGTGGTATATTTCTTGTCAGAGCAGCACTAGATAACAAGTACACCAATCCTACTAAAACTATTCCAAAACATACAAAAGGATGGAATCCTCCCAAATTCATTTTATAAAGCAAGCATAACCTTGATACCAAAACCAAGCACAGACATCACTAAAAAGAAAAACCATAGACCAATATCCCTCATGAACATAGATGCAAAAATCTTCAACACGATCCTCTCCAAAAGTCTCCAACAACATGTCCAAAAAATAATACATTATGACAAAGTGGGGTTCATACTAGGCATGCAAGGCTGGTTCAACATTAGAAAAACAATCATCATTCATCACATAAAAATAAAAGAAGAAAACCACATGATCATATCAATCAATGCAGAAAATGCATTTAATAAAATCCAACACCCTTTCCTGATAAAAACTTGTGGAAAAATAAGAATAGAATGGAAGCTCTTCAACAAATAAAAGGCGTTTATGTAAAACCAACAGCCAACATTATACTCAATGGAGAGAGACTGAAACCATTCCCCTTGTGAACAGGAACCAGACAAGGATGCCCTCTGTCATCATTTCTAGTCAACATTGTATTGGAAGTCCTAGCCAGGGCAATAAGGCAAGAAGAAATCAAAGGCATCCAAATTGGTAAGAAAGAAGACAAGCTATCCCTATTTGCTGATGATATGATCCTATACATAGAAAACCCAAGAGACTCAGCAGGAAAAAAAAAAAAAAGTACCAGAACTAATTGAGAAATTTAGCATAGTGGTAGGATACAAGATCAGCCTACAAAATTCAGTTGGACTCTTCTACACCAGCAAAGAGATTGCTGAAAATGAAATAAGAAAATCAATACCATTTACAATATTGTTGTTATGTGCCTTCGAGTCGGAGCCAACTCATAGTGACCATGCTTTCGGTTTCCAAGGCAGTATTACTATGGAAGTAGATAGCCCAATCATCCTTCTGAGGAGTGGCTGGTTGGTTTGAACCACCAGCCTTCTGGTTAGCTGTCAAGTGCCTTAGGCACTACACTATCAAAAAATAAAATACTTGGGAATAAATCTCATTAGGGACACAAAAGACCTGTACAAAGAAAACTACAAATCACTGCTCCAAAAAACCATAAGAGGTCTACATAAATGGAAGAATGTACCATGCTCATGGATAGGAAGATTGTGAAAATGTCAATCTACCCAAAGCAATCTATACATTCAATGCAATCCCAATCCAGATCCCATCAGCATTCTTTAAAGATATGGAAAAACCTATCAGTTATTTTATATGGAAAGGAAAGACACCTTGGATAAGCAAAGCACTATTGAAGAAGAACAAAGTAGGAGGTCTCACACTCCCAGTTCTCAAAACCTATTGTACAGCCACAGTAGTCAAAACTGCCTGGTACTGATACAACAACAGACCCATAGACCCGTGGAACAGAATTGAGAATTCAGAAATAGATCCATTGACTTACGGTAAGCTGATTTTTTACAAAAAGCTGACATCCATTAAGTGGGCAAGATGTGCTCTCTTTAACAAATGGTGCCGGTAAAACTAGATATCCATTTACAGAAAAATGAGACTAAATCTGTACCTCACACCATACACAAACTAACTCCAGATGGATCAAAGACTTAAATGTGATACCTAAAACTATAAAGTTCCTCAAGGAAAAAATAGGGGCAAATTTGTTGCTGTTGTTGTTATGTGTCATCAAGTCGCCCCAACTCTTAGTGACCCCTCCTTGCATTTCTGAGGTGGTATCACTGTGGAAGTAGATTGCCCAATCTTCCTTCAAAGGAGTGGCTGGTGGGTTTGAACAGTCAAGCACCTTAGGCACTATGCTACCAGAGCTCCTAGGGGCAAATTTAGGGGCCAAACTTTTTGGCATAAATAGACTGTCAAACATAACCCAAAATGCACAAACAGCTGAAGATAAACTAGATGAATGGGACTTTTATAACATTAAATTTTTTATGTGCTTCCAAAGGCTTCTCTAAAAGAGCCAAAAGAGAACCTATTGATCAGGAAAAATATTTGATAATGACATAACTGACAAGGGACTTTTCTCTAAAATTTATAGAAAATTCCAACACCTCAACAACAAAGATCTGGTAGCATAGTGCCTAAGGCACTTGACTGCTCACCAGAAGGCTGGCGGTTCAAACCC
>NW_006921871.1:4009757-4016391 GCF_000298275.1 Orycteropus afer afer | reverse complement strand
ATGCTGGTGAGGATGTGGAGAGATTGGGACTCTCATACACTGCTGGTGGTACTTTAAAATGATACAACCACTGTGGAAAACAGTATGACGATTCCTTAAAAAGCTGGAATTAGAAATACCATTTGACCCAGCAATCCCATTACTAGTTATATATCCTGAAGAAGTGAGATACAGGACAAGATATATACATACCCATGTTCATCACAGCACCATTTACAGTAACAAAAGATGGAACAAACCTAGGTGTCTATCAACAGAAGAATGGATAATCAAACTATGGTACATACACACAATGGAATACTACGCAACACTAAAGAATAATGTAGAATCTACAAAACACCGCATAGATTGATGAACTTGGAAGACATTATGCTGAGTGAAATAAGTCAATCACAGAAGGACAAATATTGTATTAGTTCATTTTTGTAAAAAGTCAAGAAAAAGGTTTATATATGAAAGGAAACTTTCCTTGTTGGTTGGAGTGGGAGGGGTGGGAGCAATGGGGAGGGAACAGTACAAAAAAATACATTAACCCACGTCACTTTAGTTTTGCGTATTTCACTGTACATAAATTATATTTCAATAAAATGTATTTTAAAATATATAAATAAATAAATATGTATCTAGTATTTATGTGCAAGATGCTGCAAATTGACTCTATTACTTAAGATCCCTTCTAGTGTACCTTCCTACACTTCTGATGTTAGAAATGAAAAAACAAAATTTCTAGATTCATTTCCAGTCACTTTTCTACACATTCCTAAACAAACAAACAAAAAACAAAATTACTGCCAGCAAGTCGATTCCAATTCGGAACACCTCCTCCATGGGTTTCTGAGGCAGTATCTTTATGGAAGTAGATTGCAGAATCTTCCTTCCAAGGAGTTTCTTGAGGGTTTGAACTGCCAGCCTTCTAGTTAGCAGTCAAACGCCTTAGGCACTACACCACCAGAGCTCCCACACATTTCTAGGTTCTTCCAAATATACAACACATTCATGAAAGATTTGGAAAATGAGAGGAACTAAATTAGACAGTGACCTCCAGCAGCAAGATCAAATATTCTGATAAAAAATACTAATGGACACATTTTGTTCTTCTGTGGATGCTGTGGTTCCATGGCACAATCCCTGACATAATTGGTGTCAAGCACCTGGAAGAAGCAATATCATATGAATTTCTCCTGCTTACATTGTTCTAATCATGCTGTGAAATGGAAATTAAAAACTGTCTTGCAGATATTTTGGGAGACTCATGTGGTTGAAAACCAAAAATCAAACCAGTTACCACTGAATCAATTCCAATTCATAGAGACCCTATGTGACAGAATACAACTGCCCTATAGAGTTCCCAAGCCTGTAATCTTTACAGAAGCAGGTTGTCACATCTTAATTCCATGGAGCAGCTGGTGGGTTTGAACCACAGACATTTTGGTTAGCACCTGAGTGCTTAATGTTACATTGCCCAACCAGCATTCCTTTCAAGTGGCTCAGAGTACTCCAAATTTCTAGATCTCACCAAACATCCTCTGTCAGAAAAAAATAGTCCCTCTTTAGCTTGCTTGTTTACTCCAGCTGTCTTTTGATTAGTATTAGTCTGGTATTTATTTATCCATCCATTTAAAAAAAATCTATTTGTACATTTGTATTTAAAGTGGGGTTATCATAATTCCAAATAGTTGGGTCTTGTTTTTTTAATCCACTCTGTCAATCTCTCTCTTTTAATTGGTGTAGTTAGAACATTTACATTTAATAAAGAGTGACATTAAAATCTAATGCAACACAATGCAATGCAGTGCTGTCGAGTCGGATTTGACTCACAGTGACCCCTTCTTGGGGTTTCCAAGACGGTATCACTACAGAAATAAATTTATCAATATCTAGAATATTTTAAACTTTTAAACTATTTTCTAGTCATTACCTTTGTCGTTTGTTTCTTTTTTATTTTGTCTTCTAGTCTCTTTTCTAAATCCTTCCTTTTTTTTTTTTTTTTTTTTAATTAAAATCACCTGGGAACCAGCCTGAGGATGATTACTCATCCCCGGTTTTATCATGTTGTTCTAAATCCTTCCTTTTTTTTTTTTTTTTTTTTGCTCCTCATTTCCTCCTTTCCTCAACCCTTGGAAGTAGGAGGAGGAAGTCCTTTGGACAGCCCAAATGGCTATAGTTTGTTCCTGTTCCTTCCCTTCTGCTAGTATCTCTAGGCCTCAGGAACAAACCACAGCCTTTCTGAAGTTTGATATTCTGTCCAGTTATGTAATAGATGAGATGGCTCCTATATGTGTAACCATGTGCTCCTTGCATCTTCAGGCTACAAAATTTTATGATTGTGCTCCATGCAGTGAATCACATGGCCTGTGAAGTATAAAATTGGCCAAAGGAAGAAAATGGGTACCTTGCCTAGTTGCAAAGTGGGGACATGTGTAGAAGAGTCTCCATCTCTGACAGGACAGTTCTCTGAACCAGTAAGGATCACTCATCATGAAATGGTTTCTGTTGTTTGCCATCTGGTTTCTATGAGTAATTAAAAGACTTTCAGTTGTGGACAATTTGTGAGTGTCTTGTGTGTGCAGCTCAATCAGACTAACTATACGTAGCACCTGTACAGTGGTTGATGCTACTGGTTAGATTCCTCATCTTAGTAGTCTTGTGACTGCTTGGGATCTTGGGACAATCTCTGAGACAATTAGTGCATGTAATACCCACCACTGCCATGGAGTTGATTTCAACTCATAGAGATCCTCATTGGGTTTTCAAGGTCGCAGATTTTTATGGAAGTAGATTGCCTCATCTTCCACTCATGAAGCAGCTGCTGAGTTTGAGCTGCTGACCTTCTGGTTAGCAGCCAAACGTCTTACCCACTATGGCACCAGAGCTCTTTGTATTTAACACAGTAAGCACTAATTTTTTATCTCTACATATTTGCCTATTCTGTTGTTGTTTGCCGGCGAGTCGGCCTCGACTCATAGCGACCCCTCCTTGGGTTTCTGAGGCAGTATCACTACGGAAGTAGGATTGCCCAACCTTCCTTCCGAGGAGTGGCTGGTGGGTTTGAACCGCCAGCCCTCTGGTGAGTAGTCAAGTGCCTTAGGCACTATGTTACCAGAGCTCCTTTGCCTATTCTAGATAAGTCAAATAAGTAGGACAATACATTATTTGTCTTTTCATGTCTGGCTTTTTTTTTACTCAGCATAATGATTTCAAGATCCATCCATGTCATGATACATATTAGAATTTCATTTCTTTTTATGGTTGAATAATATTCCTTTTCATGTATGCACTATATTTTGCTTATCCTTTCATCTGCTAATGAACACTTAAGTTATCATCGTATTTGGCTATAGTGAATAACACTGTAATGAATATTGGTGTAAATCTATTCATTTCAGTCTCTGTTTTCACCTCATTTGGGTATATACCTAGGAGTAGGACTATTGGGCTATATTGATTCTGTGTTTAACTATTTCAGGAAATTTAACTTTTTCACAGAAGTTACACCATTTTACATTCCCAGCAGCAATGAGTAAGTGTTCTGATTTCTCTACAGGTTTGCCACCTCTTGTTACCTTCTTCTTCTTCTCCTTCTCCTTCTTCTTTTTTAATTTAATAGCCATGTTAGTGACTGTGAAGTGTTACCTGATTTTGGCTTTGATTTGCATTTTCCTAGTGATTAATGATCTTTAGCTCCTCTTCTTTGACTTACTGGCTATTTATATTTCATTTGGAGGAATGTTTATTCAAATCCTTTGCTCATTTTTTTAAAATAGATTTTTATTTTTGTCTTTTTGCTGTTGAGTTGTAAGAGTTCTTTTTATATTCTGGATATTAAGCATTTTTCAGATACATGATTTCCAAATATGTTTTCCCATTTTGAAGTTAGTGTTTGGGTTCTCCAATGCTGCTCTAACAGGAATACCACAAGTGGCTGATCTTAACAAACGGGGATTTAACCTATTACAGTTTAGGAGTCTAGAAGTCCAAGCTCAAAGTGTCAGCTCCAGGGGCCAGGTGAAGTTCTCTTAACCTTAGGCTTCAGCTCTGCCTCTTGCTGCTGGCTCACTGGAGCTGCAGGCATCTCTTAACTCAGACAGCTGCTGGCTGCTGAGTATGATAAACCCAATGTCAACAAGTAAAATGACACAGTTCTGAGAGTATCAAGCAATGTCGTAGGCCACTAGCTCAAGTCTAGAAACAGTCTCAAGATCAGCAGACAACATGGCAGGCCACTGAGAAAACAGATATGCCAAAAACCTCAAGACCTTTCCCAAAGTGTCTTCTTATATACAGGAAGCAGGCCACATCCTTAAGGCCATTGCTAAACTGCTCACAGTAGATTTCACCAGTCTCATCAACTGTATCTAGCTGCCCAGCAATTCAAAACCAGGCCCATCCAACTTGACACATAACCTTAACTGTAGCAGGTAGTATTTATATTTTCCTGATAATGTCCTTGATGAGCATTTTAATTTTAATGAAGTCTAATTTATTGATTTTTTCTTTCTTTTTTTATTTGTACTTTTGGTATCATATCTAAGAATCCACTGTCAAAAACAAGGTCCTGAGGTTTTTGCTTTTGTTTTCTTCTAAGAATTTTATGGATTTAGCTCTTATATTTTGATCTTGGTTCCATTTTGAATTAGTTTTTGTATACGGTTTGGTTATATGGTATAAGGTATGGGCCCAACTTATTGTTTTGCATTAGAAATCCAGTCATTCCTGTGCCATTTATTGAAGAGATTAGTCTTTACTCATTGATTGAACTTGGCAACCTTGTCAAAAATCAATTTACTCTAGATATATGAGTTTATTTCTGGAATCTCAATTTTATTTCATTGATCTATATGTCTGTCTTTATACTAATGCCACACTATTTTGATAACCATAGCTTTGCAGTATATTTTTAAATTGGTTAGTATCAGTCTTCCTACTTTGTTCTTCTTCTTCAAGATTGTTTTGGCTATTTGGGGCTCCCTGCAATTCAATATAAATTTAAGGATCAGCTTTTCCATTTCTGCAAAAATAAGCTACTGGGATTTTGACAAAGAGTGTGTTAAATCTGTAGATTGCTTTGGGTAGAGCTTATGTTTTTAATGACACTATTTATGTTTTCTTCAAAGACCCCATAATCTTAGCTGAAGATAATTACCTCTCAAGGATGTAACAATTTCCTTCATGCTCTACACCTACTCTCCTCTTTGTCACAATATTTATAGCTAGAGGTATAATTAGCAATAAACCAGGTTATTAATCATAATGTGAAAATCAGGAGAAGGCTGACATCAAACAAATTGCAGATTTTGCTAAATTATATTGGCAAATATGAATTACCTACATAATATGAATGAAGGTAGATTTTTAAGGCAATATGAATTCAAGTTGAGCTGAATATACTGATATTGATGCACATAGCAGAGATAGTATATTCATTGTGCTGGTTCTAAGAACTGGAGTGGTTCTGTTTGCTTCACTGATTGAAGCAAACCTGAATGGAATGGTGGTTTATCTTAATTCCTTATCATAGAAATATGCTTTGTATTTCTTATCATAAAATAGAGAAATACCTACTCATAGAGACCCCTCCTTGGGTTTCTGAGATGGTATCTCTATGGAAGTATATTGCCCAGTCTTCCTTCTGAGGGATGGCTGATGAGTTTGGACCACGAGCTTTCTGGGTAGCAGTCAAATGCCTTAGGCACTATGCCACCAGAGCTCCCTCTATAAACCTAGGATGGAGTATAATATTGAAATTAATAAAGAATTTTTTTTATTTTAGGGCAAATGTGGTGTCGTACCTAAGATATTTGACTGCTAACCAGAAGGCTGATATCAAACCCAGAGGTAAGATGAGTAGTTACCACAGAAAGCAATGAGCAATGGATTTGATAGAATAGGAATCTTTGGTAACAGTTATTTAATTCTAAAAATAAATATATCCCTCTAAATTATATCTAGGTAATAAAGAATAATAATGATGATAATAATTCAAGGTCCAATGAACAGAGGCCTGACTTAAGCAACCATAATTGAGAATTGTGATGGATTGCCCACTCTCTATAACTGAGTTAGTTGACTTATATAGCCCTAGAGCCTACACTAATATAGACTCAAAACATTACAAAGAAAAATTCTATTCCCAAATGGATTTTAATCCATGGGTTCAGGAATTACTATTCCAATACATATTTTGGAGACATATTTTAATCCATGATACTCTACATTTTTGTCCCCAAAATTCATATCCTTCCCACATGAAAAGTACATTCATCTTACCACATCAGCCCAAAAAAGTCTTAAATCAACTCCAAGTCCAAAAATCTCATCTCATGAATTATCTAAGTCAAGCACAGATGAGACTTTGCATGTGTTCCATCTTAGGGAAAAATCCTCTCATCTGTGGACCTTTGAAACCTAGAATACAAGCTATCTGTTTCCAAAGCACAACAGTGGAACAAATACAGAGTAAATATTTCCATTACAACTGGGAGAAATTGGAGGGAAACAAGGGTTCACAGGCACCAAGTCCAAAACACAGCCAAAAAAACTATATTAGCTCTCAAGAGTTGACAATAATCTATTCTCCAAGACCATATGGGCAATGGCTTTGCCCTCTAGACATTGCTTCTTGTAGGGAAGATTT
>NW_006921871.1:3997071-4005352 GCF_000298275.1 Orycteropus afer afer | reverse complement strand
GCCTGTGCTTACCTTGCATATGATTGATAAGTTAAATTGGCAATATTTCCTCATAAACAATTGCTATATCTCACTACAGTGGGCATTTTATCTTACTCTCTAAAGGATTATCCCCCATGAAAATCAATCTGAAGATTTCACAGCAGCTGCAGACAATGCCTTCTGAATGTAATAATGCCAATACTTGATGTTCTTATTGAGTCTCCTACAATAGCTACCTGAATATGACTTGTCAAAACTCCAGGAGGCAATATGATAGCTGTGGTGTTTTGCTCTTAGTTCCAAATAAAAATTACTAGATCATGTAATAAAACAAGAAGAAAAAATAAAGTACTGTAGCTAAAAATATGTGAATCTTGTTTAAGATCTATTCAGCTTGAATTTGGCATCAATCTGTTGCACTTATAGCAGTGTTCTGTCATTCTGATGCTTATTGTTTAAATTTTTATTAAAGCTGAATGTCTGTATATAAAAAAAAAGAAAAGAAAAATGAGATTTCAGAAATACCATTACATCATTCAGATTTTCCTGCCATTCTTTTTCTCAGGTCCAACTGCTAATTCTTTCTTTAATTCAGGAAACACCTCAATAAAACAAGATTATATTACCTATACTGTGAAACAGGGCCTTAAACTAGGTAAATAATAAATAAATTCTTCATAAAGCATCTGATGAGTTCATTACAAATGCATAATTTTCCCATTTTTCATCTAATAGTTTAAAAAATTCCAACATATTCAGTTGATGAGGTGATAGGGAAACAAGCATTCTCACGTATGGCTGTTGGAAATTTTAAGTGATAAAGCCTCTCTGGTCTCATCCATGGTGGACAGATATCAGTGGAACTTCTAGACTAAGACAGACTAGGAAAAAGGATGTGGGAGTCTACTTCTGAAAAAATTGACCATTGAAAACTTTATGAACAGCAGTGAAATATTGTGTAATATAATGCCACAAGAAGAGCCCCTTGGGTTGAAAAGCATTCAAAATATGACTAAGGAAGAGCTGTTGCCTCAAAATAGAGTCAACCTTACTAATGTGATTAGAGAAAAGTTTTGGAATCTTCATTTGTTAATGTGGCACAACTCAAAACGAGAAGAAACATCTGTAAACATCCATTAATAATCAGAAAGTAGAGTGTATGAAGTAAGATCTAGGAAAACCAGAAGATGTCAAAAATGAATTGAGAAAACATAAAGATTGATATCCTAGGCATTAGGGAGCTGAAATGGACTGGAATTAATCATTTTGTATTGGACAATCATATGGTCTACAACCTATTGAGCTGTTTCAACAAACAGATGCTGTGTTCAAGGCACTCACTCATGCATGCCAAGAAATGTGGAAGACAGCTACTTGGCCAACCAACTGGAGGAGATTTTGTTTGTGCCTATTCCAAATAGGGAAATCCAACAAAATAGGGAAATTTTCAAACAATGTCATCAACATCACACTGAAGTAAAATTTTGCTGAAAATAATTCAAAAATGGTTGCAGAAATTTGCAAGGAACTTCCAGAAATTGAAGCTAGATTCAGAGGAGGACATGGAATGAAGAGTATTACTGCTGGTGTCAGATGAATCTTGGCTAAAAGCAGAGAATGACAGAAAGATGTTTACCTGTGTTTTGTTGACTATGCAAGACATTCTACTATGTGGATCATAAAAACCTATGGATAACATTGCAAAGAATGAGAATTCCAGGACACTTAATTGTGCTCATGAAGAAAATGTACACAGATCATGAGGCACAAGCTGAATAGTGCATGGCTTTAAATCAGGAAAGTTTGCATTAGGGTCCTTTCTTTTCACCATACCTATTCGATCTGTATGCTGAGAAAAGTAATCTGAGAAGCTGAACTGTAAGAAGAAGAATGTGGCATCAGGTTTGAAGAAAGACTGATTAATAGTCTGCAATATGCAGATGACACAAGCTTCCAATAGCTTTACTTGCTGAAAGTGTACAGGACTTGAAGCATTTACTGATGAAGACCAAAGACTACAGCCTTCAGTATGGCTTCAGTATGCATTACACCGAAACACTGAAAAACAAAAACAAACAAACAAACAAAAACTTCACAGCTGGACCAATAAGCAACATCGTAAGTGGAGAAAAGATTGACATTGTCAAAGATTTTATTTTACTTGGATCCACAATCAATACCTCATGGAAGCAGCAATCAAAAAATCAAATTACATACTGCACTGGTAGCATAGTGCCTAAAGCACTTGACTGCTAACCAGAGGGCTGGCGGTTCAAATCCACCAGCCACTCCTCGGAAGGAAGATGGGGCAAACTACTTCCATAGTGATACTGCCTCTGAAACCCAAGGAGGGGTCGTTATGAGGCGGGTCCGACTCCACAGCACATAACAACAACAACAACAACTGCACTGCAAATTTGCTGCAAAAGACCTTTTTTAAAGTCTTAAAGAACAAAGATGTCACTTTGAAGACTAAGTTGCTTCTGAACCAAGCCATTGTAATTTCAATAGCCTGATATGCATGTGAAAGCTGGACAATGAATAAGGAAGACTGAAGAAGAATTAACACATTTGAATTATTATGTTGGTAAAGAATATTGAATATGTCATGGATTGCTAGAAGAATGAACAAATCTGTCTTGGAGAAGTAGAGCTGGAATGTTCCTTAGAAATAAGAATTGCAAGACTTCTTCTCTTGTACTTCAGTTATATTATCAGGAGGGATTGGTCCCTGGAGAAGGCTATTATGCTTGGTGAAATAGAGGGTTAGTGAAAAAGGGGAAGATGCTCAATGGAATAAATTGACAGAGTGAGTAGCCAGTGTTTCCTTCTATTGTAGGTAAGGTCAGATTGCTATGAGTTAGAACCTACTGGATGACACCTAACAACCACAAACCTCTTTGCTAGTCTATAAAGTAGGGCTGTTATAAACAATTTTGCAATAGTTTGTAAGCATTTAGTAAGATAGTCTGTGTAGAAGGCCTAGAATAGTGTCTGGTATACAGTATAAGTATGAGCACCCTTCATTTTGATGATTGTTTGTATGAGGGATAAGGGAGAGGAAGAAGTAAAGTTGACCCTAGGGGCTCTGGCAGATGAATAAAATGGAGAAAAATGATGAGCTTTTCTAGTAGTTTAGTACATGATATTTTTAGTACATTTGTCAGACTCTGGCCTTTTCAAAACAAATCAAAGCATTCTTTTGTTATTCTTGTAAAATAATTACTCTACTATTTAGGAAGCTACTGGTAGAATTTCAGCACAACATGTACAAAGTCACAGCCAGCCTTTCTCTGAGATTACAAAATGGTGGAATGGCTCTTTATTTTTATGCTTAAAGGTGTGAAGTAGTCTTTGTAAGAGTCACTGCTATTACTGGCTACACTCTGGGAAGGCAAGCTACCTTTGAAATAGTTTTCCTTGGACAGATTCCCAGTGATGTTCCCCAAAATGTACCACCAAGAAATCCATTCCTAATAAGGCCTTACTATGATGAAAAAGAACACAGACAGCTGGAAATCACTTTATTCTAGGCTGCTTACCTCAACTCCTAACAGTGCCTTTGAAACCAGGCACGTGCTTCCAACCACAGGCCAGCAAGGGACTTTCATTCAGGTCAGTGTTTGTTCTACCCACTGCCTTATTAAAAAGAAGAGAAACAATATGGAAGTTACCATTTGTTAACCGCTAGGTGATCAGGGCATCTTGTTAAGGGGAAAGAGCTGGTGGCTCTGCAACAATAATTCCTTTGCCAAGGCTGCTGTAAGTGTGTGGACTATTGCAGGTTCTCAAAAATTTCGTATGTTTTGAATGCCTTCTGTTTCTAGAATGAATTCTATGCTCCCTCCACTTAATATGCATGGAGCATTTCTGTAGACATATGTTCTTTGGAGAAAACTATTTGAAATGGTCTATTTCTTAAAGCTCTACTTTGTCATTTGCATACATTACCATGCTGTGTGCCTGTGGTCTGTGTTCTGGTCCTCTAATGAGTTCTGTAGTCCAATTGCATGTTTCTTGAAACATTGTGGGAAGGTACCTGCATCAGAACCATCAGAATGCTTATTAAAATGCAAATGTATAGACCCCACCCTTTTTACTTCCATTATATCCCCATTTCCACAAAAGGAAACCATGTATCTCATTATCTCACTCTTTAAATTAGAGTAGAGTTCTTCTGAGCCTAAACACAATGAAACCTCAGCAAACTGAGCAACCCGTCTAAGTGGACCTCTAGAGGGCTTGAAGAAATTACCTGGGGTAGTTAGGAATTCTCTACCAGTAGCAGCTGACATGAAATGTGTATGTATGTGTAAGCTTATGTATTATTTAGAATAGTCTGATCACAGGAAACATCTTTAACACTAATCCAGAATGCTACTTTGATTTATACTGAAAGTCTCACGGGTATAAAAGAAATGATGTGCATGCCAAAGCCAATTTGACAATGTCTCTTAGCATTGATTGTGCTAATATGGTAAAGGCACTTAGTGTTCCACAAGAAGCAAATAAATAAGATTCTAATTATAACTTTGCTTGATAGACTTGATTATGCAGAGATTTTGTTTTGGCCATTCATGTGTAACAGGCAGGAATGTGTATATCTCCATGGCCTAGTCTGCCCTTAATTTCTATTAAAGAATGCCACTGGAGAATCTCTACCAAATTGAGAATTAGGCACTGAAGTTTTTGCATCTCTTTGCTCAACCAGCAAGTGTCATAAAGTGCAGTGAACTGCTTAGTGAGGTAGGGGTCATTTTAGGTTTCTGGCAGATATTCCAGACCTGTGCTGCAGCCCCATATTGCTATTTAAATATAAATTAATTAAACTTAAATAAGATTGAAAAATTCAGTTCCTCAGACACAGTGGACACATTTTCAGTGCTCAGTAACTCCATGAGAAAGTTGTTTTGGTATGCTGCTGTTGAGTAAACTCCAACTCATGATGACTTTATGTGCCCAGTCATACATTGCTCTCATAATCTCCAATATGTTCATTTCTATCATTATGTCCCTGTGGCCATGTATCAGTCTGATGCTCTATTGCTGCTATAACAGAAATACCACTGTGGATGGCTTTAACAAACAGGAATTTGTTCTCTTACAGTTTAGGAGTCTAGAAGTCCAAATTCAGAGTGCTGGCTCTAGGGATTGGGTGAAGGCCCCTCAACTTTTGGCTTCGTCTCTGCCTCTTATTCCAGGCTCACTGGAGCCAATGATGTCTCCTATCTAAGACAGCTCCTGGCTGCTGAGGCTGACTACCCAAGGTTGGCAGGTAGAATGACATAACCCCAAGACTAGTAAGCAACAAGGCAGACCACTGGTTCAAGTCCAGAAGATGAAGACTCAGCTGAATGCAGGATCCAGATATGCCACAAAGCTAGAAACCTTTCTCAAAGCTTCTCCTTATATCCTGGAAGGAGCACACACCTTGAAGGAAACTACTTAGCTGCTCACAGCAGATTGCACTATCAAGGTGACTACAGTTTCATCATAAGAAATAACTACCTCCAGCTGCACAGCAACTCATAACCTATAGCCCAGGCAAGTTGGCATACAACCTTAAATACCACACCATCTCTCTAAGGGACTTCCTTCCCATTATTGACCCTCTACTTCACCAAATATTAAATCCTTCCATAGATATTGAGCCTTTCTGATGATGTATCTGAAGTAGCCCATTGGGCAATGTGATTCAAAGGAGTTTTTTTGTTTTCCTTTTACTTTTATTGCGGGAAAACATACACAACAAGACATTCACTAATATAACAACTTGCACATTTACAGCTCAGGGACGTTGATGACCTTTTTCTTGTTGTGCCACCATTATTGCTATCCTTTTCCAAAATATTCCACCAACATTACCATAAACTCAATGCCCTGCAAACAAAAGCTTCCTCTTTTCTCTCCCTCCTACCCCTAGTAACCAATAATAATCTTTGGTGTATATATATGTATGTATATGTATGTGTGTATGTATGTATATGTATATATTTCAACCTATCCACCACTGCAGGAATTTTCCCTCACCTCCACCACTTCCATCCCTGGAAAGCAACAAAGTTTCCTTCCATTTATAAATCTTTCCTTGACTTTTTACAATAGTGGACTATACAGTATGTGTCCTGTTGTGATTAACATATTTCACTCAGCATAATATTCTCTTACTTCATCCATGCTATGTGCTGTTTTGTAGATTCTACATTATTCTTTAGGCTTACATGGTATTCCATTGTGTGTATGTAGCACAGCTTGTTTATCCATTCCTTGGTTGATAGACACTTTGATTGTTTCCATCTTTTTGCTACTGTGAATAGTGCTGCGATAAACGTGGGTATGCATATATATTCATGTTCTGCCTCTCATTTGTTTAGGATATATACCCAATAATGAATTGCTGAATCAAATGGTTATTCTATTTCCACCTTTTTAAGGAATCACCTTACCACAGTGGTAGTATCATTTTACAGTCCCATCAGCAGTGCATGAGACTATCAATCTCTCCACATCCTTGCCAGCATTTGTTATTTTATGTATTGTTGAACTTTACTATTAATGCTGGGGTGAGATGGCATCTCATGGTTGTTTTGATTTGCATCTCTCTAACAGCTAATGATCATGAATATTCCTTCATATGTTTTTGGCTGCCTATTTTCTTTGGTGAAGTGCCTGTTCATGTCTTCTGCCTATTTCTTAAGTCTACTTATGCCATAAATTACTGCCCATAAGTTTGCCCTGTTTTTTCTTTGATGAATTTTATAGTTTTAGTTTCACATTTAAATATTTGATCCATCTGGAATTAGTTTTTGTGTATGGTGTGAGGTGTGGATCTTGTTTTATTTTTCTGCAAATGGATATCCAGTTTTGCCAGCATGATTTGTGAAAGAGACTATTTCTTCCCCATTTAATGGATTTCAGCCATTTGTCAAAGATCAGCTGACCATAGATTGGTGGCTCTGTTTCTGGATTCTCTATTATGCCCCACTGGTCTATGTGTTTGTCATTGTACCAATACCCAGCTGTTTTGACAACTGTGCCTGTGTAGTAGGTTTTGTGATTTGGGAGAACGATACCTCCTACTTTGTTCTTCTTCAGTATATTTTTGCTTATCTGAGATCTCTTTCCTTTCCTTCTAAAATAGTGGTTGTTTTTTTTTTTTCCTGTCTTTAAGAATTTTGATGGAATCTGTATCAGAATTGCATTGAATATATAGGTTGGTTTGGGTAAGATTGACATTTTTATAATGCTCATTCTTCCTATCCATGGGCATGGTACGTTCTTCAAATTATATAGATATCTTATAATTTCTTCAAGAAGTGTTTTGTAGTTTTCTTTGTATTGGACTTTTGTGCTCCTGGTAGGATTTATTCCCAAGCATCTTATCTTTCTGGCAGTCTTTGTAAATGATATTGATTTCCTTATTTCCTTTTCAGAGGTCTCTTTGCTGACGTAGAGGAATCCAACTAATTTTTGTACGTTGATTTTGTATCCCACTGCTATGCTAATCTTTCAATACTTTCCAGTCATTTTCTTGCTGAGTCTCTTGAGTTTTCTATGTATAGGATCATATCATGTGCAAATAAGGATGGTTTTACTTCTTTCTTAGCAATTTCGATGACTTTCATTTCCCTTTCTTGCCTTATCGCCCTGCCTAAGACTTCTAGTACAATGCTAAATAGAAGTTGAGATAGAAGGCATCCTAGTCTGGTTCCTGTTCACAAGAGGAATGGTTTTAGTCTCTCTCCATTGCAAATAATATTGGTTGTTGGTTTTGCATATATGCCCTTTATTATGTTGAAGAATTTCCCTTCTGTGATAGTTGGAGCTGTGTGTCAACTTGGCTGGACCACAATTCTGTGTGGTTTGAGCTGTTGTGGTGTGGTTGTTCCCATGATGGGATCAGATGACTATGTTTTGAGTGGCCAATCTGTTGAAAGGGAGTTTCCCTAGAGTTGTGACCTGCTTCCAGTATATCTGTGGACATCCTGGGAATGTCCATAGACATTCTTCTATGGATTGGGATTCTGTTGTGCTGCCTACAAACTGTCCGTGAGTGAACAATTCAGCATTTTGCCTGGAGATCTTGGATTCGTCATTCGTTGGAGTCAACAACCAGTGTACTGCCTGCCAGCTCTGAGCTCCTCAGCCCCTGCAGCTGCAAGAGTCAGGAAAAGCCTCCAGCTTGATGTGGAAAAGCCGCCAACTTGACGTTTGATCCAGGAACTTTGGACTTACCAGCTTCTGTAAGTGTGTGAGCCTTTTTCCTAAGATAAATCTCTCTCTCTCTCTCTCTCTCTCT
>NW_006921871.1:3995714-3996896 GCF_000298275.1 Orycteropus afer afer | reverse complement strand
AAGACCTTGGCAGAGAGACCCCAGCATATGGCATGACAGATGGCAGGACAAATGGCAAGAGGCCAGCATGAGAGACAGCAGGAGCAGAGCCGAGAGAACCAACATGAAACAGCAACAGCATTACCAGCCCACGGAGGAGAAAGCTGGGTGCCACTGGGTAAACGGCTTCTTGGAGTGGGTTGCGTTCAGGCATTAATTAGTAGAGAAGACTGGCATAAATGGAGTAGCAGGTTGGCTGGCCCATGGAGTAAAAAAAAAAAAACCAAGTGCTTTTTAGGTACAGTTTTTTTGCAAAGTGGGTTGCCCTCAGCAGAAGCGGAGAGACCAAGGAAACAGAAGCAGAGCTGCCTCAGACTTAAGGGTAGGACCATGGCCTTTGGGAGTGGAATGACCACAGACCCCTAGGTTTCAAAGAGCCACACCTTCACCAACTTGGTTCTGGACTGTGGGGCTGCTCATTTATGTGAGCCAGTGGGAGGCAGCCATAGCCGCTGTGCAAGAGTGTTGGGGTGGGGCTGCCGTGCCTAAGAAGGAGAGAAATGGGTCACATTTCTTGGCCAAGGGGGTGAGGTCACTATTCAGGAACTAGGGGATTGGAGCCACTCAGTGGGGGAGACCTGTACAGATATCACCCATTGAAGATCTATACAGATGCCAAGTTGACAAGGGGGGGATTTTGATGGTTATGCTTATATGTCAACTTGGCTAGGCCTGGTTGAGTGGCTGGGCAGCTAGATGTAGTGTTCCCCATGATGAGACTGGTAATCAAGTCTATGGTGGAATCTACTGGGAGCAGCTGAGTAGCTGCTTTTGGGTATGTGATCTGCTTCCTGCACATAAGGAGAAGCTTTGAGAATGGTCTCTAGCCTTTGGCACACTTGGACCCTGCATATAGTCGTGTCATTACTCAGCAGCCTGGTATGCTCTGCCAACCTTGGGACTTACAATAGACTTAAGTTAATGGCCTGCCATGTGGTTTGGTAACATCGGGACTGTACCTTTTTGACTTGTCAACCTTGGGGCTTCTCAGCCTCAGCAGCCAGCAACTGTCAGAGTGAAGAAACGCCTCTAGCTCCAGTGGGCTGGGAGCAGGAGGCAGAGCTGGACCCCAAGGTTGAGAGGCTTTCACCCAGCCCCTAGAGCCTGGCACTTTGAACTTGTACTTAAAGCCTCCAAATTGTA
>NW_006921871.1:3993230-3994734 GCF_000298275.1 Orycteropus afer afer | reverse complement strand
ACATTACTGGGCAACTTTATGAATAGCTTGGAAACATTGTCTGACTCAGTGCAGGAAGACAAGCCCCTTGGTTTGGAAGGCACTCAAAATAGGACTGGGAAAGAGCTGCCTCATCAGAGTAGAATGAACCTTAATGATATGGACAAAGTATGTCTTTCAGGACTTCTTTGTGCTGACATGGCATGAATTAAATTGTGGAGAAACAGCTGCAATCATCCACTAATAATTGAAACATGGAATGTACGAAGTATGAATCTAGGAAAATTGGACGTTGTCAAAAATGAAATGGAACACATAAAGATTGATATCCTAGGCATTAGTGAGCTGAAATGTATGGGTTTGGGGCATTTTGAATCAGACAACATTATGATCTACTATGCCAGGAATGACAAATTGAAGAGGGATAGCGTAGTATTCATCATCACAAGGGATGTTTCAGGATGCGTTCTGAAGAACAATGCTGTCAGTGATAGGATAATATCCATATGCCTACAAGTCAGACCCATTAATATGACTATTATTCAAATTTACACACCAACCACCAAAGCGAAAGATAAGCAAATTGAAGATTTTTATCAACTTCTACAGTCTGAAATTGGCCAAACATGCAATCAAGATGTGCTGCGTATCACTGGTGATTGGAGTGTAAAAGATAGAAGCAAAGAAGAATCACCAATAGTTGGAAAAATTTGCCTTGGTGACAGAAATAACACTGGAGATCGCATGATAGAATTTTGTAAGACCAACAACATATTCATCGCAAATACCTTTTTTCAACAACACAGATGGAGGCTATACACATGGACTTCACCATATGGAGTACACAGGAATCAGATTGACTACATCTGTGGCAAGAGGCAATGGAAAAACTCAGTATCTTCAGCCAAAACCAGGCCTGGAGTTGATTGTGGAACAGACCATCAAGTGCTCATATGCAGGTTCAACTTGAAGTCGAAGACAATTAAAACAAGTCCACAAGAGCCAAAATATGACCTCCCTTCTGAATTTAGAGACCATATAAAGAATAGATTTGATGCATTGAACACAAATGAATGAAAACCAGATGAATTGTGGGATGACATCAAGAGCATCATCCATGAAGAAAGCAAGAGGTCATTAAAAATATAAGAAAGAAAGAAAACATCAAAATGGATATCAGAAAAGACTCTGAAAGTTGCCCTTGAGTGAAGAGTAGCTAAAGCAAAAGAAAGAAATGACAAGATAAAAGAGCTGAAAAGAAGATTTCAAAGACTTCAAAGATTTCAAAGCTTGAGAAGACAAAGTCAATTACTATAATGAAATGTGCAAAGACCTGGAGTTAGAAAACCAAAAAGGAAGAACTTGCTCAACATTTCTTAAGGTGAAAGAACTGAGGAAAAACTTTAGGCTTCAAGTTTTAATATTGAAAGATTCTATGAGCAAAATATTGAATGATGCAGGAAGCATCAAAGGAAGATGGAAGGAATACACAGAGTCACTGTACCAAAAAGAGCTGGTCAGTCTT
>NW_006921871.1:3989264-3990164 GCF_000298275.1 Orycteropus afer afer | reverse complement strand
AGTTTGCTGTGATTTGTCAATTTTACTAATCTTTTCAGAGAGCTAACTGCTAGTCTTGTTGATTTTTTCTGTCTTTCTAATTTTTGTTTTATTTCTGCTCAAATTTTCTTTATTATTTCTTTTCTTCTGGTGAGTGAAGCCTTTTTTTTTTTTTTCCTTTCTGCTGCTCTTTTTCTAATTGTTGGAAATGTTGGGTTAAAATGTTGATATGGGCTCTTTCTTCATTTTTGATATGTTCATCTATTGCCATAATTTGCTCTCCGATAACTGCTTTTGCTGTGTCCCAAAGATTTTGGTATGTTGTGTTTTCATTCTCATTTCATTCAAGGAATCTTTGAATTTCATTTTTTTATTTTTTTTTATTACTTGGTAGTTTTTGAGGAAGGTGTTATTCAGTTTTCATGCATTTGCTCTTTTTCCATTAGTCTTCCTAGTGTTGATTTCTGATTTTATAGCATTGTGATCTGAGAAGATGCTTTGCAGTATTTCAATGCTTTTAAATTTATTCATGCTTGCTTTGTGGCATTAACATATGGTCTATCCTGGAGAATGTTCCATGTGTACTGGAAAGGAATATATATTGTGCTCTTGTTGGGTGAAGTACTCTGTAGATGTCATAAGGTCAAGTTGATTGATAGTATTGTTTAGTTCGTCTGTATGTTCTGTATCTTTCTAGTTCTATCCTTCATTGAAAATGGTATATTCAAGTCCTCTATTATTACTGTGTAGTCATCCAATAGTCTTGTCAATTTTGTTAAAGTCCAATTTATGTATTTTAGGGCTCTTTCATTGGATGCATAGTATTCATTATGATTATGTCCTCTAGTTCAATCAATCCTTTAGTCATTATATAATGTCATTCCTTGTCTCTTATAATTGTTTTTATCTCAAATCTATTTT
>NW_006921871.1:3983270-3987998 GCF_000298275.1 Orycteropus afer afer | reverse complement strand
CCAACCTTCTGGTTAGCAGTCAAATGCCTTAAGCACTATGCCACCAGAGCTCCTTAGAATTCCAATTACACATAGGTTATCACTCTTGGTGGTATCCCACATGAATCACAGTCTTTCTACATTTTGTTTTGATCTTTTTTTCTGATTGATTCCTTAAAAAACTAGTATTGAGGTATTTGTCTGCAATCTCATTACTTCTGTCTTCCATTGATTCAATTCTACTCCTTTGCGCCATCAATGTGTTATCCATTTCTGAAATCTTAATATTAATCTTCTGGATGTCTATTTGTTATTTGTGTCATTTCTAATTTTTTTTTTTTATTTTGTTGGTGTGTTCATGTATTATTTTCCTAAATTTTTCTAGAGTTTTGTTTGTGTTTTCCTTAATTTTGGCAGTGTTTTCCTTTTTCTTGTCAGTGTTCCTTGATGTGTCTCTCAATCTGTTGAAGGTACTCATATATAATTCTTTTCAATTCTTTATCAGGGAGTTCCAATGCTGTTTCTTTCTGAGGGATGGTTCATATCCTGGGCACTTGTTTCTCCTGCTTTATCTTGCTTTTTATGGGGACTGTAATGGTCTGTTTTCTCCAATACATTGCTGTGTTTTTGTATTTATGTTTAATTTCTGATTATATTTTGGTGTGATTTGCCCAAGATTCCTTCCCTCCTTTTTTTTGACATGTCTGTGTGAACAGGATACTGTGTTCCTCTTTTGGCTAGTTGTTAGCACTTGGGCACTCACCACCTATCTCCTGGTGGTTGTGATAGTGAATGAGAATTCATGCACAGATCTCTGTAGGCTGTTAGTAAAGAGCAGTGGAGGTGAATTGAGCTGGAATTGGCCCAATCTGTCATTGGTCAGTTGTTATAAAAGCTCTCACTCAGTGGGTGGGGCTACAGAAGTGCAGTTATGGTTGGGTTGTCTGGAAATGATTGCTGTCTCCCACTTAGTTAAATTAAAATTTTTAAAACACCAGAAAAATAAAATAAGAGAAGAAAAAACTCAAATTGCCTAAACAGGAACAATTTCAGAAAATACAAAATTGCAATGAGAAGATAAACTTTCAAAATATATTTTAAAAGGATAAAATAAAAATAATGAGGAAAAGTGGGGGGAAGCCACAATATCTGGGGAGGGAGAAATGAAAGAAAAGAACAAGAGTAAAAGAATAGTAAAGAAAAAAATAGGAAAACTGCAAAAAGAAAAACAAGAAATTGAAAGAACCAAAAGAAAAAAAAAAGAAGAGAACAAAGAAAAGGGAAGAGAAAAAATAAAGGGAAGGGTAAAGAAGCAAAGACGGGAAAAGGGGTGGGAAGGAAGAAAGGAAGAAGATAAAAAAGAATAATTTAAAAACAAAGGAAAACATGACTATGAGGGGGAGGGACAGGGCACAGGACCCAGTCTCTGTCAGGACACAAACTGGGATGAAAGATCCGGGTGGTCAAGAAGGTGGGTGGAGGCCAGGGATGGTCACACCTCTGTTCACCAAGCAGGTGTGGGGTATAAGTGTACAAGGGGAATATCACATATTTCTAATCATCAACCTCCGGTGCTGTCCTTGGAAAGCAGAGCATATTCTTAGGTCACTGTCCAGGGAAGAATGCCACTTGCATATATTCAAAATGGTCGTGCCCATCACTTGCAAATATTCAAAATGGCTGTATCCTCAAGACATTTTTTTTTTTTTTAATTTTTGTCTTTTTTTTTTTTTTTCTTTTTTTTTTTTTTTTTTTTTTTTTTTTTTTTTTTTTTTAATTGTGATATAGGTGAAAGTTGGCAGTCCACAGGTCTGTTTGTCTCCTTCCTCATTATTTTCCTTTCTGGGGTGTCAGGCATCAAAGCAGTCCTTGCTTATGCAGTCCTCGCTAAGCAGAGCCGATTCTTAGATTGTTAGCAGGAAATATTCAAAATGATTGTGCCTTCAAGATAGCTGGCAGTCTGCCATTCCATTTGTCTCCTCCTTAATCACTATTTCATTCTGGTTCTTCTATTAGTTGGTATTTAATCCACTTCTTTATCATTCCTGTCAAAGCTCAGAGTTCTAGGGTCATCTTCTGTATCAGTTTCAATTGGCTTCTCACTGCTTTGTTGCTTATCTTTCTATTCTGCCATCTTTCCAGAAGTCTAATTCATAGGGGTTTCATTGGATTGTTTTTGGAAATAGATTCCTAGATCCTTCCTCCTAGTCTTTCTCATTCTGGAAACTCTACTGAGACCCTTCCATAATAGATGCTATTGTTCCTACTTGAAACACTAGTGGCAGAGCTTTTTCCAGATCATAGCAACAGGCATGCCACCCCAGTATGACAAACTGATCGATGAGTGATGGATATAAGAATAGTGGCTGTGTAATGGATAGCACAAATAAAATTTATCCATCATTGCTAAAATTTGTAAAAGCTCTGTTTCAGAAGATTTTCTAAATTAATATGAGTCTCCCCAGGAAAATAATGGGAATGCACAATAAGTCTTGGATTTATTTATTTATTTATTAATGGCTCAACTATATCAAAACAAGGAATAGACCTTAAGCTAATGCATTAAGAGTTAATTATACTTAGTTGGGAATGAAGCAGGGAGGCACTTAATTCTAAAGAACTCATTGATATAGGATATGTATACAGAGCATCAAGAAGAACCAAAAGGAACTCTCCATAACCTTCTTTGTGTAAAGATATCAGAGCACAAAACTGAGAATAGGATTTGAATATTAAAGATTTATACAACTTAGAGTCTCAGCATATAAAAGAACAAAAAGAGATTTTTCAATCCTCCATTGTTTTTACCCTATAATCATTAATCTATTATTCCTTTTATGAATGTTCTACTTTCTGTTCTCCTAACCAACATAATTTTTTCCTATTTCCACCATTTATGTATGCAATTTGCTTTTTGTAAAAAATTATATCTTGATGGTCCATTTTTTTCTTGAATTGTTGTCTTTTTTTATTGTGATTTGAGCAAAAGTTTGCAGAGCAAATTCATTTTCCATACAGCAGCTCACATACACTTTGTCTCATGACATTGACTACAATTTACCACAACACAACAGCTCCACTCCCACTTCCCCCGCATAGTTACCTCTTCCTTATGTTCTTCTCTCCATGCACTCCTGCCCCCTGAACTGTCTCTCTGTGCATACACAGCCCTTCTATTGCCCCATAATTGTTCTCTCCAAGGAGTATATCTACCTAGTTCACCTCATATGCCTGTCTTTTGTTTGGCTGGAAGCCAATTTCAGACCTGAAGGGCAGCTAGGGGCCATAGTCTCAATGGTTCCATGAGGCTCTATCAGAGCAGCAAAGCTGGTCCCTTTGTTTATTTATTTATTTTTAATGATTTTGAGTTTTGTTTTACATCGTTCTTGCTCACTATCCAGGATCTCCTACACATATCCCCCTCTGAGTGGTTGACAGTTGTAGCCAGACACTATCTGGTTCTTCTGGTCTCAGTCGCATACGCTGAGGACCACATTGTGTACCAGTCACTTGGATTATTGTTTCCATGAATCTTTGGTTTTCTTCATTCTTCTTTGCTCTGGATGAGTAGAGACCCATCGTTGCAGCTAGATGGCTGCTTGCAAGCTTTTAAGATCCCAGTCACTACTCAAACAAGTAGGGTGTGGAACAATGTTTTGTGTACTATGTTATGTCATTTGAGCTTGATGTCCCCTGCAACTATGGTCTTTAGCCCACAGATCCAACTACTTGCTCCCTCTGGGTAGCTGGCTGTGGCCAAGAAGTGACTACAACCTTGTCCCTTGTCATTTTAGTATTTGGAGTGTGTTGGGGGAGCATCTACTCCAGAAGCCAGCCCTGCCTCCTGTCACCTGATGTCAGCATTTATCATCTGCTGGAGCCAGAAGTCTGCTGTTCTGTCCACCAATCTTGGGTTTGTCAACAACCTCGACCATGCCCTGAGAGACTGGCCTCAAACCTGAACAGTAAGTAAGACTCTCCTCCACCCCCCTTGGGGCCTGAGGCATTATGGAATGATAACACCTCCTTCATCAGAGAAATCAAATCAGTCCGTCTTCTAACCTTGTCTACCTTCTTGGAGTCCCGGGGTGGTACATACAATTGATGCACTTGGCTGCCAGCTGAAACATTGGTGGTTTAGGACCACCCAGAGGCACCGGGGAGGACTGAAAAATCAGTCACTGAACCCCTGTGGGGTGCAAGCCCACCCTGCCACACACGGGGTGCTGTGAATTGGGGCCGGCTCCACGGCCACTGGTCTGCCTACCTTCCTCCTCCTTTCCCTCCCAGTTCACACCGGAAGGCCTAAAGATGTGCCCAATACCTGCCACTCACCCTGGGCTCTGCACGGCAACCTTTCAAGTCCCAACAGGGAACTCACTGCCCCAGGTATTTCCTCTGTCCCACTCCTGCAACAAGGGATATTGTTACTCTAATACCCCACACCCTCTTGGTGAACTGAGGTTTGGCCATCTCCCACTCCCACCCACCTTCTGGGCCTGCAGGAACTCCATCCTACTCTGTGTGCTTGGACAGGGCCTGGGTGACCTGCCCTGCCTTCCTGATTTTTTTTTTCTCTTTCTTTTTTCTGGTGTTTAGTTTGCTTATTTTTGTCTGTTTTTAAAGTACTACTATTATTAATACTTTTGTTATTTTTACTATAATTCTTCATTCTTCCCCTCCCAGGTCCTAGTTTTCAGCTTTTTTCTTTTCCCAGTTCCTGGTTGCAATTTTTTTTTTTTTTTTTTT
>NW_006921871.1:3972960-3980372 GCF_000298275.1 Orycteropus afer afer | reverse complement strand
CCATATTTGTGCCCATTCCAAAGAAAGGTGATCCCACAGAATGTGGAAATTATTGAACAATATCATTAATATCACACACAAGTATGATCTTACTGAAAATAATTCAAAAACAGGTGCAGCAGTATATTGACAGAGAATTTCCAGAGGTGCAAGCTGGATTCAGAAGAGGACGTGAAACAAGGAATATCATAGTTGCAATAAGCAACATCACGATAAATGGAGAAAAGATTGAGGTTGCCAAAGAATTCACGTTGCTTGGTTCTACAATCAATGCCAATGGAAGCAGCAGTCAAGACATTAGATGACATGTAGCACTGGGTAGGTCAGCTGTGAAGGAACTCTTTCAAGTGCTGAGGAGCAAGGATATCTACTTGAGGGCTAAGGTACTCCTGACACAGGCCATGATATTTCCAATTGTCTCATATGCATGTGAGAGCTGGACAGTGAATAAGGAAGACTGAAGAAGAGGTGATCCTTTTTAGTTGTGGTGCTGGCGAAGAATGCTGATGTTACCATGGACTGCCAAAAGAACTAAGAGATCTATCCTGGAAGAAGTGCAGCCGATATGCTCCTTGGAAGCGAGGATAACCAGACTTTGTCTCACCTACTTTGGTCATGTTGTCAGAGGGGACCATTCCCTGGAGAAGGATGTCATGCTTGGTAAGGTGGAGGGTTGATGAAAGGGGAAGGCCTTCGATGAGATGGATTGACATGGTGGCTGCAACAATGGGCTCAAGTATAACAAGGATCATGGAGCTGGTGCGGGATCGGTCAGTGTTTTGTTCTGCTGTGCATGGGGTGTCTATGAGTCGCAAGTGACTCGATGGCACCTAACAATAACAACAACAAATATTTGTGCTGGTCCTCTTTTTCATTGTGGTGTGAAGATTTATCATGTTTCTTTGAAGTTACCCTGTGATTTATAATTTTCTCCCCAAGTTGAAAACAGTCCATTCTATCTTGCAACTCTCTAGACTTTTTCACCATTTAGAATTTCTGTAACTACACTATTTTTCCCTCTTTTGGTTAGTAGTTGTCCTCATTTGCTAATTGATGTCTCTGATTTCCTGTTTAAAATCCTGTAACCTTATTTTACTTTGAATACTTCCATAACTGTATTGGTTTCTGGGTTATGTCATCGTGTGTATTAGTGGTGTTGTTGCTTGCTATTATCGGTTCTCTGTTCAAAGGACTCCCTTTAGATCTCTCATAAGGTTGGTCTGGTTTTATGAAATCTTCTAAATTCTGCTTATCTGGAAATCTCCCAATTTTACCACCATATTTGAGGCACAATTTTGCCAGGTATATTATTCTTGGTTGGAAATTTTTCTCTTTCAGGGTTTTATATATTTCATCCATTGCCTTCTCACTTGCATGGTTTCTGCTGGGAAATCAGAACTTATTCTTATTGGTTGTCCTTTGTACGTAACTTTTCATTTTTCCTGTGCTGGTTTTAGGACTCTTTCTTTGTCTTTGGTTTTGATGAGTTTGATGATGATATGCCTTGTTGATATTCTTTTGGGATCTATCCTGTTTGGGGTTTCTTGGACTTCCTGAATGAATGTATTCTCATTTTTCATCATATCAGGGAAGTTCTCTTCCAACAAATCTTAGACAGTTTTCGCAGTGGTTTTATTTTTCTCTTCCTGTTCTGGAATTCCAACGAGACATAGGTTATTCCTTTTGATGGTATCCCACATGCACCTAGGCTTTCTTCATTTTGTTTTGATCTTTTTTATGATTGATCCCTTTCCAAAGAAGTATTCAGGTATTTGTTTTCAGTCTCATTAATTCTGTCTTCCATTGAGTCAATTCTACTCTCCTTTGCCCTTTCAATGTATTATCTATTTCTGAAAATTTAATATTAATCTTCTGTATTTCTATGAGTAGATTTTGAATCATTTCTAATTTTTCATTTATTTTGTCATTTTGTTCTTGTATTTTCTTCTGATCTTTTTCTAGGGTTTTGTCTGTGTTTTCCTTAATTTTGTCAGTTTTCTGTATTTTCTTTCATTTTCCTTGATCTGTCTCTCAATCCTTTGAAGATACCTAATTATAATTATTTTGAATTCCTTATCAGGGAGTTCCAATGCTACTTTTGCCTCAGGAATGTATTCTGGGTCTGTATCCTGCTCCCTTGTTTCTACCACTTTATCTTGCTTCTTTGTGTGAACTGTGATGGTCTGTTGTCTCTGAGATATTGTGACATTGTTGTATTTAGATTTCTGTTAACTGTTCATGAAGAGCAGTAAGGGTGAATCAGCCTCTTCTCAGTGGTCATTTATCATTGACCAGTTTTGGAGAAGGAAGTGGTGGCTCTCACTCAGTAAGTGGAGCTGCAGGATGTGTGGATGTTGTTGTGTCATATGGGCACAGTTATTGTCTCTCACTCAGACAGAAACAACAATAAAAAAAAATCAAAAAAGTAAAAGCAAGTGGACAAAAAACACACCACATAAATGCACATGAATAATCACCAAAAAAAAAAAAAAAGGGGGTAAAAGAAAAGAAAAATCCCACAATATCTGGGAAAAGGGCAATAAGAAAAAAAGGTAGAGTAGCAGAATAATGAGGAGCTCTGGTAGCATAGTGGCTAAGAAACTTGCCTGCTAACCAGACGGCTGGCGGTTCAAACCCACCAGCCACTCCTCGGAAGGAAGGTTGGGCAATCCTACTTCCGTAGTGATACTGCCTCGGAAACCCAAGGAGGGGTCGCTATGAGTCGGGGGCACCTCGACGGCACATAACAACAATAACAACAACAGCAGAATAATGAAGAAAAAAAAAAGGGAAAAATGCAAAACAAAAAACAAGGAATGGGGTTAACCATGAGAAAGAAAAAAAATGGAACCAAGAAGAGGGAAGAGAGAAAAAGCTGAAAACTATAACCTGGCAAAGGAAGAATAAAGAATAATAATAAAAAGGACAATAATAACAATAATAATAATTTTAATACAGACAAAAGTGAACTAAAAAAAATTTGAGAAAAAAAAAAATCTGGGTGGGGCAGGGCACCGAGGCGCCATCCAAGCACACAGACTGGGATGGAATTCCTGCTGACCTAGAAGGTGGGTGGAAGTGAAGGATGGCCACACCTCCATTCACCAGGAGGGTGCGGGGTTTAAGAGTAGCAAGGGGAATATTGTACTTTTCCAGTTGATGGCATCTGGAATGTCCTGTGGTTCCTGGTAAATGGAGCCTATTCTTAAGTCCCTGGAATCTGGAAGAATGCTGTCAGTTTAAATATCCAAAATGGCCAAACTGCTTGTAAACATTCAAAATGGCCGTGCTTTCCAGACAAACAAAAGTCCCCAGCTCAGCCCGTCTTCCTATTTGCTGCTTCCCTTTTTATTCACCAGCCACCAGTGCAGTCCTCTGTGCAGCCCCTGGCTAGCAAGGTTGATTTTTAGGTTAATTCCTAGGTCCTAACATCACTTGGAAATTCCAAGCTGTCTGTGCTGTCAGGATTGCTGCCAGACCACAGCCCCGTATGTCTCCTTTTTTTTTTGGTGTTTTCATGCAGATTCTTCTACTAGTTGGAGTTTAGTGCACTTCTATGGCCTTCCCTTCAAAACCCAGGGCTCCAGGATCATCTCTATCTGTGTTAATTGGTTCCTCTTTTCTTTGTTGAAGAGGGTCTGTGCAGTCTTTCTGCCTATTCTGACATCTTACCAGAACTCTTGGATTCTTTTCTTGATATAGCAATGCATTATCTACTTTTGTCTTTCCTTACAAATGAATTTATTCACTTATTCCAGAAATATTTATTTAAAACATACTGTGTGTCATGACTTTATGAAATATCATGGTGTCTGTCAATAAATCTACAAGCTAGTAGGGGAAAAAGACAAGTGAACAGTCTGTTTGAATATTCTATTAAGTGTTCTATAATGTGTATTTCAAATGATGTTATGAGAGCATATAAGTTGGGTAAGCCACTAAAGGCATCTCTGAAGAAATGATGCTTGAGGTTAATTTAGAATGGCAAAACTATTCCAGACAAATGGATGAACATATAAAAATACAAAGAAGCATGAACAAGCATGGCAGGATGATTGGTGTCTAGGAAAGACTGGATGGGGATAAAGCTGGAGAAATGTGCCCCCAACAAAGATCAGAGAGGGCTTGTGAGCATAGATCAGTAGAGTGAATCCTAAATTGTGATAGGGCACAAGATAATCTAACAGTTTCATATCAAAAATAGCATATTATAGTACATTTCAGGTTAACGTTAGTAATCCAGTCCTGAAAATTAGATGTTCTGAACAAGAACCAAGGAGATTGTTTCCTATCATATGAAATGTGAAAAATTATGATATCTTACACATAAACCTCAAATTCTTGTGCAATTCCTTAAAACACATATGTGTATATTATTTCACACATACTACATGTTGTTGTTCTTGTTAGGTGCCATCAAGTTGTCTCCGACTCATAGTGACCCTGTGTACAACAAAACAAAACACTGTCTGGTCCTGTGCCGGCCTCACAATCCCTGCTATACTTGAGCCTATCATTGCAGCCACTATGTCAATCCAGTTAGTTGGGGGACTTCCCTTTTTTCATTCAACCTCCACTTTATTGAGCATGATATCCTTCTCCAGGGAATGGTTCCTTCTGACAACATGGCCAAAGTAGGTGAGACAGAATTTGGCCATTCTCACTGCCAAGGAGCATTCTGTCTATACTTCTTCCAGAACATATTTTGTTAGTCCTTTAAGAAGTCCATGGTACTCTCAGCATTCTTCGCCAGCACCACAACTCAAAAGCATCAACTCTTCTTCTGTCTTCCTTATTCATTCTCCAGCTCTCACATGCATAAGAGGGGATTAAAAATCACATGGCTTGGGTTTGGTGAGCCTTCAAGGAGATATCTTTGCTATTCAGCACTTGAAAGAGGCCTTTTGCAGCAGATTTGCTCAGGACAATATTTTATCTGATGTCTTAACACCTGCTTCCATTGGGGTTGACTGTAGAACCAAGTAATATGAAGTCTTTGACAATTTCAAACTTTTCTCCATTTATCATGATGCTGTTTACTGGTCCTGTTGTTAGAATTTTTGTTTTCTTTATATTGAGGTGTAATCCATACTGCAGACTATAGTCTTCAATCTTCATCACTAAGTCCTTCAAGTCTTTCTCACTTGCAGCAAGCAAAGTTGTGTCATGAGCGTGTTGCAGGTTGTTAGTAAGTCTTCTCCCAATCCTGATGCCACGTTCTCCTTCATTTAGTCTAGCTTCTCAGAACATTTGCTCAGCATACAGATTGAATAAGTATAGGGAAAGCATACAACCCTGATGCACTCCCTTCCTTATTTCAAACTATGCAGTGTTCTGTTTGAATGACAGGCTTCTGGTCTATGTACAGGTTCCTCATGAGTACAATTTAGTTTTCTGGAATTCCCATTCTTCTCAATTATATCTCAATGATATCCATAATTTGTTATGATCCACATAATCAAATGCTTTTGCATAGTCAATAAAACAAAGTAAACATCTTTCTGGTATTCTTTGCTTTCACCCAAGATCCATCTGACGTCAGCAATGATATCCCTCATTCAACATTCTCTTCTGAATTCAGCTTGCATTTCTGGAATTTTTTTGTCAATATACTGCTGCAACCATTTTTGAATTATCTTCAGTAAGATTTTACTTCCATTCAATATTAATAATATTGTTCAATAATTTCCACATTAGTAGGATCACCTTTCTTTGGAATGGGTATAAATATGGTTCTCTTTGAGTCACTTGGTCATGTGGTTGTTTTCCAAATCTCTTGGCATAGCCAAGTGAGTGCCTCCAGCATGGCATCTGTTTGTTGAAACATCTCAATGGGCATTCCATCAATTCCTGGAGCCTTGTTTTTCACCAATTCCTTCAGTGCAGCCTCAACTTCTTCCTTCAATATTATTGGTTCTTGATCATATGCCACTTCCTGAAGTGGATGAACATCAAACCAATTTTTTTTTTAGTACAGTGACTCTGTGTATTCCTTCCAGCTTCTTTTGACATTTTCTGCATTATTCAATTATTGTTCATAGAATCTTTCAATATGAAACCATAGGCTTAATTTCTTTCTTTAGTTCTTTCAGCTTGATAAATGCTGAGCAGTTCTTCCCTTTTTGTATTCTAGCTCCAGGTCGTTGCACATGTCATTATAATAATTGACTTTGTCTTCTCGAGCTGCTCTTTGAAATCTTCGTTCAGTTCTTTTGTCTTTTCACTTCTTCCATTTGCATTAGCTACTGTCTGATCAAGGGCAAGTTCCAGAGTCTCTTCTGACATCCATTTTGGTCTTTTTTTCCATTCCTGTCTTTTTAATGACCTTTTGCTTTCTGTATGGATGTTGTTCTTGATGTCATCTGATAATCCCTCTTGTTTTCTATCATTGGTGTTCAATGCATTAAATCTATTCTTTAGATGGTCTCCAAATTCAGGAGGGATATAGCTAAGGTCATATCTTGGCTCCTGTGGACTTTTTAAAATTGACTTCAACTTCAATTTGAACTTGCATATGAACAGTTGATGGTCTGTTACACAATCAGCTCCTAGCCTCCTTTTGGCTGAAGATATTGAGCTTGTCCATTGCCTCTTGCCACAGATGTAGTCAGTCTGATTCCTGTGTACTCTACCTGGTGAAGTCCATGTGTATACCCACATTTCTATTGTTGAAAAAAGTTATTTGCAATGAAGAAGTCACTGGTCTTGCAAAATTCTATCATGAAATCTCCAGCATCATTTCTGTCATCAAAGCCAAATATTCCAACTATCAGTGATTCTTCTTTGTTTCCAACTTTTGAATTCCAATCACCAGTGATAATCAATATATTTTGATTGCATGTTTGGTCAATTTCAGGCTGCAGAAGTTGGTAAAAATCTTCAATTTCCTCATCTTTGGCTTTGGTGGTTGGTGTGTAAATTTGAAAAATAGTAGTATTAACTGGTCTTCCTTGTAGGTGTATGGATATTATCCTATCACTGACAGCATTGAACTTCAAGATAGATCTTGATACATTCTTTGTGATGATGCATGCCACTCCATTCCTCTTCAATTTGTCATACACAGCATCTTAGATCATATGATTGTTTGATTCAAAATAACCAAAGCCAGTCCATTTCAGCTCACTAATGCCTAAGATATTGATCTTTATGTGTTCAACTTCATTTTTGACAACTTCTCATTTTCCTAGATTCATACTTTGCACATTCCAAGTTCTGATTATTAATATTTACTGCTGTTTCTTCTCATCTTGAATTGGGCCACATAAGCAAATGGAAGTCCCAAAATCTTTACTCTATCCACATCATTAAGGTCAGTTCTACTCTGAGGAGGCTGCTTGTGTTAGACTTGGTTCTCTAGAGAAACACAAAAACCAGTGTGTATATGTGTGTGTGTATATATATATATATAT
>NW_006921871.1:3967655-3972515 GCF_000298275.1 Orycteropus afer afer | reverse complement strand
TGGCCACTCAGAACACAGGCATCTGATCCCATCATGGGAACAACCACACAGAACTGGGGTCCAGCCAAGTTGACACACAGCTCCAACTATCACACTGCTCTTCTCCAGTCTTATTTTGAGTGCCATCTGACCCACAGGGCTCTTTTTTGGGCACTGTGTCGGACAGTGTTTCAGGGCTATTCATAAAGTTTTCCAGTAATATATCAGACAGTGTTTTACTGCTATTCACACTTTGCAGTGACCCTATAGGACAGAGTAGAACTGTCCCATAGCGTTTTCAAGGCTGTAAATCTTTACAGAAGTAAATTGCTATATGTTTCTCCTGTTGAGTGGTTGGTGGGTTTGAACTACCAACCTTTTGGTTAGTAGAGGAGCACTTAACCACTGCACCACCAGAGTTTCTACTCAGTGCTTTTTCAAATCTGTGTAGATTTCATGTCATCACAACACCAGGGAGAGGAACTGATCTCTTTTGTCTGCCGTTAGCCACACAGGTGTTTTGCGTGTGCTTACAACTTTTCCTTTTCCTTAATTAATATAAGTCCCAATCTGATTTCAAAGACATTAAGAACATCATACATGAAGAAAACAAAAGACCATTAAAAAGACAGGAAAGGAAGAAAATACCAAAATGGGTATTTCAATTGTTTCTACCTTTTGGTTATTGTGAAAACTGCTGCAATTAATATTGGTATACATATTTCTATTTTTATTCCTGCTTTCTGATACTCCTTCTGGCTATATTCCTAGGACTGGGATTGCTGATCATATGGAAATTCTATGTTTAATTAGGTTTTTGAATTTTTAACTTTTCCATCCCTGTCTTTCAATTGCTATGTTTGGACTAATTATATTTAATTTGATTATCAATAAAGATATTAAATCTATTATTTATTTATTTATTTTTCTGCCTTTGCTTACATCTGGATTAAGTATCTTTTAATTATTCCATTTTTGCCTCTCTTGGAAACCCAAGGAGGGGTTGCTATGAGTCAGATCTGACTTGACAGCAGTAAGTTTGCTTTGGTTTTGGATCTCCATTATAGTTTATCATGTGTACTTCAGTCTGATGTTTTCTGTGCTTTTAACGGGCCTTACACTATACAATTTTAACTTATCAGTTTCTAATTATTTACCACTGTATAAATAAGAATTTTGCAACACTATACCTTAGTTTTCTCATCATGTCCTCTATGCTATTATTTTCCTGTATTTTCTTCTATATGTTATAAATCCAACACCATATGGCGATTATTCTTCTTTTAAACAGTACATTATCTTTTATGATTTTTTTCAAATACCAATTAGCTTTATATTTATCTGTTGTTGTTGTTGTTGTTGTTATGTGCCGTCGAGTTGGACCCAATTCAAGGTGACTCCTCCTTGGGTTTCCGAGGTAGTATCACTACAGAAGTAGATTGTCCAACCTTCCTTCCGAGGAGTGGCTGGTGGGTTTGAACCGCCAGCCTTCTGGTTAGCAGTCAAGTGCCTTAGGCATTACGCTATCAGAGCTCCTTCTATGTATTATGAATTTTCAGGGCCTTGGATCAAATTTCCAAAGATCTAATATGGGGCTCTACATGGTGTCCTTCTTTATGGACCACTCCCTCCTCATAACATGTCCACAGTATAAGAAGTAAAGTCTTGCCATCCTTGCTTTAAAGGAGAATTCTGGCTGTACTTCCTCCAAGACAAATTCATTTTTCCTTCTAGTAGTCCTTGGTATAGTCAATTTTCTTCACCAGCACAATTCAAATTCAGGAATTCTTCTTTAGTCTTCCTTATTTATTGTCCAGCTTTCACACACATATATGGCCATTGAAATGACCATGGCTTGTGTCAGGTGCACCATAGTCTTCAAAGTGACATCCTTGTTCTTTCACATTTTAAATAGGTCTTTTGCAGCAGATTTGCTGAATACAATACACAGTTTGATTTCTTGACTGCTATTTCCATGGGTATTGATTGTGGATTCAAGTAAAATGAAATCCTTGAAAACTGTTCTCCATTTATCATGATTTTGCTTATTGGTCCACTTGTGAGGATTTTCCTTTTCCTTATGGTGAAATACAACCCACACTGAACACTGTAGTCTTTGATCTTCTATCAGGAAATGCTTCAAGTCTTCTTCACTTTCAGCAAGTAAATCTGTGACATCTGCATATCTCAGGTTGTTAATGAGTATCACTCCAATCGTGATGTGATATTCTTCATATAGTCAAGTTTCTCTGATTATTTAGTCAGCATATGTATTGAATAAGTATGGTGAAAGGATAGCCCTCATGCACATCTTTCCTGACTTTAAACTATGCAGTATCACTGTCTTCTATTTGAATGACTTACTGCCTCTTTGTCTCTGTAGAGGTTCCTCATAAGCACAATTAATGTTCTGGAATTCCCATTATTCACAATGTTATCCGTAATTTGGCATTACCCACATGGTTCAATGCCTTTGCACAGTCAATAAAACACAGGTCAACATATCTCAGGTGTTCTTTGCTTTCAGCCAAGATCCATCTGACATCAGCAAGGATATCCCTCACTATATGGCCTTTTCAGAATTTCACTGAATAAAGACTTTTAAATAGATAATTTGTTATATTTTAAAAACACTTAAAGTTATTACACACTATTCTCTGTCTTGCATGGCTTCTGTTCAGAAATCTGCTGTCATTTTAATTTTGGTTCTTTTATCTTATATATCTTATTTCTCTGGCTGCTTTTAAGATTTTCTTCCCATTTGGTTTCTGAAAATTGATTACGATGCATCTTGGTTAATTTTCTTAATATTTCTTGTTTGGACTGTATTGTGCTTCTTAAATATATGGCTGTATAGTTTTATCTAATTTGGAAACTATTTTTAATTATCTCTTCCAATATCTGTCTCTCCCCCTCCAACCTCCTTTCCTTATGAAATGCCAATTACATATATGCTATACCATAGCTTATTCATACTCTGTTCACAATTTTCAGACTTTTCCCCTTGTATTTTATTTTGAATAGTTTCTATTGCTGTGCAATTTATCTCTCTTCTATTTTGTCTAATCCACTGTTTAAACCTTTTTTCAGTGTATGCATTTTAGTTTTCTTCTATAGACGTTTACTCTGTGAGCTTTTAAAAAATATCTTTCACTTTTCTCCATAAAAGAAGAACAGCAAAACATCCATTGTAACAAAGAATGTATCAACATCTATCCTGAAGTACAATGCTGTCACTAATAGGATAATATCCATACACCTACAAGGAAGACCAGTTAATACTACTATTATTCAAATTACTCACCAAAGCCAAATATGAGGAAATTTAAGATTTCTTACCAAATTCTGCAGTCTGAAATTGACCAAGCTTGCAATCAAGATTTATCGATTGTCACTGGTAATTGGAATGCAAAAGTTGGAAACAAAGATGAATCACCACTAGTTGAAAAATTTGGCCTTGGTGATAGAAATGATGCTAGAGATTGCATAATAGAATTTTGCAAGACCAGCGACTTCTTCATTGCAAATACCTTTTTCAACAACACAAACAGTGGCTATACACATGGATTCACCAAGTAGAGTACACAGGAATCAGATTGACTACTCTTCTTTCTGTGGAAAGAAGCTATGGAGAAGCTCAATATCTTCAGCCAAAACAAAGCCAGGAGCTGACTGTGCAACAGACTGAACTGTTCATATGCAAATTCAAGTTGAAGTTGAAGACAATTAAAACAAGTCCATGAGAGACAAAATATGACCTTGAATATATACCTCCTGAATTTAGAGACCATCTAAAGAAAAGATTTGATGCATTGAACACCACTGACTGAAAGCAAGAGGAATTGTGGGATGATATCAAGAACATCATCCATGAAGAAAGCAAAAGGTCATTAAAAAGACAGGAAAGGAGGAAAAGACCAAAATAGATGTCAGAAGATACTCTGAAACTTGCCTTTGAATGAAGGATAGCTAAAGCAAATGGAAGAAATGACAAGATAAAAAAGGTGAACAGAAAATTTCCAAGGGCAGCCTGAGAAGACAAAGTCAATTATTATAATGTAATGTGAAAAGACATGGAGTTGGAAGGTGAAAAGGGAAGAACACCTTTAGCATTTCTCAAGCTGAAAAAACTCGAGTTGTAATATTGAAGGATTCTATGGGCAAAATTTTGAATGATGCAGGAAACCTAAAAAGAAGAGGAAATGAATACACAGAGTCACTTAGCCAAAAGGATTGGTTGATGTTCATCCCTTTCAGGAGGTGATATATGATCAAGAACCAATGGTATTGAAGGAAGAAGTCAAAGCTACAATGAAGGAAGTGGTGAAAAAACAAGGCTCCAGGAATTAATGGAATTCCCATTGAGATGTTTCAATAAACAGATGCCCTGCTGGAGGCACTTGCTTGGCTATACCAAAAGATTTGAAAGACAACTACCTGAGCAACTGACTGGAAGAGTTCCATATTTGTACCAACTCCAAAGAAAGGTGATCCCACAGAATGTGGAAATTATCAAACAATATCATTGATATCATACACAAATAAAATCTTACTGAAGTTAATTCAAAAATGCTTGCAGCAGTATATTAACAGATAACTTCCAGAAATGAGAGCTGGATTCTGAAGAGAACATGGACCAAGGATATCATTGCTTATGTCAGATGAATCTTGGCTGAAAGCAAAGAATACCAGAAAGATGTTTACTTGTGTTTTATTGACTATGCAAAGAATTAGATTGTATGGATCATAACAAATTGTGGATAACATTGAGAAGAATGGGAATTCCACAACACTTAATTGTATTTATGAGGAACCTGTACATATACCAGGAGGCTGTCATTGAAACAGAAGAAGGGGACACTGCATGGTTTAGAATCAAGA
>NW_006921871.1:3956839-3966470 GCF_000298275.1 Orycteropus afer afer | reverse complement strand
TTTTTTTCCCCTCAAATATTGTTAATTTACTTTGTATCATATTTTTTGAGGCTTTCTCTTAAGTTTTCATAGGTGGGTGCATGACAGCCATTAATACAAGGCTAGTGTGGCTTCAGTAGTAAGACAATACTTTTCTGATCATTTTACACAATGTTCCATTTATAAGAAGTTTTTCCTCCTCTGACCAGTGGGAATACGAACTACTCCTAGACCTATGTGATTTCAAGGATTGCTCTTCCTACTCTTTTCTGTGGGTTCTTTCCCAGACAGTCGGGAGTTTTCTCACATGCAAATGGAGATCAATATTCAACTATGAACCTGAGAGAACCTCTCTGTAGATTTTCAGATCTTCATTCTCTTTCAGTGTAGCACCTTCATTAGCATTACTAGTTTTCCCATATTTAATTCAATTTGGCTTTCCCAAACCTCAAATTCTGTGTCCTTAACTTAGTGAGATTGATAGGTTATTTTTGGGCTCCCTCTCTTTTTACTGTGGCATGGGAACTCTTTCCAGACAGTAACCTGGAACAATGGTAGGACTCATCTTTACTGTTTTTCTTCTTTTAAGTAGCACTGTCAAATTTTGTCTGTTCTTCAATATCTGAAAATCAGTGTTTCATATATTTTGTATAGTATCCTAGATTCTATTATGCAGAAGGGTAAACATATTATTTATTGAACCATGAAGGTCAAAAGCAGAATTCACCTTGTGCTAAAATTATCAGAAAAGTATTGAATTTTGAAAATTCTGCAATGTAAATTACATTACTGTCTCTCAGAATTTCCCTAGTAATCCTAAATTTAAAATTGGAAATAATTTTTACTACCTATTTAAACTCTGCTAGCGTAGTGCATAAGGCACTTGACTGCTAACCAGAAGGCTGGTGGTTCAAACCCACCAGCCACTCTTTGAAAGGAAGATGGAGCAATCTACTTCCGCAGTGATACTGTATCAGAAACCCAAGGAAGGGTCGCTATGAGTCGGGTTGGACTTGACGGCACATAACAACAACAACATTTAAGTTGAAAATCCATCATTAAATTATCACTCCTTTTTTATCTTATCCCTTGTGATTATAAATATTTTTCTATTTTTATTCAGTGTTTTATAGTTTTACTTTGATATGTCTAGGAACATGGAATTCATTGGAATTTCTCTATTTGAGTGTTGGAGTATTTCTAAAGTTCTTGAAAATTTGCACCAATTATGTCTTTGTCTACTGCAGATTTCTATTCATTCTTGTTTACATTTCTTGAATCCAATTAAACAAATGCTTGATAATTTTTTCTTTCATTGAACTCCTAGAAGTTTGATGAAGCTTAAAGATTACTTCATATACCAGTCTTAATAAGTGCTTGATATAAACCAAAGTGTTTATGTGGTGTAAATGGCTAATGTTGTTGGCTGCTAACCTAAAGTTTGGAGGTTCATGTCCAGCTTAGGTACCTTGGAAGAAAGGCCTGATGATCAACTTCTGAAAAGTTAGCCATTGAAAACCTTACAGAGCATATACACACAGGGCTGCCATGAGTTAGAGTTGACTTGACAATGACAGGCTTGGTTTTAACATAAAATATAGAGAATTACAAAAGAAGCAAATTCATCTTATGTTATAGACCTACTCTTCACTTATCAATTATCTCATTATGCTGTTGTTGTTGTTATGTGCCGTCAAGTCAGACTCGATTCATAGCAACCCCTCCTTGGGTTTCTGAGACGGTATCACTATGGAAATAGATTGCCCAGTCTTCCTTTAGAGCAGTGGCTGGTGGGTTTAAACCACCAGCCTTCTGGTTAGCAGTCAAGTGCCTTAGGCACTATGCTACCAGAGTCATATAATTACAACAATAATAAAAATAACAAGACAAATTGCAATAATTAATGCTGGGGTGCTAGGTAAGAGTTAATGTGGGTTGTGATGGTTAAGATTATGTGTCAACTTGGCTGAGCCATGATTCTAAGTGGTTCTATAGTTATGTAATGGTGTGATTTGGCAATTACATAGTGATCTAGTAATCCTCCATTTTGTGATCTGATGTGGTCATCCTCAGTTTTCACATAATGTCTATTTTTGAATAATGAACTGGTCTTTGGATGCTAACCATGTTGATAAGTGAGAAGTGGATGTATAACTAAATACATATCTTCATTAACATAATAAAACAATAATTATTAATTACAAGTTTAATTAAAAGCATAATTCAAAAAAATATGAGAATAAACAATATATTGTGATACCTGCAACAACAGTATTATAATACTAAGATAGTTGTCATTTTCAATGGATGAAATGATGATTTGCCCTGGTGATGCTACTGTAATGCATTTCCTACCTGAATAATTTAAAGTAGTAGAATTCAGCTGGGGATTAATAAAAATAAAGTATAATTTTAGCCATTCTAATCACAGATATCTTGATTTGTATCCCTGGACACTCTCAGGATACGTGTCTTATGTTAAGAACCCTGAAAAGGATAAAAGATATGATATACCCTCTTCTTTTCACCATGTCTTTTAACATTTTCTTTTCTTTTAAATAGAGCCAAACCAGGACAGGCATTTACCATTTCCTTTTGTGGAACATGCTTGTTTGTTTGTCTCATATGTTTGTTTGCTTTTTTTCCCCACTTGTTTTTAAATTTTGTTTTCCTATTGTGCCTTTTCACTAATGATGTCCCTTTAGGAGGTCAAAGAAAAGTCACAGCTTCATGTGGGGGTCTCTTATTTTATGTCTTAACCTTGCTCAGGACATAGATTGGATTTATTGTTTTCTCTACAGCCACTTAATCTAAAACTGAGACACTCTATGTCACCAGGGTTAGGAAAATGACCTCAGGGCATCTGCCTATTTCTGTGCTCTCTTACATGTCTAGATCATGCTTTCTTATTGGTTTTTGCCTTGAGTAAATTATCCAATCATTTCTTACCTCTCATCTATGCATTGAAAAGACTTTTTGAGCTCTTTTTGAAGAATTTAGTTTTATAATATTTTTAACCAGATTAATTTTTTCAAGATTTGTAATATACCACATTGCAAGAAACAAATTATTTTCAGTCAAGTGTAAGACATAATCAGATGTTCATTTTAGAGAAGTTACTGAGGGAGAACTGGGAAAAACAGTGTAAGAAGTGGGAGCATGATGGTAAACAGGACCATTTCCCAAGAGACTATTATGGAAATCAATCAAAAACAATGAGAGCCTAAACTTGGGTAGTAGAGATATACTGGAGGTAGTATTGTCAGGTTGTTTCAACTTTATGATTTTCCACCTTCCATCTTGTACATTACAGTTGTTGGCAATAGTTTTCAGTAAGGCAGGTAGACTATCTGGGAGAGTCCAAGAGAACCCTTCCACTCATGTACCACATAAGTATTAAATATCTATGGACTTATTATCTATGGACTTATCTATTAGATTGAAAACATTTTTATACTTCTCCTCTTTTATTACTACCTTTATCACAGGAGAGAAATCAAGACAGAGAGAGTGACAAGAAGGAAGATATGTTCATACGTTTTTGACATGCTAACCCAGGTAAGTTGAGTTCCTATCCCAGAAATTTGAGGAAGAATAATATACATAGCTAAGCTTGGGAGGGGTGTAGAACACTGATAACTATGAAATATTTATGCATAAAAATGTTTAACAAAATAGCATTCATAATTTATTGTTTCCATTTACTTTTTGGATGTTTCAACCTCTGTTACACATTTCAATCAGTTCAATAATGAATGTAACATGAAGGAATCCCCCCCCAAAAAAAAAATTAACAATACCAGATTTAAGATTTTTCTGATGATGATGAGCAAACAATTATCTGAAGTATCAATTATCTCCTAGCTGAATAAAAGCTAGGAACAAATAAGAGAATAAACTTCTAGGTTGGTTCTCAGTTTTATGCCATTGCAATTTAGCTCAAGGGTATTTTTTTTTTCCTCCCCAAGAAAACTTTATAATTAAGAAACCATTTCTAGTCCACTTTTTCTCTCCTAAGATCTATTGGATAATTTAAGAATCAGTTTGCTGTTGTTTTTGGAACTGAAAATTCCAGACGCTTTGTGTGCTGATTAACATCTAAGTAATCTATAAAGTTTAATTAGGGAAAAAAATGAACAATAAAGTTTTATTCATCCTGTTAAATTGTAGTGGCTAATGCACTGTTTTATTTTCCATAGCTTAATTTCTTTGTACTACTAAGAAAGCTTGGCAATTCTCATCAGGAAACACACTTTTATTTTGCATATGGTTGAGTGTTGGAAAGTAAAGCAAAAGCATTAGATTTGCTGTCTTTCTGCCTTGTTTCTTGCTTATGATTAATTTAAACAATTGTTCTAAAAATTCATTTTCAGCATTTTATTATGTCCAGGCTAATATTATTTATTTTTTTCTGTGTTTAAGTGTCATTTCCTGGACTTTAGTGAAACATCTTGGTAGATAGAATCCAATTCACTTAGGTTCCTTCAATAGTTTTCAGAGTAGTGGGCATGTAAAAGTAGAAAGATTTGAAAACTGAGGAATTAAGATAGAGATCAATGAGAAATTCTCTTCTGTTAACAAGTATGTAAGAGACTAACAACATAGAAATTTCTTGATGGTACAACTTCAACATATTTAAACATTTTATACTTAAAAATGTATATTTCTCTGTTGTATTATAGACTATTATATTGTTACTCCCATTTGATGGATGAAGTCATCTACTTGCCAAAAAGCATCAAATTTGAGAGAGGAACATAGCGTTGATCCCTACTTTCAGGTTGTTTCCATTTGCAACACAGATTTCTGAAACACATTTTAGGAACTGGATGAAATACAGAAGCATGCTATATATCTCTTGGGTATTTGGGAAAGATTTGATTTTAAAACATCAGTATATCCACAATACTGCATTACCATTAACACCGAACACCAGGCTATAGATAAACAAACATCTGAGAAGATCAGATGGTCAATGAACAGGATTATACTCTAGACCAAAGATAGATTCAGCTGAGGCTAATCTTGCACAGATACCAGTGATACAAAACACTTGCAATTCTTACAGAAACAACAGAAGACAGACATAGAACAATCCCTCACAGACAGCCAGACACAGTGGAAGAGAGATGCAAGGGATCTACCGACTCAAGACCATAGTACTGGGGGACATAAGACCTAATCGGCACAATAAAATACATAAAAATCTTGTCCCGCAACCTACATTGGTGAGTAACAACTGGGGTTTTAAAAGCTTTCAAGCAGCCATCTAAGATGGAGCTAATGGTTTCCTGTCATCAGAAGTGAAGAAGTGTGCAAAAAAAAAAAAACAATGGCATTTGGAAGCAACCAGCTGTAGGACATGATGGACCTTGAGACCAGAAGAACTAGATAGTGCCTGGCTACTAATGCCAATCACTCAGGAAACCATCAAAACTGGAGATTCTGGATAGAGTGGGAGAAAAACAAATGTAGAACAAAATCCAAAAACACAATAAAGACCAGAATAACTGGTTGGATGGAGTCTGGTGGGACACCAAGAATATAGTCCTGGGATAGATACACTTTGGGCCTGGAATAAAACTTATTCCCAGGGGCTGACTTTCAACCCAATAGTAAATAAGACATGCATGCAGACCACTCAACCCAGGGTGATGCACTCATATACTCTATGGAGATGCATTCCTCGGAGCAATTGACCATGGGGCATCAGAGGGGAAACATTCTCACAAAGGAAATTCAGGACACGTAGGAGTACATAACTATGAGGTGGGAGGTCCTGGGAAGGGAGAGGAGGAGAGTGGGTTAGTGTTGGGGATGGTAATTGGGGAGTGAAATCAAATGTACAGAAAATGTTGAATGTAAAACAAGCTCTGCTCTGTAAATTTGCACCTGAAGCATAGTTTAAAAAAATAAAGTAATAATAAAACTTTTATGTCCATTAATGTATGAAACCCAAGAAAAATTCTGAAATTTTTGAAGAGTCCAAAGCACTTTATAAATTTTAGACATAGAAACAGACATAATTTTTCTGAAGTTAAGGAAAAATATAGAATCTGAAAATTCATTTCACCTTAATATACCAAATAAAAGATGATGAGATTCTTCATGTCTCCCCACACATATTACACAGGGTAGGTACTTAAATAAGCTTTATAAAAGTTTTCCTTCAAAAATATGTTTATTTTCATTCTTTATATATATAAAATGAAGATTAAAATTTCTGCTTTCTAAGTGACAGAATTGACAAAAGTCTGAAAATCCCTAGTCATTTATTTAGCATCACTTTTTCAATGCCCCCCCAGTGTTCCCTCCCTGCTCCTCTCACCCTTGGTAACCAACAAAGAAAATTTCCTTCCATATATAAACCTTTCCTTGACTTTTTACAATAATGAACTAAAACAATGTTTGTCCTTCTGTGATTGGCTTATTTCACTCAGTATAATTTCCTCCAAGTTCATCCACATTATGCAGTGCTTTGCCGATTATACATTATTCTTTAGAGTAGCATAGTATTCCATTGTGTGTATGTACCATAGTTTGCTTATCCATTCTTCTGTTGATGGGCACTTAGGTTGTTTCCATCTTTTGGCTATTGTAAATAGTGCTATGATGAACATGGGTGTGCACATATCTGTTCTTGTCCTGGCTCTCACTTCTTTAGGATATATACCTAGTAATGGGATGGCTGAGTCAAAAGGTATTTATAATTACAAATTTTTAAGGAATCACCATACTGCTTTCCACAGTGGTTGTACCATTTTACAGTCCCACTAGCAGTGTATGAGAGACCCAGTCTCTCCACATCCTTTCTAACATTTGTTATTTTCTCTCTTGTTGAACTTTGCTATTAGTGCTGGGGCAAGATGGTATCTCATTGTTGTTTTGATTTGCATCTCTCTAATGGCTAATGTTTGTAAACATTTCTTCATGTTTTTTGACCACCTGAATATCCTCCTTGGTAAAGTGTCTTCATGTCTTCTGCCCATTTTTTAATGGGATTTTTTATCTTTTTGTTGTCGAGGTGTTGGAGTTTTCTATAAATTTTAGAGATAAGTTCCTTATCATATATGTCATTGCCAAATATTTTTTTCCCAATCTGTAGGATCTCTTTTGACTGTTTTGGAGAAGTCTTTGGAAACACATAAAAATATTTTAGAAGGTCTCATTCATCTAGTTTATCTTCTACTATTTGTGCATTTTGGATTATGCTTGACAATCCATTTATGCCATAAATGAAGGCCCCTAAATTTGCCCCTATATTTTCCTTGAGGAACTGTATAGTTTTAGGTTTCACATTTAAGTCTTCGGTCCATCTGGAGTTAGTTTTTCGGTATCGTGTGAGGTACGGATCTTGTTTCATTTTTCTGCAAATGGATATCAAGTTTTGCCAGCACCAATTGTTAAACAGACTATCTCTTCCCCATGTTATGGACTTCAGCCCTTTGTCAAAAATTAGTTGACCATAGGTAGATGGATAAATTTCTAGGTTCTCAACTCTGTTCCACTGGTCTATGTGTCTGTCGTTGTACCAGTATCAAGCTGTTTTGATTATTGTTGCTGTATAGTGGGCTTTGAGATCTGGGAGTATGAGATCACCTACTTTGTTCTTCTTCTTCAGTAGTGCTTTGCTTATCTGAGGTCCCTTTCCTTTCCATATAAAGTTAGTGATAGGTTTTTCCATATCCTTAAAGAATGTTGATGGAATCTGGATTGGGATTACATTGAATTCATACACTGTTTTGGGTAGTATTGACATTTTCACAAAGTTCAGTCTTCCTATCTATGAACGTGGTTTGTTCTTCCATTTATGTAGATCTCTCATGGTTTCTTGAAGTAGTCTTTTGTAGTGTTCTTTGTACAGGTCTTTTGTGTCACTAGTGAGATTTATTCCCAAGTATTTCATTTTTTTCTAGCTATTGTAAATGGTATTGATTTCCTTATTTCCTTTTCAGCAGTCTCTTTGGTGATATAGACAAATCCAACTGATTTTTGTATGTTGATTTTGTATCCTGTCACTATGCTAAATCTCTCAGTTACTTTCAGCAGTTTTTTTGCTTGTCTCTTAGGTTTTCTATGTATTAGATCATACCATCAGCAAATAGTGATAGTTTAACTTCTTCCTTACCAATTTGGATGACTTTGATTTCCCTTTCTTGCCTTATTGCCCTGGCTAGGTCTTCCAGAACAATGTGGAATAGAAGTGGTGATAGAGGCCATCCTTGTGTGATTCCTGTTTGCAAGGCAAATGATTTCAGTCTCTCTCCATTGAGAATAACGTTGGATGTTGGTTTTGCATATGTGCTCTTTATTATGTTGAAGAATTTTCCTTCTATTCCTGTTTTGCTGAGAGTTTTGGTCAGGAATGTGTGTTGGATTTTATCAAATGCCTTTCTGCATCGATTGATATGATTATGTGGTTCTTTGTTTTATTTATGTGATGGATGACGTTGATTGTTTTTCTAATGTTGAACCATCCTTGCATATCTGGTATGAACCCTGTTTGGTCATAATGTATTATTTTTTTGATAAATTGTTGGAGTCTATTGGCTAGGGTTTTGTTGAAGAACTTTTTTTTTTCTTTTTAAGAACCAATTCTAGTAACATTTCACTTTAAGTCATCTAATGTATTCTGGGTGCCTATTATCTTGCAGATATTAACAGATCATAGTTTCAACAGTACATCATACTCAAAAACTCTCACAGTTGCTGAGAAATTAGTTTCTTATAAAACCTTGATCATGACTCAATAGACTTCTTTCTGGATCTCCTCTATTTATTTCTTTGCTTTACCCAGTCACAAAGTCCTTTGACAAAACATATTCTATGCAATTTTTAAAAAGAGCTTTGGTGGCATAGTGCCTAAGGTTTTTGACTGATAACCAGAGGGCTGTCAAGTCACACCCACCAGCCATTCTGCCTAAGGAAGAGTAGGCAATCTACTTCTGTAAGGTTTACCACCTTGGAAATCCAAAGGAGGTCACTGTGATAGTGAGTGTAATTCTCATTTTGAATCATAACACCACACAAACACATAGTTGCCAATAAATTAGCTGTACATGTTTAGAGTATTATATTTCAAATTATCCCTAGATTAAAGAAAATGTAATATCATATAAGGTGATTATGTTTGAATATCTCAACTTACATCTTTGAAAAGATGCCAATATTAGGCTTTATTGAGAAAGAAATGACAATAGTTAAAATAGGGTGAACTCAATGAAGAAAAATTACAAACCATAGAAACATCCTTTCTCACCAGCAAGTTAATATTCATTATCAATGAAGATGTGAGCTACAGTGTTATATACATATATATAATGTACATTTAGTCAGCCCCAGGGATACAGGTGAGAAGAGACAACTCAGGGATGCCAAAAGCAGCAGGCCAGAAGAGCAGGAGAAAGGGGATTAAAAGCCAGGAAGCCAGAGAGAAGAGCAATCAGCCAAAGGGATTAGGGAAGGAGAGGAAACTCAGGCCTGCCCAAAGCACCAGGAGCGGAAAGCAGGAGAAAGGGGATAAAAGCCAGGAACCCAGACAGAGGAGCAGTCAGCCCCAGGGACAACTCAGGGACGCCCAAAGCAGCAGGCCAGAAGAGCAGGAGAAAGGGGATTAAAAGCCAGGAAGCCAGACAGAGGTACAGTCAGCCAC
>NW_006921871.1:3928342-3954183 GCF_000298275.1 Orycteropus afer afer | reverse complement strand
AGAACTAACAGATCTGTCCTGGAGGAAGTGCAGCCAGAATGCTCCTTGGAAGCAAGAATGGCCAGACTTGGTCTCACCTATTTTAGTCATGTTGTCAGAAGGGACCATTCCCTGGAGAAGGATGTCGTGCTTGGTAGGGTGGAGGGTCGACAAAAGAGGGGGAGGCCTTCAACGAGATGGATTGATATGGTGGCTGTGATGATGGGCTCAAGTATAGGAGGGATTGTGGGGCTGGCACGGGATCGGGCAGTGTTTTGTTCTGCTGTGCATGGGGTCGGTATGAGTCAGAAATGACTCAACGGCACTTAACAACAACAATGTATATTTGATATATAGCTACAATTTCATATATTTTATATTCAGTTATGGGAGGGTTGTTGTGAGAGTGTCCACTTATTCAGTGCTCATGACATCAATCATTGATATATACATATATTTTTAGTAAATTATAAAGTATCAATAATCATGATATTTTTATAACTTTTTGATTGAGAATTTCCACTATTAGACATTAATCTTAAGGAATTAATTCAAGAGAAAGAAAAAAAAAATAGTGAGCATCTGAAATGACTTATTACAGTCCAATTTGTAAGCATGAAAGAATTAGGTAAAATCCAAATATATAACAAAAGTTACTAAGATTGTTTCCATCTTCTTGATATTGTGAATAGTACTGTGATGAACATAGGTGTTCATATGTCTGTTCATGTCACAGTTCTTATTTCTCTAGGATTTATACCCAGAGAGTGGAATTGCTAGGTTGGTGGCATAGTGCCTAAGGCATTTGACTGCTAACCAGAAGGCTGATGTTTCATATCCACCAGCCACTAGTCGGAAGGAAGTTTGGGCAATCTACTTCTGTAGTGATACTGCGTTGGAAACCCAAGGAGTGGCAGCTATGAGTTAGGTCCGACTTCATGGCAGTGTTTTTTTTTTTTTTTTTTTTTTTTTAGTGGTATTGCTGGATCATGTGGTATTTCTATTTCTAACTTTTTAAGGAAGCACCATACAGTTTTCCACAGTGGTTGCACTATTTTATAGTCACACTAGCAGTGTGTGAGAGTACCAGTCTCTCTACACACTTGCCAAAATTTATTGTTTTCTAATTTTCTTGAACTTTGCTATTATTACTGGGGTGAGATGCAATCTCAGTGTCCATCAACATATGAATGGATCCACAAACTGGGGTGCATTCACACAATGGAATACTATGCAATGTTAAAGAATAATGATCAATTTGTGAAATACCTCATAACATGAATGGATTTAGAGGACAGTATGCTGAGTGAAACTAGTTAATCACAAAATGACAAATACTGTATTAGACCACTACTGTGAAAAGTATTAAAAGTAATAAAATGTTTACCCACAGAAAGAATTATTCTTTTAACATTACCAGGGATGAGAGAGGAAGGTTTCCAGGTAAATTGGGGTGGACATGTATAAACTTGGGTGAAGAGAAAGGCAATATACAATAAGGGAGAAGTCAGCACAAAATGATCAAGGCAGTGAAAGATGCAAGGAGGAGCATAGAGTTAAAGTCAACAAAGGAGAATTTTACTACACATACAACCTTGCAATAACAGTAATAAGAATACTCTACTAGTGGATACATATATAGACCCTCAAGCTGAACAGGGGTGGTAAGGAGAATGGGACTACACTGATGAATAGATATGGGTTTGACAAGGGATATCTTTGCCTAGGTATTTATTAAAAAAATAAAGCAAAACACTATCATCGAGTCAATTCTTACTCATAATGTCTCCCATAGTGTTTCCAAGGCAATAAATCTTTATGGAAGTAGATTACTTCATCTTCCTTCTATAGAGTGGCTGGTATGTTTGAACTGCCAATCTTCTGGTAAGCAGTCAAATGCCTTAGGCACTATGCCACCAGAATTCCTTATGTATTTATATATCCCACAAATACATCCATGAATATTGTAGAGCATACAGGTGGCAACACTATGAAAGTTTCCTAGTCATAACCAAACACTGTGAGGGAACAACTTGCTGGACATGAGGGCTCGGGACCATAGTCTTGGGGGGAACACTAAGGTCAGCTGTTGTTGTTGTTGTTATTTGCCATCGCGTTGGCCCCAACTCATAGCGACCCCTCCTTGGGTTTCCGAGGCAGTATCACTACGGAAGTAGGATTGCCCAAACTTCCTTCCGAGGAGTGGCTGGTGGGTTTGAACTGCCAGCCTTCTGGTTAGCAGTCGACTGGCATAACATGATACACAAAAACAATGTTCTACATCCTACTTTGGTGAGTAGAGAATAGGATCTTAAAATTTTGTAAGGGGCCATCTAAGGTACATATATTGGTTTCTACCTGTCTGATGCAAAGAAGAGTGAAGAAAATCAAAGATGCAGGGACCTCATGAACACCAGCCCCTATGACCCTGAGAACAAGAGACGTAGGTGGACTCAGCTACTACTGCTAATTGCCCTGAAAGGGGTCACAGTAGGAAGGCCTAGATAGAAGGGGAGAATAATGTGGAACAAAAGTCAAAATCAGGTTTACTGGTCTAATAAAAACTGATATCACCCCTGAGATTATGGCTCTCAGAAACCCTCCAAGCTAGGAACTGAACTCAATTCCCCATGGCTCAATTTTCAGGCAAACAAAAGATTGGCCTATAAGGTGAACAGTGATACCAGGAGGAAATGCAATCATCAAAACAGTAAATCAAATGAAATTGAGAGGACAATATTTGCACATGATAGAGCTCAACCAAATGGCAATAGAAGGGAAGTTCCTCAATGTGATTAAGAGTAACTTTGAAAAAAACAACAGTCAATATTATTTTACTCAATGATGAAAGACTGAGAGCCTTCACACTGAGAATAAGAATTAAACAAGGATGCTAGTGATCACCACTTTTAAGTGAGAAATGAGTAAGTCCTCTGTGACTTAGGCAGGATGGAATGGGAAGAAAGGACAAAGGGAAGTGGTAGGCATAGGGAGGAAGTAGAAAGAGTGCAGTTGCATTGTGGGGATTACAGTGAATGTCACGAAACCATTCACTATGGATTGTTGAATGGAGAATCAATCTGTAAACTTTCACCCAAATCACAATTAAAAATTATAAAAAATAAATACAATAAAAACTAAAAAATATTTCTGTTATTGTGTATCTATACAAACAATATACTTCAGAACAATATGTATCATACAAAACATGATAACAGTATATTTACAGTGTGTAATACACCAATAAAAATAAGTCTGAAGGTAGGAACAGTGTGTCCACTGTTTTAGAACAGGATTGAGCCCAATAGTCTACGTTACTAAGACGTACTAATCATTGACTCCTCCAGCCATATTTTGTGTCAGATCATTTTTATTTCTCTCATGTTCATTTCTTCCTTCTTGCTGTGTATGATTAGCTTACATCTTGTTGGTGAACATTCTTGTCCCTCTTTTTTCTTTGTTTTCACATGTACTGCTTCTCACAATAATAAGTACACAGTAAACAATTATTTATAAAAGTCTGTGATGTTTTCATTGCTGAAAGTCAGAACTTCACCTCTCTCCACAATGCTCAGTTTGCCCATGAGAAAATGTTGCCTTGCACAGAGAAAGGTGAGTCTTAGATGCTTACTCTGATATCCTGTGAAGTGGCATATGAGCCCTGACCGCTGACATCTGCCTTCCAAAAAGATTCTATGTATTTGCTGTCACTTGATCAGTTCTGAACATTGCTATGACTCCAGTGCATAGCTATCTCAGTAGTCGGACTGATAGCTTGGCTTCTTGCCTGCCTTCACAGCCAGCTGAGAGGCAGACCTCTGTGAGGTCTGAGCACTGATTACTTAAGAATCACAAAGCATATGAAGAGGCAAGCTGTTTTGAAGCTTCCATTTTTCTCTCCTCTTCAAAATCACTCGAATTGATCTCACATAGTGCAAGATGACAATGTTCCGTGTAGATTTAAGGTGCTACCCCCGGGAGTGTAGTATTGTCATCAGAGATTTCTCTCAATCACTGAAAGGAGAAATATCGAGCTAGGGACACATTCTCAGCACTAAACAAGTCAATCGGGAAACTCCATAGAGAAAACGATTCTTACTTCCTTTGGTTGAAAGTAGGTAATGCCCTCAATTTCTCTCCATAAAAAGAAAAGGAAAGGACAGATTAACAGAAAAATATTTCTGAAAGATAACATAATCTTCAATTATGATCTTCAATCAAGGGTGGGTGCAGGAAGGGGGAGGGCAGGAGATGGAAACTTAACCTGTAGCCACTTCCCTGCACAGCTTCAGATGGAAGCATAATGGCAAAGTTGACACATTCTGCCTTCCAAAATTTGGCTTACTTTCTTGACCTCATTTTTATCTTTGACTCATTTCTTTTGTTGGTCATAATAACTCAGTGGAAACAAAGAATAATTTAAGTCTTAAATGAAAGTCTCATGAGAAGAGGAAATGTACCTGCCTTGTTCCCCTCCACGGTGTGCATGAAAAGGGTCTGCACGTAATAGGTTCTTGATAAATATGTGTTTAATGAATACATACATTTATGTATGAATGAATGTGTTGGTAGCTACATCTACCTGCAATTCTGTTTCTACCATTTGCCTTAACTTATGAGTCAAGACAAAGCAGCTAGTGCAGAATGGATTACCTAATAATCAAAGTAGGCACATACTTAGGGCATCAAAAAATAGGGGGAATCAGTTGTCCAAAGCAAAGACTCTGACGCCAAGCAGACAGGACCCAAGGAAAAGTAAGCACCACAGTGGAGGAGAACTGAGAGGGTATTAAATGAAACTGATACAATTTTATAAATTTTATATACACTAACAATTATATTTTCCTTTTCATTTTGGACCAGTCTGGTATAACCTCCATACTCTCTTGTCAAGCACTTAAGAACATGCCAAGTGACACCATAATCACGTGATTTCTGATATATCTGTTCCTGTGTAAAGTGACTCAAAAGGGCTTTAGATTGAACTTACCTTGCATTTATACCATGCTCTTGCCCCTGTAATATATCAGCAGTAGTGTAATGAACTATGAAGACACAGCATCAAAAGACTGAAAGTTTTTAAGTATTATTTAAGACAAAAAACCATAGTGGAGATCTGTGAAGGGTTTGCTAAAAAACATTGTATGACAAATGAAAGAAATTATTTCCTACTACCTTGTAAGTACTATTTCTTTTGTCTCAGAAGTTTCATATTCCAAATAAATTTTTTACTTACTAATTTCAAACCCACCAGCCGCTCCTCGGAAGGAAGCAATCTACTTTCCTAGTGATACTGCCTTGGAAACCCAAGGAGGGGTTGCTATGAGTCAGGTCCGACTTGATGGCACATAACAACAACAATTTCATATATGAATTTTTGGGTTAAGATTCAAATTTGAATGTAAAATATATTTTATATATGTTACTTGTTTTATACACTTTATTTATTTTCAATTATTCAAATTTATTTGCTACAGTAATGCACTAACTCACTGCCATCGAGTCGAATCCGATTCATGGCGACTCCTTCTTGGGTTTTGGAGGCAGTATCTCTATGGAAGAAGATTGTCCAATCTTCCTTCCAAGGAGAAGCTGGTGGGTTTGAACTGCCGCCCTTCTGGTTAGTAGTCAAATGCCTTAGGCACAATGCCACCAGTAGAACCAAATTTAAAAAATGATGTGGTTATGCACAGGGAGACAGCTTAGGGGGCAGGAGAGTATGGAGGGATGGACACTGGAAAGTGGTACCATGGGGAGGAAATTGGAGGGGAGCTGTTGCATTGTGGTAAACTGTGGTCAATGACATGAGACAAAGTATATGTGAACTGCTGTATCAAGAGGAATTTGCTCTGTAAATCTTCACCCAAATCACAATTAAAAAAAAAAAAAATGACATGGTTTTATATCCAGGTAAAATGACATGGCAACAACTAAGCGGAGCACATAAATGAAAGCTTACAGCAGATAAAAAGAAAAAGATTTGTGAAACATTAAAGAAAATTCCAAAATTAACTTCCTTTTTAAAACGGTGAATCAGAAGAAACTTCTTCGTTGAACACTTGAGTTTAATGGGTGCAAATCATTGCACTAGTACTACTAGTGCTGAAATTACCAACAGTAATACAAATATAACAAATTCTTCATCCATTCCTTGATGCAGTAAAAAAAAAATTAATAATGGTATACAAAGTGAAACTATTTTATCATCTGAGCTGCTCACATTTACAGACCATATGCATAACAGAAATACAGATCCTGCTTTATGAAACAATTTTTCTTAAAATGATGTAAATTATTGGGTCAAAAGAGGGCAAAGCTATTGTCAGCATCACAATAGATCATTTGAAAATTCAAAAATTTCTGGATGGTAAACAAACAAGGTTCTGTAGCCAGAATTTATTTCAAGAGTGCAAAGCTAATGGTGAAAATTATAAGAGGGAGTGGTTAGTGCATTCTCCATCAGTTGTCCCTGACTGTTGTTTTGTTTGCAAACTGTTCAGTCCTAAGTCATTTGATTCTCATTTTGCTACAGATTGATTTAGTGATTGCTGCAACTCCAGTATGACTGATAAACAGGAAAACAATTCAATCCACAGAGATTGTATGGTGTCATATTTAAGCAAAAGACGTGGTTTTGGCTTAACTCATGAACTGGAAAGACAAAACTGTAAAGAACAAGGACATCAGTACTGGAAAGGTGCACTGTTGTTCTCATGATTGCAATCACTGAACACAGGATTTGTTTTCCATGAAGAAATGAAGTGTTTGTGTTTCCATAAAATGGAATTTTTGGAGCTTTACTTGAGCTTGTTCAATCTGATACCTTTTTAGCAGGCCACACCTCGAAATATGGTAACGCAGGAAAGGGCAACACATTGCCAAGGTCTAAAATAATGTGCAAAGAATTAATAAACTTCATAAGTTATAAAATTCAGTCAACTATTTTCAGTGAAATAAGTATAAATTGACATTCTGGTTTGTCTTTAGTTTCCACTCCTATACTTTCTCATGAAGATCAACTAAGTATTATTAAAACTTCTTCAGTTATTTATCACATTTATTAGGTAAAAAAGTCATACGGGTGAAGAAATTGCAATTCAAATACTTTACAATATGAATTTTACAAAATTGATTTTTCTAAGTGCAGAGGTATATCCTATGACAATACCGCCAATATATCAGGGTGTTACAAAGGTATGCAACAGAAAATTTTAGAACATAATAAACATGCCATTTTCATACTACACATTCCCTTAATATTGTAGGACATGGTACAGTAGATTTTTTTTGTCCAGAAGTGGTTGATTCTTTTTCTGCAATCAGTTACTCCACATTTTCTTGCCATGTTTGCTCACCAACAGATAGTTCTTAAAAAAAATATTTAGGCAATGATTGAATATTAGTAAATACATGTGGGAAGTGGATGCTATAGCAATGCATGCTACAGCCCTGGTATTGTAAACTCAGATTCCATATGCCTTAGAAAATATTGCTGAGCATCAGATACAAAAGAGAAACTGAAAACATTGTCAACAAAATGTAAATACTAGAGTATGTATTTATGTTGAATTTATATTATGTGGAACAGTATATTGCAGCATTCTCATCAGAAAAGTTAAGCTCTCCAAGATTAAGAAATATGTTTAAAGATATGCACAGATCTCTACCATTCATTAACAGTACTTATATATTTTAAAGAATATTTTTAAGATTTTGAAAACACAGCAAAACCAATAATGCCAAATGCTGGTTTTCAAACAGTTCACCATCACAGGAGCATTAGAAAGAAACAAGTAAATGACTAAGTGCTCCAGAATTATTATCAGAGATTAATTTTATGTAACTACATACTACACTGTAGTGATACTTCCTCAGAAACCCATGGAGGTGTCGCTATGAGTCAGGGCCAACTCAACGGCACATAACAACAGCAACGTACTACACCATCTTTGACACGCTTGACTCTTGCATGAAAAGAAAGGCAGAAGTGTATGAAGTTCTTTGAAATAGATTTTGCTTCTTAAACAGTGTGGCTATCCATAATGGAGAATGCTTGAGGGCATCCAAAAAATTAGTGCAATTTTATCCTGAAGACTTAAGTATAAACATTTATGGAGAAATGCAACAAATACAAGGACTGAATTCACAGATTCAGGAAAAACAAATTTACTCATGTAGACATGTATGATTTCAAAAAGAAGATAAAATATGATGTGTATTTCCCAATGTTGAAATTGCTTTAAACATATTCCTTATTTAATGATCACAAATTGCATAACAGAACATTTATTTTGATATGTAAAGAGACCCAAAAATCCTCAGCATGCAATAATGATTCAAGAAAGACTCAATTGATTATTCTTATTTTATATCGAAGTAGATACTGATCAGCAGCTTAATTGTGATAAAATCACTGAAGAATTTGTAAGAGCAAAGAACAGAGATTTTGTTGATTATAACATGCTAGAGATGAAAGAGGAGCTCTGGTAGCATAGTGCCTAAGGCACTCGACTGCTAACCAGAAGGCTGGCAGTTCAAACCCACCAGCCACTCCTCGGAAGGAAGGTTGGGCAATCTACTTCTGTAGTAATACTGCCTCAGAAACCCAAGGAGGGGTTGCTATGAGTTGGGTTTGACTCGATGGCACACAACAACAACAACAACAACGGAGATGAAAGATCTATCAAAAAATAAAGTACAGTGATTTTTTGTTATATTTGTTATCTGATCATTGAATTTGGTTGTATGACATTTCTCATGTATTTATTTATAATTATTATATTCATTACAAAACAAGCATCAATACTGACATATGAGCCATTTAAAGCAGAATTGGTGATAGTCAACTTTTCATTGTGAGATATCAATAGAATTTTACATTGATTGCTGAAACAATTAAGTTCACTAATTTTTTCCTTTGTTGTAGAATATGTGGAATATTCTTTTTGTAGAAAATGTGGTATACAGTAAAAATCTAGTGTCACACATCCACTAAAATTGTTATAATCCAGTTCATCTCATTCTGCTAAAATGAGATGATTTTTGCATTCAATCACAAATAGTATAGTCACATTTCAAAAGAAGCTACATCACAGATGTTAGTTACACACATGCACACACACACACACACATTCCTATATACACATTATATATATAACTTACATATTCTATTCAAATGCATGAGTAAACAGAGGAAGGGCACCATAGATTATCAGTGTTTGGGGCCCTCCCATGGCTTAATCCAGCTGTGAGCTGGTGACCACAAAATGGAAACCCTATTATATATGCAGCATCCTTCAACTGCTTAGGGTGTATAGTAACATGAGGTACTGAGATAAACATCTCAAAAAATATATAAGTAAGTGGAGGGAAGAGAGAGTAAAGAGCAGATGAGAAGGCAAAGAAGACATATTTCCTCCTCAGATTGTAGAACTAACCTTTAAGAGATAAATATAAATATAATCATTGCACCTACCTCTTCTCTGTCAGTTTTTCATACTGTGATGGCTTGCATGTTACTGCGATGCTGGAAGCTATGCCACTGGTATTTCAAAAACCAGCAGAGTCACTCTTATGGACAGGTTATGGTGGACTTCCAGACTAACACAGACTAGGGAGAAGGACATGGTTGTCCACACCTTTAAAAAAAAGCAGCCACCGAAAACTTTATGAATATCAGTGAAACATTGTGTAATGCAGTGGTGGGAAATGAGTCTCTTAAGTTGGAAGGCACTCAAAATACAATGTGGAATGAGCTGCCTCCTCAAAGTAGAGTCAATTTTAATGACATGAATGGAGTAAAGCTTTGTGGACCTTGGTTTGCTGTTGTGGCATGACTCAAAGTGGGAAGAAACAGCTGTAAGCATCCATTAAGAATCAGAATGTGAAATGTTCATAGTATTAATCTAGAAAAACGGAAAGTTCTCAAAAAGGAGATGAAATGGATAAATTGATATCCTAGGCAAGAGTAAGTTGAAATAGACTGGTGTTGGCCATTTTGAATAGGATAATCATGTTGTCTACTATGACAGGAATGACAAAGAGAAATCGTATTGCACTCATTGTCAAAAAGAGCATTTCAACATATATTGAAGTAAAATGCTATCAGTGATAGGATAATATCCATATAGCTACAAGGAAGACCAGTTAACACTACTATTACTCAAATTTTAGCACCAACTACTAAAACAAAAGATGAAGAAATTAAAGATTTTTACCAACTTCTACAATCTGAAATTAACAAAAACTCAATCAAGATGCATGGGTAATTACTGGTGGTTGGAATGCAAAAGTTGGAAAGAAAGAAGAAGCATCCTTTGTTGGAAAATATGGGGTTGGTTAAAGAATTGACACTGGAGATTGTGTAACAGAATTTTGCAAGACCAATGACTCATTTGTTATAAATATCTTTTTTCAACAACATAAATGCAACTATACATGTGTGCCTCACCAGATGGAATACATGGGAATCAAATCAACTACATCTTTGGAAAGAGATGATGGAAAAGCTCAATATCATCAGTCAGAACAAGGCTAAGTGACTAGGAAACAAACCATCAATTTCTCATATGTAATTTTAAGCTGAAACTGAAGAAAATTAAAGTAAGTCCACAAGAAGCAAAATACAATTTTGATTATATCCTATATGAATTTAGAGACTGTCTTAAGAATTGATTTGATTCATTGAACACCAGTGACTGAAGACCAGACGAGTTGTGGGAGGACTTCATACATGAAGAAAGCAAAAGGTCATTCAAAAGACAGGAAAGAAAGAAATGACCAAAGTGGAAGGAAGAAGAGACTGAAATTTGATCTTGAATGGAGAATAACTGAAGTAAATGGAAGAAATGATGAAGTAAAATTACCAAACAGAAGGTTTCAAACAACTGCTCAAGAAGACAAAATAAAGTATTATGATGAATTGCATGAACACCTAGAGTTAGAAAACCATAGGTTCAGTATTGCTCAGGCTGAAAGAACTAAGGAAAAAATTTAAGCCTTGAATTGCCATATTGAAGGACTCTATGGGCAAAATATTATGATGCAAGAAGCATGAAAAGAAGATGGAAAGAATACAGAGAGTCACTGTACCAAAAAGAATGAGTTGACATTCAACCATTACAGGTGGTGGCATATGATCAAGAACAAATGGTATTTAAGAAAGAAGTCCAAGTTGCACTGAAGGAATTGGTGAAAACTTAGGCTTCAGGAAAGGGCATAATACTCATTGCTTCAATCATTTCTTTCAACAAATGGATACAACACTAGAAACACTTACTTATGCCAAGAAAATTGGGAGACAGGTACCTGGACAACCTACTGAAAGAGATACATATTTTTGCCCATTCCAAAAAAAAAAAAAAAAAGGATGATTCAACAGTATGCAGAAATTATCAAACGATATAATTTATATCACACACAAGTAAAATTTTGCTGAAAATTATTCAAAGATGGTTGCAATAGTACATCAACAGGGAACTGCCAGAAATTCAAGCCACATCCAGAAGATGTGGAATAAGACATGTCATTGCTGAAGTCAGATGGATCTTGGTTGAAAGCAAAGAAGACCACAAAATTTTTGACCCATGTTTTATTGACTATGCAGAGACATTTGATTGTGTGGGTTGTAACAAATTGTAGATAACATTGTGAAGAATGGGAATTCCAGAACACTTAAATGTGCTCATGAGGAACCTATACATAGAACAAGAGGCAGTTGTTCAAACAGACCAAGAGCATACTACATGGTTTAAAGTCAGGAAAAGTGTAGATCAGGGTTGCATCCTTTCACAATACTAACACAATCTGTATGCTGTGCAAATAATCCAAATATCTGAACTATATGAAGAATGTGGTTTCAGGATTACAGGAAGATTCATTAACCACCTGAGACATGCAGATGACACAAACTTGCTTGCTGAAAGCGAAGAAGACTTTAAGCACTTACTAATCAATATCAAAGACTACAGTATGGATTACACCTGAACTTAAAGAAAGCAAAAATCCTCACAACTGGACCAATTAGAATATCATGATAAATGCAGAAAAGATTGAAGTTCACAAGGATTTCATTTTACTTGGATCCACAATCAATATTCATGGAGGCAGTAGTCAAGAAATTGTGTTGGGCTGCAAAACACCTCTTTAAAGTGTTAAAGAACAAAGATGACATTTTGAAGACAAAGATATACCTGACCCAAGCTATGGTGTTAGTATCATATGCATGTGAAAGCTGGGCAATGAATAACAAAGACCGCAGAAGAATTGATGCATGTGAATCATGATATTGGTGATGAATATTGAACATACCATGGACTACTAGAAAAATAAACAAATCTGTCTTGGAAGAGGTACAGTTATAAATTTCCTTAGAAGTGAGAATGGACAGAGTTTGTCTCTCATACTTTGGTAATATTATTAGAAGAGACCAGTCCGTGGAGAAGGATATACTTGGTATAGTAGACATTTGGTGAAAAAGGGAAGCACCTCAGTGATATGGATTGACACAGTGGCTGCAACAATGGGCTCAAGCACAGCATGGATTGCAAGGATATTGCAGTACGTGGCAGTGATTGATTCTGTTGTAAATGGGCTGCTATGAGTCAAAATCCTGTCTTTGGCTTCTAACAACAACAGTCATTGGACTCTTTCCTTACCCTTAAATATTTTAGTCACAAACAAAAAACTAGCCAAGTTAATGGAGGGAAAGAAAGTGAGTTATTTATCCATGAAAACACTGTCTGTGATTACTCTTTGCTCCATTCCTGTATTTAAAATCACAAATGATGCTTTCACCTGAAAGTACATAAACTAAACCCCATTTCTTGTGTTGCCATTATAGTTTTTTTTTATCATATTCTAAGGAAACCCATTTCCCTTTACCAGGGCTTAAGTGGTATAAATGAAATGATCTGGACTTTGCTTACTATTAATGAACACCAATACAATATATATGTTTTCTGTGCAGATATTTCCTAAGAAAGATTTCTTAACATGAAAAATGTCATCACTGTCCCTGAGCTATAAATGGGGAAGTTGTTATGTTGGTGAATGTCTTGTTGTGTATGTGTTCACCACAATAAAAGTAAAAAATAGTAAAAAGACAGTTTTGCTGTATGTTAATAATTCTGAGGAATTATCTATGTAAGTATAAACTGGCAACAGTTCATCAAAAGTGCCTAAGTGAATGGTGATGAAACTGTGTGGGTAGAGATAGTGACAATGATGACACGGTGTAAAGTACGAAACCAATGTTATTGAACTGTTTATGTAGAAATTGTGAATGGGTATATATTTGCTTGTGTATATTGCCACAAAAATATACAACATTTTTTTAAAAGAAAGAGTTATTTTTATATATATTTTAAATATTACCTGATTCTTGTCATCTCTGTGGCAGATTTAATTTCATTGTTGCATGAACGTTTTGTCCCCTAGCCAGGAAGACTTGAGGCCATTGGCAACATTTTTAATAAATCAAAGAGATCAAATCAAATAAATAAATGACTTGAGTGGCAAAGGGCAGAAAAGTTCCAGATGAAACTCAGAAAGTTTCTCAGCTCTCTCAAATTGGAAATTCTTTAATCAGCAGATTTTGGGAGGTGTTCCGGTTATGTGAAAAGGTTTTCACATTGCATTAATTGTGGCTGGACTTAGAGAAACTTCAAACAGAATACAGAAAAAGCAAAAATAGTAATGGGGAAATGGCCACAGATATTGCTCTCAAAAGTCTCATTGCTCATGACTCAAAATGACAGAAAATTATTTCATATGATAGGTTTATAAGAATGGACAATTTTAGGAATGTCTGCCTCTTTTTTAAAAAAAAAAAAAAAAACATAGTTATTCCTCCTGCCTCAGGGGGGAAAAAATGTGAATTTATCCTGGGCAAAGGTGATTTGACAGCTTTTAATTTCTTCTAAATGCATTGATATGTCCTTGAGTCATTTCTTAAAATGTCCTCATTTTATTAGAGCATACACACACACACTGATAAGAAACTATTAAGATCCAGTTCAATATTTTATTCAGTGAATTTTTAAAATATCCAGTGTGGATTAGCTCTTACAAGTATAAAGTGACTGGAGCAGCACAATTCCATTTATTGCCTCTCAAATATTGCAAGGTTTAAAAAAGTTTCACCATCTGTTCTGGTTTAAGCCAAAGCTGAATTGAGAGAATAAGCTTTTGCTATTGCTTCTGTTACTATTGTGGTGCTATTATATTTTAGGAATGGAGAGGAGGCAAGAAGGTAAATACACACACACACACACACACACATATGTATAGATTTATATATATAAGGTATATAAATGTATTATAACTTATATATATAAATCTATGTGTGTGTGTGTATACATTAAATATATATATGTGTGTGTGTGTTTCTCTCTATATATATCTTATATATATAAACTTATATATATAAATATATATATATATATTTAAATCTGCAAATGAGTAGAAGATGAAAAATCTCCTTTGTAAACGAGTAATTTTTTTTTTAACTTGGCCATATAAGTTACTTCTTCCCTCCTCTAAATGTGCCACCAACAATAAATTGAAATAGTCCCATGAAAATATTAGTATATTAATCAATGCAATTGTTACCAAATTTATTTTGCTTTCAATGTTTTATAAGTCCTGTGGGGCATAAAAGAGAGGTGTAAAACTTGTTGCCCTCGAGGAATACACAATGTAGTTGGAGTGGGGAGATGTACAAGTATACAATAAATAGAAAAAAGTCTGTCCAAATTAGAAACAAAGACATTCAGACACAATAACAATAACTGAGACCATGGAAGGAACAGGAAATGTATAAATAAATGTTAATTATCTATTGCTCATGACTAGGATTATTAAGTGCATGCATTATGCTTTTCTCAGAGCAAATTTTACTAATTTTATTTTAAACTGGTTTTTGGGATGTCTACATGTCATGCTACTAGGTTTCTATGATTTTCCAGGATAAGCCAAAGAAGAATTCCATCTTTAAGACTTAACAGCACATGGACCAGTTATTCTACGGAAGTAAGTACATCTTTTGTGATCTGTCTCAACATATTAGGACTACCTGGACAGCTGTGAAAAATAAACAAATGTGTCAAAATATAAGTAATAAGTATATCAATTAATTAGAAAATGAACATCTATGACCCTGAAGTGAGGTTTGGACAGTAGTTATTTTTAAAGTTCTCCAGGTGATTTTAATGGGGTGTCAGGGTTGAGAGTCCTTGTGTTAAGTGATTATGTCCAAGTTTTATTATTTGAATTATTGCTGTCTCTCGAGAAGTTTTAGAAGAAAATCCTGGCAATCTACTTGCAAATAATCAGCCATTTAAAGCCCTGTGATGTGCAGCTCTACACTGACAGACCTGGAGTGACTGAGAGTAGGAATCAGCTCATCAAATGGGCTCAGTACTACAGAACTTTGTGAATTCACATTTTCCCTTGTAACTTTGCTGAAAAAAAATCAGTAATCCTAGTGGCCTGTGAATTACCTAAAAGGGAACATTTTAATTTGAAACTATCCAACAGGGCTAACAATTTCTCTATCTTAAAGCACTCTCTTATTTCAGTGACACCATGCTTTCCCAGCTTTCCACATGCCTGCATGGCCACTTCTTTGCAGGTTGCTTACCCATGACCTATAAATATTTGAGGCCCATCAAGCTTATTTATATAGAACTCATTTCCTTTTCTCTGTAAATTTCTTGATGGCATCTATTCTTTTGGCTTTACATCGTTGTCTTTAAGTGACACCGAGTCAGCTCTGACTCACACAGACCCTACTTACAACTGAATGAAACACTGCCAGGTCTTGTACCACCTCACAATCCTTGCTATGCCTTGAGCTCATCATTGCAACCACTATGTCAATCTATCTCATTGAGGGTCTTCCCCTTCTTCACTGACCTTATACTTTAAAAAAGTATGAAATCCTTCTCCAGGGAATGGTCTCTTCTAACAATAGAACTAAAGTAGGTGAGATGAAGTCTGGACCTTCTTGCCTCCAAGGAGCATTCTAGCTTCACTTCTTCCAGGACAGATTTGTGTCTTTATATACCCTAGGTATTGCAATAGCACCAATATCTATATTCCTAGCTCAGATGTTCCTCTGAGCTCACACTTATTTAACCAACTATCTGATAGGTTTATTTGGATGTCTATAAGATATTGTGAGTTTAACTTAATCAACTCTGGCTTTTGAAGATTCTTGCTGAAAAATATTTCTCCTCCAATCTTTCCCTTCAAAGTAAATGGTATCACCATTTACTTAGCTGCCAAATACCCAGAAATCATCTTTTTTTTTTTTAAGACCTTTTCACATCTTATCCATTAGTTGGTCTTCTACGTTTTACCTCTAAAATATATTATGAAGCTGTTCGCTTATTTCCATCACCAAAGCCTTTATGCTACCTCCTTCTTCTTCAGCCTCCCTTTTTATTTGCTTATTTGTTGTTTTGCTAAATTGAGAATAACATCTGAGCCTGTTCATATGGCTTGCAAGACCTTGTATAATTTGTCTCCTCATTGTCTTCCACTCTCACTGCATATCACTACCTGCTACTCTCTATTTCACTTCTCTCCGCACTTCAGTTTCTTAGACTCTGCCAATCAGTTTCTAGCTTTAGAAGCTTCACCTGTTCTTTGAGGCTCAATTACTGGCATGTGGCTATTTGCATGGCTGGATACTCCTAAGCTTCCAAAATGAGCTTTAATGCTGCTTGCTCAGACAGGCTTTGTATGCCCTAAGCAATACTTCCCGTGTGTGTGTGTGTCTGTATTTGTCAGAGGTAAATATTTGTATTTGGCTATTTGTCAGAGTACAGAGGTAGTGGGAAAAGCAGTCATTCATTACTTTATAAACCAAGACATTTGTAATATGTTTGTACCCATCACCTAGGTATTATATATATATATTTTTTTTTTTTTTTTCTTAACTGAGTGGTCAATATCCTTTACAGTCTCCTGTATAACCTTCCTTGCTTCTATATCTTGCATCAAATAAGTATTACCCTCAATAAAGACTGTATATACTTAGGAGATCCACTGTTATTAGAAGATACAGACCTTTACATTCCCTACTAGATGCTAAATTGTTTTTCAAATGGCTATTTCAAGCTCCATTCCCACCAGAGGTTTGTGTTTGCCTCCTACCTTAATCTGCACCTAATATTGCCAAAATCAGTTTTGGTAAGTTATGTTTCTCTGGAAATATTTATTAATAAAATTTAAAATTTAGGTGAAATGAACAAATATGTATTTTTTTCCTTACAGTATTTGGCTTTAGTGGTTGGTATGTAAATTTGAATAATAGTAGTAGTAACTGATCTTCCTTGCAGGCATATGGATATTATCCTATCACTATAGTGTCATACTTCAGGACAGATCTTGAAACGTTCTATGTGACAATGAATGCCATATCATTCCTCTTCAATTTGTCACTCCTGGCATAGTAGTTCATATGGCTGATTCAAAATGGTCAAAACCAGTCCATTTCAGCTCACTAATGCCTATGATATTGATCTTTATGCATTCAATTTCATTTTTGACAACTTCCAATTTTCCTAGATTCATATTTCATACATTTCATGTTCTAATTATTAATGCATGTTTGCAGCTATATCTTCCCATTTTGAGGCATGCTCCATCAGCCAATGGAGCTCTCAAAAGCTTTACTCCATCCACATCATTAAGGTCAACTCTACTTTGAGGGTGCAGCTTTTCTCCAGTCATATTTTCAGTGCCTTCCAGACTGAGGGGCTCATCTTCCAGCACTATATCAGACAATATTTCAGGACTATTCATAAAGTTTTCCAGTAATATTTCAGATAGTGTTACACTGCTATTCACAAGGTTTTCACTGGCCAATTCATTGAGAAGTGGATAGCCCATTCCTTCTTCCAAGTTTGCCTTAGTCCGGAAGCTCCACTGAAAGCTGCCCACCATGGGTGACCCTGCCGGTATTTGAAATACTTGTGGCATAGCCTCCAGCCTCAGGCCAACATGGAAGCCACCACAATATGACAAACTGGAAGACAAGTGGTGGATAGGATAATATTCATAGACCTACAAGGAAGACCAGTTAATACTACTATTATTCAAGTTTACCTACCACTATTAAAGCCAAAGATGAGGTAAATGAAGAGTTTTACCAACTTCTGCAGTCCTAAATTGACCAAGCATGCAATCAAGATGTGTCGATTATCACTGGTGGTTTCACTGACCTGAAATGGACTGGTTTTGGCCATTTTGAATCAGACAGCAGTATGAACTACTATGCCAAGAATGACAAATTGAAGAGGAATGATATGGCATTCATTGTCACATAGAAGGCTTCAAGATCTATCCTGAAGTATGACACTATTAGTGATAGGATAATATCCATTTGCCTACAAGGAAGATTAGTTATTACTATTATTCAGATTTACACACCAACCACCAAAGCCAAATACTGTAGGGAAAAAAATACATATTTGCTCATATCACCTAAATTTTAAATTTTATTAATAAAATTAATAATATCACTGGTGAATACAAAAGTTGGAAACAAAGAAGAATAACCAGCAGTTGGAAAATATGGCCTTGGTGATAGAAATGATGCTGGAGATCACATGATAGAATTTTGCAAGATCAACGACTTATTCATTGCAAATACCTTTTTTCCATAACATAAATGGTGACTATACAATGTGGGCTTTGCCAGATGGAATACACAGGAATCAGATTGATTATATATGTGGAAAGAGGAGGTGGAGAAGCTCAATACATTTACCAAAAACAAGGCCTGGAGCTAACTGTAGAACAGACTATCAATTGCTCATTTTTAGGTTCAAGTTTAAGCCAAAGACAATTAAAATGAATCCACAAGAGCCAAAATATGGTCTTGATTATATCCCACATTAATTTATAGACCATTTAAAGAATAGATTTGACACTTTGAACACCATTGACTGAAAACTAGAAGAATTGTGGGATGGCATTATGAATATCATGCATGAAGAAAGCAAAAGGTCATTAAAAAGACAGGAAATGAAGAAAAGACCAAAATGAATCTCAGAAGAGACTCTGAAACTTGCCCTTGAGTGGAGAGTAGCTAAAACAAATGGAAGAAATGACAAGATAAAAGAGCTGAATAGAAGATTTCAAAAGCAGCTCGAGCAGAAAAGCCAATTAATAAAATGTGCAAAGACCTGGAGTTAGAAAAGCAAAAGGGAAGAATACACTCAGCATTTCTCAAGCTGAAAGAATTCAAGAAAAATTTCAAGCCCAAGTTACAACATTGAAAGATTCTATGGGCAAAATCTGGAATGATGCAGGAAACATCAAAAGAAGATGGAAGGAATACACAGAATCACTGTACCAAAAACAATTGGTCAATGTACATCCATTTCAGGAGATGCCATATGATCAAGGACTAATGGTATTGAAGGAAGAAGTCAAAACTCCACTGAAGGAATTGGCAAAGTGACAAAGCTCCAGTAATTGTGAGAGTATCCACTGGTATGTTTCACCAAAGTAAAACTGGTGGCACTTACTATGCCAAGAAATTAGGAAGACTGTTACCTGGACAACTGACTGACTAGAAGAAATCCATATTTGTACCCATTTTAAAGGAAGGTGATCCCATAGAATTTGGAAATTATCAAACAATATCCTTAATATCATCGGCAAGTAAAATTTTTACTCAAGACAATTCAAAAGTGGTTGCAGCAGTATATTGACAGGGAACTTCCAGAAACACAAGCTGTACTCAGAAGAGGATGTGGATAGTTGGATATCATTGCTGATGTCAGATGGATTATGGCTGAAAGCCAAGAATACCAGAAAGATGTTTACTTGTGCTTTGTTGACCATGCAAAAGCATTTGACTGTGTGGATCATAACAAATTATGGACAACATTGAGAAGAATGGGAATTTCAGAACACTTTATTGTACTCATGAAGAACCTGTACATAGACCAGGGAGCTGTTATTCAAACAGAACAAGGGAATAGTGTGTAGTTTAAAATCAAGAAGGGTGTGCATCAGAGTTGTCTCTTTTCACCATACTTATTCAATCTGTAAACTGAGCAAATAAATCTGAGAAACAGGTATATGTGAAGAAGAACGCAGCATCAAGATTGGAGGAAGACTCATTAACAACCTGCAGTGTGCAGATGACACAACCTTGTTTGCTGAAAGTGAAGACAAGTTGAAGCATTTACTAATGAAGATTAAAGACTGTAGTCTGCAGTATGAACTGCATCTCAACATAAAGAAAATTAAAATCTTCACAACTGGACCAATAAGCAGCGTCATGATAAATGGCGAAAAGATTGAAGTTGTCAAAGAGTTCATGTTACTAGATTCCACAATCAACATCAATGGAAGCAGAAGTCAAGAAATCAGAAAACATATTGCATTAGGCCAATATGCTGCAAAATACTTCTTTAAAGTGCTGAAGAGGAAAGATGTCTCTTTACAGACTAAGGTGGGCCTACCCCAAGCCATTGTACTTTCAATTGCCTCATACGCATGGACAATCAATAAGGAAGACTGAAAAAGAGTTGATGCCTTTGAGTTGTGATGTTGGCAAAAAATACTGAAAAATCATTTACTGCCAGTGGCATAGTGCCTAAGATATTTGGGCATTTGACTGCTAACCAGAAAGCTGGAGGTTCAAATCCATCAGCCACTCCTCAAAAGGAAGATTGGGCCATCTACTTCTATGTAGTGATACCACTTTGGAAACCCAAGGAGGGGTCGCTATGAGTTGAAGTTGCTTTTTTTTTTCTTCCCAGCAGAAGTTACAAATATGCATAAAAGAAGTCCAGCCAGAATGCTCCTTGAAAGCAAGAATGGCCAAATTTCCTCTCACCTACTTTGGTCCGGTGGTCAGAAAGGACCGTTCCCTGGATAAAGATATCATGCTTGGTAAAGTGGAGGGTCAATGAAAAAGGGGAAGTCCCTCAACAAGACAGATTGACTTAATGGCTGCAACCATGAGTTCATGTAGGGCAAGGACTTAGAGACTGGTGCAGGACGCAGCAGTGTTTTCTTATGTTGCACATAGGATGACTATGACTCAGAGCCAACTTGAGGGCTCCAAACAACAACAACAACAACAACAGTATTTGTAATTCTGTCTCCTTTTTTAAAAAACAAAATAAATATTTGTGTGTGTGTGTGTGTCTGCTTTAGGTACAAATTTACAGAACAGAATTTGTGTTACATTTAACATTTCATGTACGTTTGGTTTCACTACCAAATTACCATCCCCAACCCTAACCCACTGTCCTCAGTGAAAACCCCCCTGCCGCCCTTCATTGTTGTTCATTGTTATGCATTCCTGTGTGTCCTGCTTTTCCTCCCTGTGAATGTTCCCCCTCTGGTGCCCCTTGGCCAATTGCTTCAAGGGGTCTATCTCTGTAGAGTATGTGAGTGCATCGCAGGGATGGAGAGGTCTGCGTGTAAGTCTTATTTACTATTGGGCTGAGAGCCAGCCCTTGGGAGTGAGTTTTATCCCAGGCCCAAAGTGTATCAGGGCCATATTCTTGAGGGTCCCACCAGATTCCATCCAACCAGTAATTCTGGTCATTATTGTGTTTTTGGATTTTTTCCCCACGTTTTTTCTCCCACTGTCTCCAGGATCTCCAGTTTTGATCCCTTCCTAACTGGTTGGCATTGGTTGCTGGGCACCATCTAGTTCTTCTGTTCTTGAGGTCCATCATGTCCTGGGGCTGATTTTTTCCAAATGCCCTTGGTTTTAAGCACTCTTCTTCATTTCTGACAATAGGAGACCATTAGCTGCATCTTAGGTGGCCTCTTGAAAGCTTTTAAGACCCCAGTCACTACTCACCAATGTAGGCTGTGGAACAAGATTTTTATGCACTTTGTTGTGCCAGTTGAGTCTGGTGTCCCCCACTACTATGGTCTTTAGATGGTAGATATGTTGGATCTCTCTCCCACAGTGTCTGGCCATCTGTGAGGGATTGCTCTTTGACTATCTTCTGTTGTTTCTGTGAGGATTATGGGTACTTTGTATCACTGGTATCTGTGCAAGATTGGCCTCAGCTGAATCCATCTTCTGTCTAGAGTATAATCCTTTTCACTTACCTCTATCTGATCTCCTCAGTTGTTTATGTGTTTATCTGTAGCCTGGTGTTTGGTGTTAATGGTAATGCAATATTTTAGATCTACTGGTATTAGCCTCTGTCGTCTATGTCTTATGTACACTTCAGTGTCCTCCCTTTGTCCAATGTTATCAAGCTGGTCACAGACTCTTTCCATACCATTCTTCCCCTTATCCACCTCAGTGTGTGACCAGCAACTAGTCCACAATTAGTCCTCCTCTCCCTTCCCTTCCCCAGTAACCTACAAAGTGAGTTCCCTTCCTTAACCAAACCCTTTATTGTCTTTTTACAGTAATGGGCTCATACAATATTTGTCCTTCTGAGATTGACTTATTTCCCTCATCATAATGTCCTCCAGGTTCATCCATGTTGTGAGATGATTCGTGTATCCTTCATTGTTCTTTAATGTAGCATAGTATTCCATTATGTGAATGTACCATAGTTTGCTTATCCATTCACTTGTTGATGAGCATCTAGGCTGTTTCCATCTCTTTGCTGTAGTGACTTGTGCTGTGATGAACATGGACATGCATATGTCTACTCATGTCCTGTCTCTCACCTCTTTAGGAAATATTCCTAGTAATGGAATTACTGGTTCAAATGGTATTTCTAATTTTCAATATTTTAAGGAAATGCCATACCATTTGCCACAATGGTTGTACCATTTTATAGTGCCACCAGAGAGTTGTGTATGAGAGTTCCAATCTCTCTGCAGCCTCATCAGCATTTGCTATTTTCTGTCCTGTTGAACTTTTCTATGCTATTATTGCTGGGAAGGCAGCAGGAGTGGCTTTGGGGACCTCAGGAGCAGCAGGATATCCAAGTAAAAAGGGGTGGGAGGCAAGGCTAGACCCCAAGCCCCCTAGAGGCAGGAAAAGGAGGGAGCAGCTGGTGACCACAGAAGGGCAGGTGCCAGGTAGGAATAAGGTAAGAAGAAGGCACAGAGGTTTCCAACAGCTAAGGGAGACAAACTTATCTGTTAGTTTGTTATCCTGTGAGGATTTTACAGTGCTGTGAGGCTTGAGGCTGTGCCAATTGTGTTTCAGATACCAGCAGAATTGCACATGGTGCACAAGTTTCAATGCAGCTTACAGAGTAAGACAGACTAGGAAGAAGGAGGAGGCCAACCACTTCTCAAACATTTGCAAGCGGAAACCTTATGAATAGCAGAAACACTGTCTGATACATTACTGAGCAACTTTATGAATAGTTTGGAAACATTGTCCAACACAGTGCAGAAAGACAAGCCCCTTGGGTTGGAAGGCATTCAAAATAGGACTGGGAAAAAGCTGCATTATCTGAGTAGAATGAACCTTAATGATATGGACAAAGTAAGTCTTTCAGGACCTGTGTGTGCTGACACAGCACAACTCAAATTGTGGAGAAACAGCTGCAAACATTCATCAATAATTGGAACATGGAATGTACGAAGTATGAATCTAGGAAAATTGGAAGCTACGAAAAATCAAATGGAACATATAAAGTTTTATATCCTAGGCATTACTGAGCTGAAATGGACCAGTTTTGGCCATTTTGAATCAGACAACCATATGATCTGCTATGCTGGGAATGACAAATTGAAAAGGAATGGTGTGGCATTCATCATCACAAAGGATGTTTCAATATCTGTCCCAAAGTACAATGCTGTCAGTGATAGGATTATATCCATGCATCTACAAGGAAGACCCACTAATACTACTATTATTCAAATTTATGCACCAACCAACAAAGCCAAAGATGAGGAAATTGAAGATTTTTTCCAACATCTGCAGTCTGAAATTGACCAAATATGCAATCAAAATGTGTTGCTTATCACTGGTGATTGGAATCCAAAAGTTGGAAACAAAGAAGAGCCATTGTTGCAAAATTTGGCCTTGGTGACAGAAATAACACTGGAGATCACATGATAGAATTTTGCAAGACCAATGACTTATTCACTGCAAATACCTTTTTTCCACAACACATATGGTGGCTATACACATGGACTTCAATAGATGGAGTACACAAGAATCAGACTGACTACATCAGTGGCAAGAGAAGATGGAAAACCTCAAGTATTTTCAGCCAAATCCAGGCCAGGAGATGATTGTGAAACAGACCATCAACTGCTCATATGCAAGTTCAACTTGAAGATAATTAAAATAAGTCCATGAGAGCCAAAACGTGACCTTGATATATCATTCCTGAATTTAGAGACCATCTGAAGAATAGATTTGATGCATTGAACACCAATGACCCAAACTCAGAAGAATTGTGGGATTACATCAAGAACATCATACATGAAGAAATCAAGAGGTCAATAAAAAAACAAGAAAGAAAGAAAAGACCAAAATGGATGTCACAAGAGACTCTGAAACTTGCCCTTGAGTGAAGAGTAGCTAAAGCAAATGGAAGAATTGACAAGATAAAAGGGCTCAACAGAAGATTTCAAGGAGCAGATCAAGCAGACAAAGGCAATTACTGTAATGAAATGTGCAAAGACCTGGAGTGCAAAAACAAAAAAGGAAGAACATGCTTGGCATTTCTCAAGCTGAAAGAACTGAGGAAAAAAACTTAAACCTCAAGTTGTAATATTGAAAGATTCAATGGGCAAAATATTGAATGATGCAGGAACCATCAAAAGAAGATGGAAGAAATACACAGAGTCATTGTAGCAAAAAGAACTGGTAGATCATCCATTTCAGGAGGTGGCATATGACCAAGAACCAATGGTATTGAAGGAAGAAGTCAAAGCTGCACTGAAAGAATTGGTGAAGAACAAGGCTCCAGAAATTGACAGAAGGCCCATTGAGATGTTGCAACAAACAGATGCCCCACTAGCGGCACTCACTCGGTTATGCCAAGAGATTTGGAAGACAGCCACCTGGTCAACTGACTGGAAGAGATCCATATTTGTACCCATTCCAAAAAGAGGTGACCCCACAGAATGTGGAAAATATCGAACAATAACATTAATATTGCATGCAAGAATTATCTTACTGAAGATAATTCAAAAACGCTTGCAGCAGTATATTGACAGAGAACTTCCAGAAATATAAGCTGGTTTCAGAAGAGAACTTGGAATAAAGGATATCATTGCTGATGTCAGATGGATCTTGGCTCAAAGCAAAGAATACCAGAAAGATGTTTACTTGTATTTTATTACCATGCAAAAGCATTTGGTTGTGTGGATCATAACAAATTGTGGATAACATTGAGAAGAATGGGAATTCCAGAACACTTAACTGTGCTCATGAGGAACCTGTACATAGACAGGAGGCTGTCATTCAAATAGAAAAGGGAACACTGCATGGTTTAAAATCAAGAAGGGATTGTGTTAGGGTTGTATCTTTTTACCATACTTATTCAATCTGTATGCTGAGCAAATAATACGAGAGGCTGGACTATATGAAGAAGAATGTGGCATCAGGATTGGAGGAAGAATTATTAACAACCTTAGATATGCTGATGACACAAAATTGCTTGCTGAAAGTGAGGATGACTTGAAGTACTTACTGATGAAGATTGAAGAACACAGTCTGCAGTGTGGATTACATCTCAATATAAAGAAAACAAAAATCCTCACAACTGGACCTATAAGCAGCATTACAATAAATGGAGAGAAGATTGAGGTTGTCAACTTTCATCAGTAAATGCCTCAAGTTATCACTTTCAGCAAGCAAAGTTGTATCATCTGCGTATCTCAGGCTGTTAATGATTCTTCCTCCAATCCTGATGCCACGTTTTTCTTCATATAGTGTAGCT
>NW_006921871.1:3914709-3926512 GCF_000298275.1 Orycteropus afer afer | reverse complement strand
ATTAACAGTCTTCCTTGTAGGCATATGGATATTATCCTATCACTGACAGCATTGTATTTCAGGACAGATCTTGAAACATTCTTTGTGATGATGAATGCCACACCATTCCTCTTCAAACTGTCATTCCTGGCATAGTAGATCACATGGTTGTCTGATTCAAAATGGCCAAAACTACTCTATTTCAGCTCACTAATGCTGAGGATATCAATCTTTATGCATTTCATTTCATTTTTGACAACTTCCAATTTTCCTAGATTCATACTTCGTACGTTCCATGTTCCGATGATTAATGAATGTCTGCAGCTGATTCTCTTCAATTTGAATGGTGCCACATAAGCAAATGGAGGTCTCAAAAGCTTTACCATATCCATATGAGTAAGGCTGGGTTTACTCAGATGATGCAGCTCTTTCTCAGTCCTATTTTGAGAGCCTTCTACCCTAACCAGACTATTCATAAATTGTGTGGTAATGTATCAAACACTGTTTCTTTGCTATTCATAAGGTTTTCCCTGGCCAATTCTTTGAGAAGTGGATGGCATCTTCCTTATTCCTAGTCTGTCTCAGTCTGTAAGCTGGGCTGATACCTGCACCATGTGCATCCCACTGCATTCAGCACACCAGTGGCTCAGCCTCAAAACTCACATCAACATGTCACCACAGAAGGACAAACTGACAGACAAGTTTGTCTCCCTGTTGGAAACCTCTTGTACCACTCTTACCTGGGTCCCTGTGGCTGACTGCTCCTCTGTCCAGTTTCCTGGGCCTTTTACTCTCCTATCTCCCACTCTCCCATCCTGCTGCTTTGCGCGTGCCTGAGTTTCCTTTCCTCACCTGGATCCCTACAGCTGACTGCTGTTCTGTCCAGGTTCCTGGCTTTTAATCCCCTTTCTCCTGCTCTCCTGTCCTGCTGCTTTGGGTGTGCCTGGGTTCTCTCTCCTCACCTGGACCCTTGCGGCTGACTGTCCATATGGTGTATAGCACTGGGCAAATTGACTACGAAGGACCTCTTTCAAGTGCTGAAGAGCAAAGATACCTTCTTCTGGATTAAGGTGTGCTGGACACAAGCCTTGCTATTTTCAATCACCTCATATGCATTTGAGAATGGGACAATGAATAAGGAAGACCATAGAAGAATTGATGCTTTGAGCTGTGGTGTTGGCAAAGAATGCTGAAAGTACTCTAGACTGAACTAACAGGTCTGTCCTGGAGACAGTACAGACAGAATGCTCCTTGGAGGCATGAATGGCCAGACTTCATCTCACATACTTTGGTCATGTTGTCAGATAGGACAATTTCCTGGAGAAGGATGTTATGCTTGGTAAAGTGAGGATCGATGAAAGAAGGGAAGGCCCTCAATGAAATGGATTGACACAGTGGCAGCAGCGGTGCGCTCAAGTATAGCAAGAATCATGGAGCTAGTTCAGGATTGGGCATTGTTTCATTCTGCTGTGCAAAGGGTCACTATGAGTCGGAGACAACTCGACAGCATTTAACAACAACATTATTGCTGGGGTGAGATGATATCTCATTGTTGTTTTGATTTGTATCTCTGTAATAACTAAAGATCATGAGCAATTCCTCATGTGTTTGTTGACTTCAGCATATTGTCTTTAGTGAAATGTCTGTTATGTCCTTAGACCATTTCTTAATTGGATTGTTTGTCTTTCTGGTGAGGTGTTGATGTTTTCTATAGATTTTGGAGATAATTCCTTTGTCAGATATGTCGTAGGCAAATATTTTCTCCCAACCTGTAGGCTCTCTCTTTACCCTTTTGACAATGTCTTTCAATGCATGTAACAATTTAATTTTTAAAAAGCCCCTGTCATCTAGCTTCTCTTCTATCTCCTGTGAATTCTGGTTTATGTTTGATAGTCTACTTACACCATAAATTAGGGCCCCTATATTTTCCCCTATTTTATCTTTGATGAGTTTTATAGTTTTGGGTTTTGCATTTAAGTCTTTGATCCAACTTGAGTTTGTTTTTGTGTATGGGCTGAAGTGTGGGTCTTGTTTCATTTTTCTGCAAATGGATATCCAATTTTGTCAGCTCCGTTTATTAAAGAAGCATCTCTTCCCCATTTAATGGGTTTTGGGCCTTTGTCAAAGATCAGCTGTTCATAGATGGATGTTGTCTATTTCTGGATTTTCTATTCTGTTCCATTGGTCTATCTGTCTAACATTGTACCAATACCATACAGTTTTGACTACTGTGGGTGAATAGTAGGTTTTGAAATCTGGGAGTGTGAGACCTCCCACTTTGTTTGTTGTTCTTTTCCAATAGTGCTCCGCTTATCTGAGGTCTCTTTTCTTTTCATATGTAGCTAATAATTGGTTTTTTGATGTCCTTGAAAAAAATTTGTTGGTATCTGGATCGAGATTGCACTAAATGTGTTGATTGCTTTGGGTAATATTGACATTTTCACAACATTCAGTCTTCCTATGCATGAACAACGCAAGTTCTTCCATTTATGTAGAGCCCTTGTTTTCTTCTGTAGTAGTGTTTTAAAGTTTTCTTTGTATAGATCTTTTGTGTCTCTACTAAGATTTATTCCTAGATATTTTATCTTTTTAGTAGCTATTGTAAATGGTATTATTTCCCTTATTTCTTTTTCAGAAGTCTCTTTGTTGATGTAGAGGAATCCAACTGATTTTTTTGTATGTTGACCTTGTATCCTGACAATTTGTTGAATCTCCCTATTAGTTCTACTAGTTATTTTGGGTTTTCTATGCATAGGAACATGTCATCCACAAATAGAGGTAGCTTTACTTCCTCTTTGCCGATTTAGATGCCTTTTATTTCTCTTTCATGTCTTATTGCCCTGGCTAAGATTTCCAATGCAATGTTAAATAGGAGTGGTGATAGACAGCATTCCTGTCTGATTCCTGTTTGTAAGGGGAATGCTTTGAGTCATTCTCCATTAATAATAATATTGGCCATTGGATTTGCATATATGCCCTTTATTATGTTGAGGAATTTCCCTTCTATCCCTATTTTGCTGAGAGTTCTGAACAAGAATGGGTGTTGGATTTTATCAAATACCTTTTCTTCATCCTTTGATATGATCATATGACTCTTTTGTTTTGTTTTGTTTATGTGGTGGATTACACTGATTGTTTTTCTGATGTTGAGCCATCCTTGCATATCAGGTATGAATCCCACTTGGTCAGGATGCATTATTTTTTTTCATATGTTGTTGGATTCTGTTGACTAGGATTTTGTTGAAGATTTTTGCATCCATGTTCATGAGGGATATTGGTCTGTAATTTTCCTTTTTAGTGGTGCCTTTCCCTGGTCTTGGTATTAGTGTAATGCTTGCTTCATAAAATGAGTTTGAGAGTATTCCATCTTTTTCTATGTTCTGGAATAGCTTGAGTTATATACGTGTCAACTCTTCCCTGAGTATTTGGTAAAATTCTCTAGTGAAGCCATCAGGGCCAGGATTTTATCTTATGGGAAATTTTTTTGTGACCTATTCAATTTCTTCCAATGTTGTGGGTCTTTTCAAGTATGTTGTCTCTGACTGGGATAGTTTAGGTAGGTCTCGTGATTCCAGAAACTCTTCCATCTCTTCTAGGTTCTCAAATCTATTGGAGTACACTTCTTCTTAATATTCTGTCAGCATCTTTTAAATTCAGTTGGTTCTGTTGTGATGTCACCCTTTTTTTTTTATTATTCTTGCTATTTCCATCTTCTCTTTTCTTTTGTTAGATTTACCAGGGTTTGTCAATTTGGTTAATCTTTTTGAAGACGGAGCTTCCAGTTTTGCTGATATTTTATTTGTTTGTTTTCTGTTTCATTTATTTCTGCTCTGATCTTTATTATTTCCATACTTCTAGATACTACAGGTAGGAGCTCTGGTAGCATAGTGGCTAAGGCACTTGACTGCTAACCAGAAGGCTGGCAGTTCAAACCCACCAGCCACTCCTCGGAAGGAAGATGGGGCAATCTACTTCCGTAGTGATACTGCTTCGGAAACCCAAGGAGGGGTCGCTATGAGTCGGGTCCGACTCGACAGCATATAACAACAACAACAACAACAGATACTATAGGTTCTTCTGTTGTTTTTTTCTAATTGTTGAAGTTGTTGAGTTAGAGTTTTGATTTTGTTTATTGCTATAAATTGACTCTGAGTACGGTTTTCACTGTGTCCCATAGGTTTTGGTAAGATGTACCTTCATTCTCATTTATTTCTAGGAATTTTGTTATTTCACTTTTTATTTTATTACCCGGTAGTTTTCGAGCAGTTTATTATCCAACTTCCACATTTGATGTTTTTTCCTTGATCTTCCTATTATTAATTTTTAATTTTATAGCATAGTGGTCCAGGAAGATGCTTTGTAGTATTTTAATGTTTTTTTTTTTTAATTTATTGAAGCTTGTTTTATGTCCTAACACATGATCTATTCTGGAGAATGATCCATGTGCACTGGAGAAAAATGTGAATTGTGCTTTTGTTAGGTGGAGTGCTCTGTATGTCTATGAGGTCGAGTTGGTTGATTGTGTTGTTGAGTTCTTCTGTATCTTTGTTGAGTTTTTTTTTTTTTTTTAGTTGATCTGTCCCTCCTTGAAAATGGTGTGTTGAAGTCTCCTGCTACTGTTGTAGAGTTGTCAATTTTCCCTTTCAATTCAATTAATATTTGCTTCACTTATTTTGGAGCACTTTCATTGGGTACATAGATATTTATTATAGTAATGTCTTCTTGGTCAATTGACACTTTCAGCATCCTACAGTGACCTTCTTTGTCTCTTATGCTATTTTTCACCTTAAAGTCTATTTTATCAGAAATTAATATTGCCACTCCTGCTTTATTTATTTATTTATTTATTTTTGTTACCATTGGCTTGGTGTGTTTTTTTTTTCCACCCTTTAACTTTTAATTTGTTTTAATCTTTGTGTCTAAAGTGGGTCTCTTGCAGGCAGCATATTGATGTGTCTTCTTTTCTTATTCAGTCTGCCACTCTCTTTCTCTTAATTGTTGCATTTAGTCCATTCACATTGAGTGTAATTAGTGATAAATATGCACTGATTGTGTCATTCTATTGTGATTTTTTTGTCATGTTGTTGGACTTTCCTTCGTCCATATACTTTTCTGAGCTGAGTTCATTTTTTTTTCAAGTGTTTCCTCTCATTTCTTCTTTATTGTCAGTTTTGTGCTTACTAAACCCATATGTTTTCCTTCTTTCTGGGTATGCTTTGGGGGATTGTTAATTTTCTTTGTGGTTACCTGAGAGTGAATTCTCTTGTCTATATTTTTGAAAAGTCTGTTCTATAAAGATGTTTTCCTGTTTTATACTCCATTTGGAAGTTTTGTACCTAGAACTTTTATTTCCTCTATTTGGTTAGTTGCTGGGGTTATGTGCAGATTGATTTCCTTGTTTTTTAGTGTACAATATTTTATGGGCTTAGTTTGAGTGTCAGTTTCTAATTTGGTTTTAGTGTTGATGTCACATGTCCTGATTTTGTTGTTCTCTGTTGTGGGTTCTCTATTGGAATGACTTCTTTAAGCATTTCTTGCAGGGTTGGTCTAGTTTTCACAAAATCCCTTAATTTCTCTTTGTCTGAGAATGTCTTGATTTCACCCTCATATTTGATATACAATTTGGCTGAATATAGGATTCTTAGGAGCTCTGGTAGTATAGTGCCTAAGACACTTGACTGCTAACCAGAAGGCTGATGGTTCAAACCCACCAGCCACTCCTCAGAAGGAAAGTTGGGAAGTCTACTTCTGTAGTGATACTGCCTCAGAAACCCAAGGAGGGGTCACTATGAGTCAGGTCTGACCCGACGGTACATAACAACAACATAGGATTCTTGGTTGGAAATTCTTTTCCTTCAATGTTTTATATATGCTGTTCCATTGCCTTCTTGCCTGAATGGTTTCTGCTGAGTAATCAGAACTCAGCCTAACTGTTTGGGTATTATAAGTGACATTTCTTTTTTCCTGGTCTGTTCACAAGATTCTTTCTTTGTCTTTGGTTTTGGAGAGTTTGATTATGATATGCCTCAGTGTTTTTCTCTTGGGATCTATACTGTATGGGGTTCTTTGAGCTTCTTGGACAAATATCTTTTCTCCTTCATGATATGGTGGAAATTTTCTGTTAGTAAGCCTTGCACAATTTTCTCATTGTTTTTCTCGCCTCTTCTTGTTCAGGAATTCCTATGGTGTGTGTATGTTGTTTCTTTTTATGTCATCCCATATAACTCTTAGGTTCTCTTCATTTCTCTTAAATCTTTGTTCTGATTTTTATTCATACAGGCTGGTGTCAAGGGATTTATCTTCTAGTTGGGAAATGTGTTCTTCAGCCAGTTCTAGCCTATTTTTTGTGCTTCCACTGTGTTGTGTAATTCCGTAATTTTAGTATTCATCTTCTTGATTTCTAACTGCTGTTTTTGTATGAGTTCTGATTGTGTATTAATCTTGTTATTTTGTTCTTGAATGGTTTTCCTGAGCTCTTCCAGGGTATTGTCTGTATTCTTCTTTGTTCTGCTTGAGATTTCTTTAACCTCTTGTAGAGCTCTATAAACATATCTTCTAAATGCCATCTCAGATAATTTTATTTCCTCCTCTTCCTCTATCTTTAATGAGACATTTGTTTGGGGTTTTATTTCTATTGTCTTATCCTGTTTTTTGTTTGTTTGTTTGATTTGAGGTTACCTATTTCCTAGACATTTTGAAGTTCTTTTCTTTAACTGTTAGTTATGTATTTTGTTTTTGTTTTGTCTTGATTTTATGATTTAATATTTTTGCAAAGTGAAGCTGGTGTGTTTTATTTGTTTGGATATTAATTCAGGTGTGCTGAGTTGCTCTGAAATGTTCTTTGTGATGATGGAATCACTGTGAGGAATGTGGATACAGGTCTCTGTTCATTGTGAATGGGGTTTAAGATTGGAGAGGACAGGTGCTGTGGTGGCTTAATGTGGTTCTTCTATTGGATGAGGCAGGGGAGAGGTGGGGAAGGGAAGAAGAAAAGAGGGAAAAGAATGTCTCCAAGGCACCAGTAGCCATTTCCAGGACTTTGGGTAGGTCAGTAATGATGATGTTATACAGTTACTCACAGCCCCATAGCTCAAATTCAGCAAAGACCCCAATGGTTAGTGGGCCGCCACTTTCTGCCCAGTTCAGACAGATGCAAAAAATCCCATACTCTGGGCCCCACAATGCCAAAAAGCTGTCCTGGAAGAGCTGAACCCCTGCCCCATGCTGGAAGTTCATCCCAGGGCCCACCAACCTGCAGCATGCTTCCATCTCTGCTCCCAATTCAGGGGGTCTCCATTGCATTTCTCAGAAATGCTGCCCTCCCACTTAACACCAGTTCCAAAGTTACTAATAAAAGCTGGTGTTGTAGATAAATCCCTGGAGTGGCCCTGGTCTTCTGGTATTTCTGCTCTACTGCTCAGGGAACCCTCTGATGCTCCATGCTGCAGACTGGTGCTCCACAGGGAAGGTTCATTTATTTTTATTCTGTTTACCCTGGCTGTTTACCCTGCCTCACCCTCCTTTCTTCTTCTTCTCCACTGAATCTGGCCCTCTTCAACTTAAAGAGCTGTTCAGATCTCCAGAATCCTCATTGTAAACAGCTGCATCTAGTTTTTCAGGCAGTAGGATGCTAGAGGGAACTGAAGTGTGGGCTACAGATAAGATGTCATCTCCTTAAATAAAGATTTTAAAGGAGGACCAGGTAGTACTACTATTATTCAAATTTATCCACCAATCACCAAAGCCAAAGATGAGGAAATTAAAAATTTTTAGCAACTTCTGCTGTCTTAAATTGACCAAACATGCAATCAAGATGTGTGGATTATCACTGGTGATTGGAATGCAAATTTGGGAACAAAGAAGAATCACTGGAAAATATCTTGGTGATAGAAATAAGGCTGGAGAATGCATGATAGAATTTTGCAATACCAATGACTCATTCATTACAAATAACTTTTTTCAACAACATTAACAGTGGCCATACACATGGGCGGGAGCTCTGGTAGCATAGTGGCTAAGGCACTTGATTGGTACCAGAAGGCTGGTGGTTCAAACCCACCAGCCACTCCTCAGAAGGAAGATGGGGCAATCTACTTCCATAGTGATACTGCCTTGGAAACCCCAGGAGGGGTGGCTATGAGTCAGGTCTGACTCAATGGCACATAACAACAGCAACATACATGGGTTTCACCAAATGGTATACAGGAATCAGATTGACTGCATCTGTGGCAAGAGATGATGGAAAATCTCAATATCTTTAGCCAAACAAGGCCAGGAGCTGACTGTGGAACAGACCACAAACTGCTCATATGCAAGTTCAACTTGAAGTTGAAAACAATTAAAATAAGTCCACAGGAACCAAAATATGACCTTGAATATTGTTGTTGTTGTTGTTAAGTGCCATCGAGTCATATCCAACTCATAGCGACCCCACGCACAGCAGAAAGAAACACTGCCCGATCCCATGCCAGCCCCACAATCCCTGCTATACTTGAGACCTTGAATATATCTCTCCTGAATTTATATACCATCTAAAGAATAGATTTAATGCACTGAACACCAATGACCAAAAACCAGAGGAATTGTATGATGACATCAAGAACATCATCCATGAAGAAACCAAAAGATCATTTAAAAGACAGGAAAGGAGGAAAAGACCAAAATGGATGTCAGAAGAGATGCTGAAATTTGCCCTTGAATGGAGAGTAACTAAAGCAAATGGAAGCAATGACAAGATAAAAGAGCTGAACAGAAGATTTCAAAGAGTAGCTCAAGAAGATAAAGCCAATTACTATAATGAAATGTGCAAAGACCTGCAGTTAGAAAAGCAAAGGCAAGCACATGCTTGGCATTTCTCAAGCTGAAAGAACTGAGGAAAAAAATTTAAGCCTTGGGTTGCAATATTGAAAGATTCTATGGGCAAAATATTGAATGATGCAGGAAACTTCAAAAGAAGATGGAAGGAACACAGAGTCACTGTACCAAAAAGAATTGGTCAATGTTCGTCCATTTCAGGAAGGGGCATATGATCAATAACCAATGGTATTGAAGGAAGAAGTCAAAGCTGCACTGAAGGAAGTGGTGAAAAACAAAGCTCTAGGAATTGACAGAATACCCCTTGAGATGTTTCAGCAAACTGATGCCATGTTGGAGGCACTCTCTTTTATGCCAAGAGATTTGGAAGACAGCTATATGGACAATTGACTGCAAGAGATCCATATGTGTACCCATTCCAAAGGTGATCCCACAGAATGTGGAAATTATTGAACAATATTATTAATATCACATGCAAGTAAAATATTACTGAAGATAATTCAAAAATCATTGCAGCAGTGTATTGATAGAGAACTTCCAGAAATGCAAACTGGATTCAGAAGAGGATGTGGAATGAACGGTAGCATTGCTGATGTCAGATGGATCTTGGCTCAAGGCAAAGAATACCAGAAAGAGGTTTACTTGTGTTTTATTGACTATGCAAAGGCATTTGATTGTGTGGATCATGGCAATTTATGGAAACCTTTGAGAAGAATGGGAATTCTAAAACACTTAACTGTGCTCATGGGGAACTTGTACACAGATCAGGAGGCTGTCATTCAAACAGAATAAGGGGACACTACATGGTTTAAAATCAAGAAGGGAGAGTGTCAGCGTTGTTTCCTTTCACCATACTTCTTTAATCTGTGTGCTTAACAAATAATCCTAGAAGCTAGACTATATGAAGAAGAATGTGCATCAGGATTGGAGGAGAACTCATTAACAACTTGTGATATGCAGATGACACAACTTTGCTTGCTGAGGATGACTTGAAACACTTACTGATGAAGATTGAAGAGTACAGTCTGCAGTATGGATTACACCTCAATATAAAGAAAACAAAATTCTTCACAATGGGACCACTAAGCAGCATCATGATAAGTGGAGAAAAGATTGAAGTTGTCAAAGACTTCATATTACTTGGTTCTACAATCAGCACTAATAGAAGCAGCATTGAGACATCCGATGACGTATGCATTGGGGAGATCTGCTGAAAAAGAACTCTTCAAGTGCTGAACAGCAAAGATGTTTCCTTGAAGACTACGGTGCACCTAACCCAAGCCAAGATGTTTTCAATTGGCTCTTATGCATGTGAGACTTGGACAAGGAAACCTGAGGAAGAGTTGATGTTTTTGAGGTGTGGTATTGGCAAAGAATACTGAAAGTACCATGGACTGCTAAAATAACTAACAAATCTGTCCTGGAAGAAGTGTAAGCAGAATGTTCCTTGGAAGCAAGAATGGCCAAACTTCATCTTACCTACTTTGGTCATGTTGTCAGAAGGAACCATTCCTTGGAGAAAGATATCATAAAGTGGAGGGTCAGAGAAAAAGGAGAAGGCCCTCAACAAGATGAATTGACACAGAGGCTGCAATGATAGGCTCAGGTATAGCTAGGATCATTAGGCTGGCACAGGACCAGACAGTGTTTCATTCTGTTGTAGATAGGGTTCACTATGAGTTGGAGATGACTCAACGACACCTAACAACAACAACAACAAAAGATTAGTAATGTTTTTAAGGAGCTTCTGTGGATCAGGATTCTGTTGTGCTGCTTACAAATATCTGTGAGTGAACAATCCACCATTCGGCCTGGATATTTTGGATTCATCATTCTCTGGAGTCAACAGCAGGTGTACTGCCTGCCATCCTTGAGCTCTTCAGCCCCTGTGGATGCAAGAGTCTGGAAAAGCCTCCAACTAGATGTGGAAAATCTTCCAGCTTGACGTTTGATCTAGGAACTTTGGACTTGCCAGCTTCTATAAGAAGAGGAAATGAGGAGGGAAGCAAGGAGAAGACAGAAAAGACAAAGGAGACTGGAACAGATTGAGGAGTCAGCTGCAGGGACCCAGGTGAAGACAGGGAACCCAGGCCATGCCCCACAAGGAGCAAGGCGAGAAGTCAGGGAGAGGACAGAAGAGGCAAAGGAGATAGGAACAGATCGAGGAGTCAACCACAGGGAGCCAGGTGAGGAGAAGGAATTCAGGCCACCTACCACAAGCAGCGAGGTGGGAAGAAGGGAGAGGACAGAAAAGACAAAGAGGACTGGAACCGAGGAGTTAACCTCAGGGATACAGGTAAGGGTGGTTGGAAGAGTTTCTAACAGCTAAGGGAGACAAACTTGTCTGTCGGTTTGTCCTACTGTGGTGATGTGTTGCTGTGAGTCTTAGGACTGTGCCACTGGTGTTTCACACCCAGTGGGATGCACCTGTTGCACAGGTATCAGCCCAGCTTGCCGACTGAGACACACTAGGAAGAAAGAGGAGGTCATCCACTTTTCAAAGAATTGTCCAGGGAAAACCTTATGAATAGCAGAGAAACACTGTCTGATGCATTACTGTGCAAATTTATGAATAGTCCAGAAACATTGTCCACTACAGAGGAGGAAGATGAGTCACTTAGGTTAGAAAGCTCTCAAAGTAGGACTGGGCAAGAGCTGCATTATCAGAGTAAAATCAGCCTTACTCATATGGATAAGGTAAAGCTTTCGAGACCTCCATTTGCTGACGTGACACCACTCAAACTGAAGAGAAAGAGTGGAAAACATTCATTAATGATTGGAACATGGAATGTACAAAGTATGAATCTAGGAAAATTAGAAGTTGTCAAAAATGAAACTGAACGCTTAAACATTGATATTCTAGGCATTAGTGAGCTGAAATGGACTGGTTTTAGCCATTTTGAATCAGACAAACACATGATCTACTATGCCGGGAATGACAATTTAAAGAGGAATGGCATGGCATTCATCATCACAAAGGATGCTTCAAGATCAGTCCTGAAGTACAATG
>NW_006921871.1:3912102-3912937 GCF_000298275.1 Orycteropus afer afer | reverse complement strand
GATAAATGGAGAAAAGATTGAGGTTGTCAAAGAATTCCCAATGCTTGGTTCTAAAATAGAGGCCAATGGAAGCAGTAGTCAGGACATTAGAAGATGTGTAGCACTGGGCAGGTCAGCTTCGAAGGAACTCTTTCAAGTGCTGAGGAGCAAGGATGTCTCCTTGAGGACTAAGTTGTGCCTGACACAATCCATGATATTTCCAATCGCCTTGTATGCATGTGAGAGCTGGACAATGCATAAGGAAGACCAAAGAAGAGTTGATGCTTTTGAGTTGTTGTGCTGGTGAAGAATGCTGAAGGTACCATGGACTGCCAAAAGAACTAACAGATCTGTCCTGGAGGAAGTGCAGCTGAGATGCTCCTGAAAGCGAGGATGGCCAGACTTCATCTCACCTACTTTGGTCACGTTGTCAGAGGGGACCATTCCCTGGAGAAGGATGTCATGCTTGGTAAGGTGGAGGGTCGACGAAGGAGTGAAAGGCCTTTGACAAGATGGATTGACATGGTGGCTGCAACAATGGGCTCAAGTATAGCAAGGATCATGGAGCTCGTGTGGGATTGGGCATTGTTTTGTTCTTCTGTGCAAGGGGTTGCTATGAGTCAGAAATGACTCAACAGCACCTAACAACAACAACAGCAACAGCTAGTGATGTAATGGTTAAGGTTTCTGGCTGTTAACCAAAAGATTGGTACTTCAAACTCACCAGGCACTCTCTGGAAGAAAGGTTGAGCAATCTCCTGTAAAGCCCTGGATACCCAATGGGGGTCACTGTTGCTGTTGTTATGTGCCATGGAGTGGACCGACTCATAGCAACCCCTCCTTGGGTTTCCAAGGC
>NW_006921871.1:3900810-3911978 GCF_000298275.1 Orycteropus afer afer | reverse complement strand
AGATTGCCCCATCTGCCTTCCAAGGAGTGGTTGGTGGATTTGAACCGCCAGCCTTCTGGTTAGCAGTCAAGTGCCTTAGGCACTATGCTACCGTATTGACTTGATAGCAATGAATATTGTTTTCTCAATCTCCTGTCTTTTACCTTGACCATTGCTACCTGCCAGAAGTTTTAAAATTTATGAATCATTTCCAAACCAACATTTGGCTTTATTGATCCTATTATCATATTTATTTTCTAATTCTTTTATTTCTGTTGTTACTTTTTTCCTTATATTTTTGTTTTTATTCTACTTGTGCTTTTCTAACCACTTGAAATTAATTCTTATCTCATTACATCAACTTATTTTCTAACTGAAGCTTATGAAATCATAAACTTGCCCCTGTAACTTTTGGTTATAGCCCACAGGTTTTGATAAGTAATATATTTGTTTGCATTTAGCTCTGAATAAATACATTCCATTAAGAATTTGTTTTTGATCTATGAACTCTGCAGACTTTTTTTTAAATTCCTAAACATAATTTTATGAATTATTATTTATTTCTACTTTAATTTCATTGTGTTCAGATATAATTATGAATTTATGTCGAATTTTACTTGGCTATTTTATCTTTTAATAAACTAATCTGATAAATTGCAATATAGACTTTTCTAATGTTCAGATATGACATAAATTTTTTTGAAATGTATTAAGACTTACGTTATGATTTGATTTGCAGTCATTTTTTATCTATAAATATTCCATATTTATTTGATAAACAACTTTTCTTCTGTCATTTTAATGAGCAATGTTAAGGATATATTCATCAGTTCAGTCTTATTATGTGTGTTATTTAAATTGGATTTATTTTTACTGATATTTTGTCTGTTTCATCTATTAATCACTGAAGGAACTAGGATTTAAACTAGTATAATGGTGAATTTGTCTGAATCTTATGTGACTTTTTACTTTATATATAACCAAAAGGTTTGCAGTTTAAATTAACCAGTAGCTCTCCACAACACAAGATCTGGTAATCAGCTCCAGTAAAGATTATAGCCTGGGAAATCACATGGAGCTATTCTACTCTGCCTTACAGGACTGATATGAGTCCAAATCAACTCCACAACACACAAAAACCAGAGGTATGCAGATGTTTAGAATGTTTCTAACTTCTTGGTGAAACTTTTATCTTGATCTGGTGATCATGTACATCTCTTGCATAATTTTGGGCTTGAAGCTGTTTTTTTTAATGTTTTAGACTTAATTTTATTTATTTTATAGTTGTTGTTGAGAATATACACAGCAAAACATACATCAATTCAACAGTTTCTGTATGTGCAATTCAGTGACACTGATTATATTCTTTGAGTTGTATGACCATTCTCACACTTCCTTGCTGAGTGTTTCCTCCCCCATTAACATAAATTCACTGCCCCCTAAGGTTCTAATCTAATCTTTTGAGTTGCTGTTTTCAATTTGATCCCATATAGATAGCTCTTAATAGAGAAGAATGTTCAAGGCAGACTTCTTCTTCTTATTATTATTATTGTATTATTATTATTATTGTGATTTGGGTGAAAGAAGTTTACAGAGTAAATTCACTTTCCATACAGCAGTCAAGGCCAATATTTTTTACTGGTTAAGCTAAACTGCTGTTTGGTTTTGAGAACACTTCAGGACATAGTTTTGGTTTAAGATATAAAGATTAACTCAGGGCCACATTGTCAGGGTTCTTCCAGCCTCCATGGCTCCAGAAAGTTTGGAATCCATGACAATTTTAAAATCAGTTTTGCATTTTTCCCCTTTTTATTAAAATTATTTTACAGAACTTTTTATCAAACTGTTCAGTAAGGGTAGCTGGTCAGCATCCAGTTCTGGTCTCAGGATATAGGAAGCAGTTGTTCATGGAGGAAATTAGCCACACGTTTCATTCCCTCCTCCAATTCATGACTCACTCTCTTCCCTCTCTTGTTGCTGGTAAATAAAGCCCAATTGTGCTGTTTACCAGGTTTAAGTCTTTAGACACTGCACAAGGGAATAGGATGTAGAACAGAAGCTCTGAACAGGTTATTAGGCCAATTAACTGGGATGTCTCATAGAACCATAAACCTAAACTTCCAGACCAAGGAACCGAATCCTGTGAGATTGATTATATAAGCAGCTTTAACAATTACTCTTCTCCCAAGGACAATGCTGTTTCGCCTACTGTTTAAGAATGGATTATTCCATATAATATCAAAAGCACAAATAGCAAGTAACAAAGTAAATAAATGGGACCTCATAAAAATTAAATCTTGTTCATCAAAAGATTTCACCATAAAAGTGAAAAGATAAGTTATAATCTGGGAAAATAACTTCAGAAACCATAAATCTGATAAGAATCTAATAACAAAAAAATATGTAAAAATTCTAGTAACATCTACCACTTGTCTGTCAGTTTGTCATATTGTGGTGGCTTGTGTGTTTCTGCGGGGCTGGAAACTCTGCCACTGCTATTTCAAATACCAGCAGGGTCACCCATATAGAGAGGTTTCACTGAAGTTTCCAGACTAAGACAGAATGGAAAGAAGGATAGGATCATTGCTGGAAAACTTTATGAATAGCAGTGAAACATTGTCTGATATAGTGCCAGAAGATGAGCCCCTCAGGTCAGAAGACACTCAAAATATGACTGTGGAAGTGCTGCCTCTTCAAAGTCAATGCAACCTTAATGTCATGGATGGAATAGAGCTTTCACAACTTTCATTTGCTGATGTGGCATGATTCAAAATGAGAAGAAACAGCTGTAAATATCCATTAATAATCAGAATGTGGAGTGTAAGAAGTATAAATCTAGGAAAATTGGAAGTTGTCAAAAATGAAATGGAGTGCCTAAAAATTGCTATCTTAGGCATTAGTGAGCTAAAATGGACAGGTTTTGGCCATTATGAACCAATCATATGGTCTATTATGCCAGGAAGAACAAATTGAAGAGCAATGGCATTGCTCATCATCAAAAAGAACATTTCAAGATCTATCCTGAAGTAAAATCCTGTCAGTGATAGGATAATATCTGTATGTCTTCAAGGAAAACCAATACTACTATTATTCAAGTTTATGCACCAACCACTAAAGCCAAAGATGAAGAAATTGAACATTTTTTTTTCCAGTTTCTACCATCTAAAATTGACCAAATTTGCAATCAAGATGTATTTGTTATTACTGGTGATGGAATATGAAAGTTGGAAACAAGGAAAAATTATCAGTAGTTGGAAAATATGGCCTTGAATATAGAAATGACAGATCTGAGAAGCAAGACTAAGTCAAGAAGAATGTGGCATCAGGATTGAAGGAAGATTCATTAATAACCTGTGATATGCAGATGGCACAACTTTGCTTGCTGAAAATGAAGATAATTTGAGGCACTTACTGTGAAGATCAAAGACTACAGTCTTTAGAACATAAGGAAAAGAAAAATTCTCACAACTGAACCAATAAGCAACATTGTGTGAAATGGAGAAAAGATTGAAGTTGTCAGGAATTTTATTTTACTTGGATTCATAATCGACACCCATGGAAGCAGCAATCAAGAAATCAGACATCGTATTGCACTGGCAAATCTGCTGCAAAAGATCACTTTGAAGTGCTGTAGAGCAAAGATGTCACTTTGAAGACTAAGTTCCACCTAACCCACACCATGGTATTTCCAGTCGCCTCATATGAACGTGAAAGCTGGACAGTTAATAAGGAAGTCTGAGAAAGAGTTGATGCCTTTGAATTTTGGTGTTGGTTAAGAATACTGAAGATACCATGGACTGCCAGAAAAACAAACAAATCTGTCCTGGAAAAAGTGCAGCTGGAATGCTCCTTAGAAGCAAGAATGGCTGGATTTTGCCACAACTACTTTTTGGTCAGGTTGTCAGAAGGGACCATTCCCAAGAGAAAGATATCATGCTTGGTAAAATGGAAGGTCAGCAAAACAGAGGAAGATATTTAACAAGATAGATTGACACCATGGGTGCAAGGTTGGATTCAAGCATAGCAAATATTGTGAGGATGGCCCAGGACTTGGAAGTGTGTGGTTCTGCTTTACCTCGGGTTGCTGAGTCAGAGATGACTAGATGGCACCTAGCAACAACAACAACATATAAAACTTCAATAACAACAAAAAGGCAAATAACACCTTTGTAAATGTGCCAAAAAACTTAAACAGACATTTCACCAAATAGGACAATGAAATGACCACCAAACACATGAAAGGATGCTAAACATCAGTAGCCATCAGTGAGATGCAAGTCAAAATCACAATGAGATACCATTTCACTCTCACTAAGATGGCTAAGATAAAAACCATAACAACACAAACAATGAAGCAGAAACTCACATATTTTGGCAAGGATATGGGGAAATTGGAACCCTTATCCATTGCTGAATAAGGGAATGTAAAACAATACAGCCATTGCACAAAACAGTGTGGTGCTTCCTCAGAAAACTAAAAATAGAACTGTCATATAACCCAGCAATTCCATTCCTAGATTTTGGTTAGTTATTGCCTTGTATACGTTTTTCCACCTTTTTAGATCTAATATTTTTATAACCGTATATTTAAAAAATGTTTCTTATAAATGGAAAACAGCTCATATTTTTATATATAACTTCAATATTTTTTTCTTTTAATCAAAACATTTATTTTATTTTATTATTCTTGTTAAATGCAGCCGAGTCAGTTCCAACTCAGAGCAACCCAATGCACAATAGACCAACCCACTTCTCAGGCCTGCACCATTCAAAAACTCGTTTCTGTGTTTGAGTCCATTGTTTCAGCACCTGTGCCAATCCACCTCATTGAGATTTTTTTACCCACCCATTGCTTTACCAAGCAAGATATTCTTCTCCAAGGACTGGTCCCTCCTTATAACATGTCCAAAGTAGATGAGACAGTCTTACCATCTTTGCTTCTAAGGAGCATTCTGGGTAGACTTCTTACAAGATAAATTGGTTTGTTCTTCTGCCAATCTATAGCATAGTCAACATATATCACCAACATCATTATTCAAATGCCTGAATTATCTTTTGGTCTTCCTTATTCATTGTCCAGCTTTTGCATGCATATAAGGTGATTGAAAATATCATGACATGGGTCAGACGCACCTTAGTACTCAAAGGGACTTCTTTGCTTTTTAACACTTTAAAGAGGTCTTTTGCAGCAGATTTGCAATATATTATTTGATTGCTTGACTGCTGCTTTCATGAACATTGACTGTGGATCCAAGGAAAATTATATCCTTGACAACTTCAATCTTTTCTCCATTGATTATTATGTTGTATATTGGTCCATTTGTGAGGATTTTTGTATTCTTTATGTTGAAGTGTAATCCATACTGAAATCTGTCATCTTTGATCTTCATAAGTAAGTGTTTCAAGTCCTCTTTATTTTCAACAAGTTTGTGTCATCTGCATATCACAGATTGTTAATGCGTCTTCCTTTAATCCTGATGCTGCCTTATTCTTCCTATAGTCCAGCTTATTGGATTTTTTGCACAGCATACAGATTGAAGAAGTATGGTGAAAAGATACAACCCTGATGCACACCTTTCCCAATTTAAAACCACACAGTATCCCCTCATTCTGTCTGAATACCTGTCTCTTCGTCTATGTACAGGTTCCTCATGAGCACAATTAAGTGCTTTGGAAATCCCATTCTTTGCCATGTTATCCATAATTTGTTGTGATCTACACAGTTGAATGTCTTGCATAGAAAATAAAACAGGTAAACATCATTTTGGTAATCTTACTTTTGGCCAAGATCCATTTAACATCAGAAATGATACCCCTTGTGGAATGAGAAAATGAGGAAAAAATTTATCTTTATAATAGTTACTCATATAAATGTATTTATACTATCTGATATTGCTTCATGTTTGTCCTGCTTTTTCTTTTCTCTCTTTTCCCTCTATTGGAATGACTTTATGCCATCAATGTACCAGGATGTTTCACCCATAACTTCTTGAGCTTTCTTGCAGTGTCTTTTTCACCCTGAATCATGCAATTCCAAACATGTTTTTGAAGATCATTTTTATTATTTCTGAACTAGTAAGGTACCAATTAAAATATTCCTTGTCTACTTGTTTGTTAGTTTAAATAATAGCTTCTCCAAGGCTGTTGTTGTTGTTGTTGTTTGCCGTCAAGTCGGCCCCGACTCATAGCGACCCCTCCTTGGGTTTCCGAGGCAGTATCACTACGGAAGTAGGATTGCCCAACCTTCCTTCCGAGGAGTGGCTGGTGGGTTTGAACCGCCAGCCTTCTGGTGAGCAGTCAAGTACCTTAGGCACTATGCTACCAGAGCTCCAAGGCTATCAATCAACAAAAGTCTTCTCCACATTCACTGGCGTTACATGAATCCTTGAAACATCTGGGGAAAAAATACACTTCTATTCTCTGCTCCTTGCTGAATCATTTCTCTAATATTTTGTATGAAATACAACCATTTCTCTTGTTAAAAAAAGCCTCTTAAAAATCAGAACAAGTGCTCCATCCCCAAAATTCATAATGGCAAGCATTAAGTTCTGTGAATGAGTGACTAAATGTGTGTGTGTGTTACTGTATTATTGGATTCAAAGTTTAGCATAGTTATTTTGGACTACTCCTTGTCATTTGCAGTAGCTTAATAATATGTACAAATGGGGATATTGCTTTCACATACAAACTGAGCTCTGGTACTTATTTAAAAATACAAGAGACAAAAAGAAAATAAAATGGGTTTTCTACTCTGCTTTCTGCTCAATGAGCATAAAACCTGGAAGGAACATGAGATGGACACAATAAATCTGGTTTTCCTTCAGTTAATCTTGATTCTTACTTACCTCTTACATATTCAGAAGAAAAAATATATATTTTTCATACCACGTAGTCCAAGATGTTCACAAAGCAACATCTACACTTGCCGCTCAAAGAAAAAAAGTGATTTCTTCCACTATTGAATGAAAACTAACTTTGTGGAATTTAATGAGTAATAACACCATATTTTTTTAGACAATTAAGAGTTTTTAAAATTTTAATTTTAATTTTGATCTATGTAATCTTTTACTTTCAACATTGACTTTCACTTTAATCCCAGGGAGAATCATAATTCCTCTCTATCAAGAGGAAAGTCTGTGATAGAAGAAAGTGTTATAATTATTAGGTAAATCAGCTGTGCCAAAGAAGAAAAGCATAGCTCTTTTCATATCAACTCTAACAATCATATCAAACAAAGCACTAGAAAGTAAATTGTGCCTGACGGAATGGTGCAAATGCTTAGAAGGATGCTTTTAGTAGAAACTGAGCGTTAGACCAAAGCTTCATGGAGTAAGATACAAACAACAGCAACAGCAAAAACATTGTTTCTGGGACATCATCCATCATTTGTAGATCCTAACATTACACAAGTGGACAGATTCAAACAGTGAAGATGTGATCATTTACCAGCTTCAGCCTCATCCTTTTCTAACAGTTAATTAAATTATAAATTCTGAATTGAAATACTGGAACAAGCGACTATGCAGAATATTATTTCAAGAATTACATTGTAAGTTTGCAATATCATAACTGTGGCCTGTTGGACTATGCTGCTGATACAGTTGGTCAAATTATGTTGGCCGTATTGTGATACAACCTCTGGCATTGAAACCTCAAGCAGGGATGCAGGTGAATCAGCACAGGGGATAGTAGGATTACTTCTGAAAGTCAATGCCACACCAGAAGAGCTAGCAATAACTTAACTATTCATTGATGTCATCTTGAGGGGGGAAAAACTGTATGAATTAAAATGTTCTCAAAACAATTTATCCTTACTTGCAACAACAAAAAAATTCTGTGGTCTTTTAATGCCACGCAACAGGAAAGAAAGTATGACATAGAAAAAGTTTAAGAGAATATTAATTACAATGAGAACTAATTGTGGCTTTTTAGTGGTAATCCTTTCATTACCCATGAAACATATAAACAAAAAATAATAACAATACTAAAAAAAATTCACTGCGATTGAGTCAATTCTGACTCATATCCACCCACTTTGGATTTCCGAGCTGGTAAACTTTACGGGAGTAGATAGTCCCATTTTTCTTCCATGGAGCAGCTGGTAGGTTTGAACCACCAACCTTCTGGTTAGTCAAATGCTTTAGGCACTGTCACCAGAGCTCCGATGGGACATATATAGAACACCAATATTTTCAGCCTCTTGGGTTTCTTGGGAAGCAATGATCTCTGTTTTAGTATGTACTAAAGCCTGGTGGGGACCTGTAAAACTTCATGAATCTGAAAAAATGGGCCTCACTCCACAAAACCTACCACCAGAGTCTACATAAGACATATGTGTCCTACATAACTGTATTAAAATTCATTTAAAAAAAAACCAGAAAAAAATTCACTTGATTTCGTCATGCCTTCCATTGCTGAAAACATATGGTATCAAAAAAAAAAAAAAAAAGAAAGAAAGAAAAAAATTCAAAGCAAAAAATAATGTGGTTCTGAAATGGATAAAGGTAATTTTACATTTTGTAGGGGATAGGACTGAAAACTTGAGTTTCAGTACATTCCTTGTAATGATGTCCCATTGGTAGGGATTTCTAAATTGAAAAACAAACAATGCAATTGTGCAGAATATGTCAGCAGAAAGAGCAGGCACTCTTCTCAATTTCAACTTTGTAGCTGGACAAGAATCTTGGAAATGTGATTTTTGCTGACTAGCATGTAGCATGCAGTAGTCCCATTACAAAAGTATTGACATAGATAGAACTGAGTGAGTCATCTGCCATATCTGTCACAGAAATCTAATATTTGGATCCTACTGCAGAAGAATTACTATTGGTGATGGAAGAAAAGTACACAAAGATGCCAAAGGAGATCCAAGATATTTTATTTTAACATGCTATATAATGAATCCAGAGAAGGCAGAAAATGTGAACTTGTGGGTTGAGAGAATACCTTAGACATTAGAGAAATGTGTTGGCCAAAAAAGAAGACCCCATGAGTGGGAAATTAATATGTTGTGTTCAGGAATAAAGAGTAGTTGGGCCAGTAGACCACAGAACTCATAGAGGGGAAATGACTTACAAATCTACTTTAAATTTCGAGACAAGGAAGAAAGAGCATGTCACATAGATAGCAAATTAATTTCCTTCTTTTTATTCCTCAGTTAAAGATACATTTATTAGCTAAATGAATCATGGGGCAGAGTTAGTGAGAAGCTTATGTTCTTACTTTCAAAGTTTAATTTTTTTAATTAGACATTTCATTAATCATTATTGAAGGGTCACCAGGAATTGGAATAGACTTGATGGTGACAGGTAAACGTCTTTGATGAAAGATAATGTCACTAGACAACCAATTCATTAGTTCACTTGGTAAATACTGAAATTTTACTTAGTGTAAGACCTTGTGCAATCACTAAGGCCCTGACATAAACAAAACACTTTCTCAGTTTTCAAGGTACTCTCAATCTGATTGGGGAAGTGATCACAACAACCAAAAATAATAGGGAAATTCACAGTGTATTAGGTAGTTGAAAGGTAAGAGTTATAAATATATCTTTTATAGGAAAATATACCTTTTACAGAGAACTAGGATTAAACGAAATTAGTTTTATCATAATACTTCTTCCACCACTCATCTGTCCATTTGTCGTACAGTGGTGGCTTGCATGTTGCTGTGTGGTTGGATGCTATACCACCAGTATTTCAAATATGAGCAGAGTCAACCATGGTGGACAGGTTTCAGCAGAGCTTCCAGACTAAGACAGACTTGGAAAAAGGAAGGGGCCATCCACTTCTCAAAGAATTGGCCAGTGAAAACCTTATGAATAGCAATGAGACACTGTCTCATATATTACTGGAAAACTTTATGAAAAATCCCTGCAACATTATCTGACATAGAGTTGGAAGTTGAGATCCTCAGATCAGAAGACACTCAAAATATGACTGGGGAAGAGCTACCTTTTCAAAGGAGACATGACCTAAATAACATGGATAGAATAAAGCTTTTGGAACCTCTGTTTGCTAATGGGGCATGACTCAAAATGGGAAGAAACAGTGTAAAAGCCCATTAATAAACAGAACTTGGAATGTACAAAGTATGAATGTAGGAAAATTGGAAATCATCAATAATGAAATGGAATGCATTAAGATTGTTATCCTAAATATTAGTGACCTGAAATGAACTGGTTTGGGCCATTATGCATCAAACAATCATATTGTCTGTTATGCCAGGAATGACAAATTGAAGAGGAATGGCATCACATTTACCTTCACAAAGAATGTTTCAAGATCTATGCTGAAGTGTAATGCTGTCAATGATAGTTGAATGTCTATATACCTATATAAAGGACCAGTTAATACAATGATTATCCATAGACCTACAAGAAAGACCAGTCAATACTACTGTTATTTAAATTTATGCACCAACCACTAAACCCAAAGAGGAGGATATTGAAGATTTTTATCAACTTCTGCAGTCTGAAGTTGACCAAACATGCAATCAGGATATGTTGATACTTACTGGTGATTGGTATGTAAAGTTAGAAACAAAGAAGAATCCCCAGTAGTTGGAAAATATGGCCTTGGTGATAGAAATGACACTGGAGGTTGCATAATAGAATCTTGCAAGACCAATGACTTATTCATTGCAAGCACCTTTTTTTCAACATCACATACAGTGACTATACAAGTGGACTTTGCCAGATGGGATATGCAGGAATCAGATCAACTACATCTGTGGAAAGAGGTAATGGAGAAGCTCAGTATCTTCAGCCAAAACAAGGCCAGGAGCTGACTGTGGAAAAGACCACCAATTGCTCATATGCAAGTTTAATTCAAACTGAACACAATTAAAAAAAATCTATGAGAGCCAAATATGACCTTGATTATATCCCATCTGAATGTAGAGACCATCTGAAGGATAGATTTGACACATTGAACACCAATGACCAAAAATCAGAAAAAGTCTGGGATGACTTCAAGAACATCATTGATGAAGAAAATAAAAGGTCATTAAATAGACAGGAAAGAAAGGAAAAAACAAAATGGAAGTCAGAAGGTACTCTGAAATTTGATCTTGAATGTAAACTGTTGTTGTTGTTAAGTGCCGTCGAGTCGTTTCTGACTCATAGCGACCCCATGCACAGCAGAACGAAACACTGCCCGATCCCATGCCAGCCCCACAATCCCTGCTAT
>NW_006921871.1:3888384-3897220 GCF_000298275.1 Orycteropus afer afer | reverse complement strand
TACCCCTTTCTCCTGCTCTTCTGGCCTGCTACTCTGTGCTACGCCTGTGCTTACCTTGCTCCTGGAGACCCGATCCCTCTCAGGTGGGTAACAAGGGAAAGTGTTCAGTGCAGATCAGTGAGTAAGCACCAGCCCGCCCGTGCCCACCTTGCTCCCAGAGACCCGGTCCCTCTCGGGAGGGCAACAAGGGAGCCATCCAAGCACTAGTGACTGGGCTCCACCCCCTCTCCTGCTCCTCTGGCCCGCTACTCTGTGCTATGCCTGTGCCCACCTTGCTCCCGGAGACCCGGTGCCTCTCGGGAGGGTAACAAGGGAAAGTGTTCAGTGCAGATCAGTGAGTAAGCACCAGCCCGCCCATGCCCACCTCGCTCCCCGAGACCCGGTCCCTTTCAGGAGGGTAACAAGGGAGCCGTCTGAGCACTAGTGACTGGGTTTTACCCCTTTCTCCTGCTCTTCTGGCCTGCTACTCTGTGCTACACCCGTGCTTACCTTGCTCCCGGAGACCCAGTCCAGACGATTTCTAAGAGTAACTTGAGAAAACAAAGTCAATCAACATAATGAAATGTGCAAGACCTGGTGTTAGAAAACCAAAAGGAAGAACATGCTCAGCATTTCTGAAGCTAAAGGAACTGAAGAAAAAATTCAACTCTTGAGTGCAACATTAAAAGAGTCTATGCATAAAATATTGAATGATTCAAGAAGCATCAAAAGAAGATAGAAAGGAAACATGGAGTCACTCTACAAAAAAGAACTGGTTGATATTCATTTATTTCAGGAGGTGGTGTATGATCAGACCATGATATGAAAGGAACAAATTGAAACTACTCCGAAAAATTGGTGAAAAACAAGGCTCCAGGAGTTGATGGAATACCCATTGAGATGTTTCAACAAATGGATGTTGCATTGAAGGCATTTACTGGTCTATGTCAAGAAATTTGGAAGAGAGTTACCTGGCCAACTGACTGAAAGATACGATTATCCATATTTGTCTCATCCTAAAGAAAGGTGATACCTCAAAATTTGGATATTATCAAACAATATCATTAATATCACATAGAGGTGAAATTTTGTGTTGGTGTTGTTGTTAGGTGCCATCGAGTCATTTCTGACTCATAGCGATCCCACACAGAGGAATAAAACACCACTGATCATACACCACCTCCTGAAATAAATGAATATCAACCAGTTCTTTTTTAGAGTGACTCCATGTTTCCCTTCCATCTTCTTTTGATGCTTCCTGAATCATTCAATATTTTACCCAAAGACTCCTTCAATATTGCACTCAAGGGCTGAATATTTTCTTCAGTTCCTTTAGCTTCAGAAATGCTGAGCATGTTCTTCCTTTTGGTTTTCTAACACAAGGTCTTGCACATTTCATTGTGATAATTGACATTGTCTTCTCAAGTTGCTCTTAGAAATCATCTGTTCAGCTCTTTTATCTTGTCATTTCATCCATTTGCTTTGGCTGCTTTACATTCAAGATCAAATTTTGTGTAAGATAATTCAAAAATGGTTACAGCAGTATATTGATAGAGAACTTTCAGAAATGCAAGGTAGATTCAGAAAAGAATGTGGAATGGGGGATATCATTGCTGATGTCAGATGGATCTTGGCTGAAAGCAAAGAATACCAGAAAGATGTTTACTTGTGTTTTATTTACATTGCAAAGGCATTGCTATGTGGATTATAACAAATTATGGATAACATTGAGAAGAATGGGATTTCCAGAACACTTCATTGTGCTCATGAGGAACCTGTACATAGAGCAGAAGGCTGTCAATCAAAAAGAACAAGGTGAAACTGCATGGTTTAAAATCAGGAAGGGTGTGCATCTGGGTTGTACTCTTTCACTATATTTATTGAATCTGGATGTTGAGGAAGTAATCCAAGAAGCCGGAATATATGAAGAAGAAAGCAGCATCAAGATTGGACGAAGACTCATTAACAACCTGCAATATGCAGATAATATTACCTTCCTTGCTGGAAGTGAAGTAAAGTGAACCAGGGGGATGGTTTCTCAATCAAAAGATAATATCAGTGAAGAGAAAGAAATTTTAAAAGAGAAATAGAAATTCTAGAGCTGAACATACAATAATTAAAATGTAAAATTCACTATAGGGTTTTAACAGCACATTTGAGCAGGTAAAATAAAAAAGCTAGCAAGCTTGGAGATAGATCAACTGAAATTATCCAATGTGAGTAGCAGATAAAAAAGGATCAGAAGGCAAAAAATCTGTGGGACATAGCTAAGCATACCAACCCACACATAATGGAAGTCCCAGAAGGATAGGAAAGTAAGACAGTGTTTGAAGAGAGAGTAGCTAAACATTTGCATATTGGGTAAAAAGATAAGGATGTGTGCTTCCAATAAGATCAACATTTTCTGATAGTTTAAACTCAAGGATATCCACAACAAGTCACACTGTAATCATACTGTTAAAACACAAAGTCTAAGAAAGACTCCTGAAAGTGGCAAAAGAGAAGCAACTTGTCATATAAAGGAGATTCCCAATAAGATTAGCAGTTGATTTTCCATCAAAAGCCAAGAGGCCAGAAGGCTGTAAGTAGACAGATTTAAAGGACTAAAAGAAAACAAACAAACAAGGAAGAGGAAGACACAGAGAGGTACACAGGAGGTACAGAAAACAAAGATGAGCCCTTTTGCATGCACAGTACTGTGTTGTCAGTGATAGCAAGCATTGATCTATGGGTGAATAGATGGATGGACAGGCTGAATGATCAGGTTTGTCTAGGTAGGAGGGAGTGTGCTTATAACCATGTATGTTGCTGTTGTTGTTGTGTGCCATTGAGTAGCACTCGACTCATAACAACCCCTCCGTGGGTTTCCAAGGTGGTATCACTACAGAAGTAGATTGCCCAACCTTCCTTCTGAGGAGTGTCTGGTGAGTTTGAACCACCAACTTTTTGATTAGCAGTCAAGTGCCTTAGGCACTATGCTACAAGAGCGCTCATAACCATGTATGTTGTTGTTGTTATTATGTGCTGTCAAGTCGACCCCGACTCATAGCGACCTCTCCTTGGGCTGCTGAGGCAGTATTACTACAGAAGTAGGATTGTCCAACCTTTCTTCCGAAGAGTGCCTGGTGGGTTTGAACCACCAGCCTTCTGCTTAGCAGTCAAGTGCCTTAGGCACTATGCTACCAGAGCTCCTAACCATGTATAGGGTTGGCTAAATAAATAAATAAAGACAAACAAAAAACTGTCAACCAAGAATTCTCTATTGAGCAAAACTATCTTTTCCAAAAATGAAAGAAAATGCCTCCTAGATAAACAAAAGCTGACAAAAATGTCCGATAAGAAACACACAGAGAAATCCTTCAGACTGAAGTGAGAAGACACTAGACAGTATGTCTAAACCATGCAAAGAAATAAGGAACAGTGTTAAAAGCATTTACATAGGTAAATATAAAAGCCAGTATTACTATGTTTTGGTAGCTAACTCCCTATTTATTCCTATATGATTTAAAGGACAACTGTATAAAACAATAGTTACAAATATATGTTAATGGAATGCAACATATAACAATATTAATTGTGAGAATACCAACATAAAGAGAGATGTATGTGTCTCTTAGGAGAAGGCTTTTTGTACACTGTTATGTGTTGTCAGGATGATTCACACTCAAAGGGACTCTATATATCTGAGGAGAACTATCCATCAGGTTTCCTAGGCTGGTTTCTTAATGGAGCAGATAGTCAGGTCTTTTCTCCTGCAGACCTGCTGGTGGGTTTGAACCAACAACCTTTTTGTTATCATCTTAATACTTATTGTGTCACCTGGACTCCTTTTTATTTACTACTAAAATTAAATTAATTTTAATTCAAACTATATAGTTATAATTTTAAGACCTTAATTATAATTCAAAGGACAATCATTAAAATAATAACCAAAAGTTATTCAGAAAAAGAAATGAGAAAAGCATTAAAATAGTACAAAGAAAAAGTCCATTATACACAAAAGAAGGCAACAATGAAGGAAATGAGAAATTAAAAAATAATAAGATGTATCACACTGATACTTGCTACAACATAGGTGAAACTCAAATGTATGTTAAATGAGAGAAGACAAACAAAAAATGACATCCATTGTATGATACCATTTTTTATGAAATATCCAGAATAATTAAATTCATAGAGACAGAAAGCAGAGTAATGGTTGTGAGGAGCTGAGAGAAGGGAAAATGGGAGTGACACTTTAACAAGTACAAAGTCTCATAAACTGAAAGTGTTTGGAAATTATAGAAAAGTAATGGTTGCACAGCATTTTGAATGTACTAAGAGTTATTGAAGGAGTGCTGGTGGTGTAGTACCTAAGGCACTTGACTGCTAACCAGAAGGCTGGAGGTTCAAACCCACCAGCCACTCCTCGGAAGGAAGATGGGGCAGTCTACTTCAATTGTTGAGCCTAGGTGAAGGCTTTGATTTTTTAGGAAGGGGCTGTGGGGGTGAGAGAGAGACAGATACCATCCATACTTAGAAGCAGAATCTTTGATATGGTGAAAAAATGTGAAAGTTTTCACTAAAGATCAGTAAGTAAGCACAAGTAAGTCTGTGCTTACTTTGCTTATTGGGTACTCAAACACAGATAACTATACAGGCACTCTCTGTGTTAGGAACTCCCATTTATGGACAACACATACTTACCCTTTAATATTTTGTAAATTTCCCCTTACTTTGAAATAACTGAACCAACTCCATCTTTCAAAATATTCTTCATTACAATCACCTTCACTTGCAGTTTTAAATCCTCAAGAAGGCGTCCAGCCTGTTCCTGTGCTAAAATAAAGCTAAATAAGAACTGCATGCACCTGTTCTGACTTGCCTACAAATTTGGCTTAAAGATATACTTAAGAATGATCTCATTCATAACCTGGGGACTGCCTGTATAATAAAATACTTAGGGATAGTTTTCCAAAAAATTTGAAGAAATATATATATTTTTTCAGAATGACAGAAGAATATTTGGACACGGAACTACATACTACACTCAAGGAAGGAACAAAGTAGCAGGGAGATATTTGGAAAAGTGATTCTAAACTTTTCTGGAATGAAAAATTTAGAAAACTATGAAAAATAAAATGAATGAAAAGAAAATTCCATAAACAAATATATTACCTTATTATAGTAATTAAAATAGTCAGCACTGATACAAGAATAAGGAGACCTGGTTGTGCACTTGTTAAAGAGCTCAGATACTAACTGAAAGATAGGCTTTCAAAAGAAAGTGGCTATACTAACCCACTAGTGCTGTGTGGGAGAAATGTGTGGCAGTTTGCCTCTGTAAAGATTTCAGCCTTGGACACCTTTTGGGGCACTTCTATTCTCTCATGTAGGGCCATTATGAGTCAGAATCCACTCAATGGCAATGGGTGTGGTTTGATCTTGATATAAGAATGTTGTTGTTGTTATGTGCCGTCGAGTCAGACCCGTCTCATAGCGACCTCTCCTTGGGTTTCCGAGGCAGTATCACTATGGAAGTAGATTGCCCCATCTTCCTTCTGAGGAGTGGCTGGTGGGTTTGAACTGCCAGCCTTCTGATTAGCAGTCAAATGCCTTAACCACTATGCTACCAGAGCCTCCAGATATAAAAATAGATATCTGCTTATTGCCTTTGAATTGATTCCAACTCACAGAAACCCTTTAGAACAGTGTTAAACTACCCATTGGGTTTCCAAAGTTGTATATCTTTATGGAAGTAGGCTGCCTCATCTTTCTCCCTTGCAGTGGCTGGTAAGTTTGAACCATTGATAGAAGCTGATTAATGAGACTGAAGAAAAAGTCCAAACTGAGTCAAATGTGTGGTTCATAGAGGTACTATATCAGATAAACGGAAAAAGTAGTGCTTGGTCAATGAAAGGCACTGAGATAATTGGTAACTTTTGAGGGGCAGTTCATATACCATAATAAAATTCAAATGGTGCACAGAATTACATACAATAAATTAAACCTTAAAATATGCAGAGCATATTACACATTTTTAGAAGATGGAATGCCTTACTAACTGCAAAAGCAGTAATGCTTAAAAAAATAATAGATTAACTACTTAAAAATGTTAAACATTTAAATATCACATATTCCATATAAAAATTGCAACAATAATCTATAAACTGTGAAAGAACTTATTTACAATTTGGTTTAAAAAAGGTTTTTTAATAAATACATTGACCTTACAAATCAATAAGAGAAAGAGAAATAATCAAAAAGAAAATGTTATAATGGAAACAAATAACAATTCACAAAATAAGAAATGAGAAGATACGTTAAGAATATAATTTTTTAAAGCTCGTTTTTAGAGAAAGACATTTAAATAATAACAGAAATGATATAGCATTTTTTTTTTTTTTGTATCTCTGTAAATACCACTATCTATGTCCAGTGCCTAACATAATATCAGGCAGCATAATATCAGTAGTTAGCATTCAATATATAAATATTGTTGACTAATTAAAATGAATAAATATACAGTAAAACCTGCTAAAACTGGAACCTATGTAAGGTGGAAACCTATGAGAGCAGGGAAATCAAATACTTTCTACTAAAACTACAGATAGAAAAGTGATAAGATTGCCCCCATCAAAGACAGAAAACTTTTGAGATTCAGAAAAACAAGGCAGCCCCATCATGTCCTGGCTCTCACAGGTTTAACTATATTAGATATTGACATGAGTTTGGGAAACAGATATATTCATTCTGTTCTGTAGAGAGAATAAATAAGCACAGAATTTTGAGGGGAATTAAGACTCTGAAAAATGTGGGTCTGATTATGAACTCTACTTACAAGAAATTGTTCTAATAGGCAAAGGCACAAAGTCTAAACCACAAGAACGTTCAATATTGGATTATTTTTGACATAAAACTATTTTAAATAATATATATCCAATAATAGGTGGTTCTTAAGAAAATAGCAATTCATCCACGCAATAGATAACTATACTGCTATAGCGTAGTGCCTTAGGCACTTGATTGCTAATCAGAAGGCTGGCGGTTCAAATCCACCAGCCACTCCTCGGAAAGAAGATGGGGCAATCTACTTCCGTAGTGATACTGCCTTGGGAACCCAAGGAGGGGTCGCTATGAGTCGGATCCAACTCCACGGCACATAACAACAACAACAACAACGTTAACAATATTAAAAGAAAACAACGTTTTTCCAGTCTAAATTCTGTTGATCTTGTAGGATATTTCTCTGATGTGTCAAAAATCTAGTTCTTAGGATTCCAGTTCCCCTCCTCTTTTTCAGAGTATAGCTCTACTTTAATATTTAAGGTTTACTTATAGTATGGTTTCCAATATTTAGAGCAAGTTTGAAGATCAATATTATCTCTAACACATACTATAAGCAAAAATAAATTTCACCTGGATCACAGATGTAAATGAGCAAGGCAGAGTTAATAAAAATGCTATCCATTGCTTGCAGTCATCATACTTACATGAGAAAGAACAATGGAACATACAGGAATAGGGAAAAAAAAACTCAACATAGCATTTTAAGCTTGAAAACAAAATTTAAATTAGAACAACAATGTGGGGGATCATTTGTTTTGTTTTGATGGAATATTTCTTATAAAAAGACAAGGATATATGAGTCATATATCCAAACATAATTGCTTCATTTATTCACATGCTCTTATATGCATTCACCAAATATTTGCCAATATAGTACTGACTGTGTTCTATTTTGAGGATATACTAGTGAGCACACTGGCCAAATATCAATTGATAATTCTACCATATACAAAATAAACACCTCCCTCAATTCCCCTTCAAAATCTCATCTCATTATGCCATCCGGCTCTGTGGATGTCCAGGATCTCGTCATCTAAATTTCTTTGAACTAATTCCTTCTTTTACTCTGAAGATCCACATGAAGCTTCTTTGGGACAATGCTCCTAAGATTCCTGTAAGCCTAACTGTTAAAGAAGAGAATTTTCAAGGCACCACCTTTGGTCTTTCAATGGTCTTTCCAAAATCTTAAAAGGTCTTGCAGTCCCATCTTGAATTTTACCTTTGGTTCAAATGAAGGAAGGGCATGGAACTCTATTGTAAAGATAATCATTTCCATACTTTCCTTCAGCTCTCTCTCATAGCTTTTTCAAGACTGTTTTAGCATTTCTGTCAGTACTTTTGGTTTCTCAAAGTAGGCGTCTCCATGGGTGGCTGGGCTCCAACACCTGCCCGGGATCAAAAGGAGGGGACAGTGATATCACCCTCTAAGTAAGAATGTGGCAAGATTCTAGAGGAACTTAGGGGATGGAAGCTATTGTCGCAGTTATCTTTGGAAAACACAAGCTGACACTGTTGGTCGTAACTGGTATAAGTAAAACTATCAGCATATAAATAAAACTATCAGGCTGTAGTATTACAATTTTCAATAGGATGATAAATGTAGTCCTTGCTGAGCAGTTGATATTTAAGTAAAATTTTGAAGATAAAGGATCAAGTCATTCACTTATTTAGGTAACAAGTATTTGAGGTACAGGGAACAATCAGTGCAAATCTCTAAAGAGGAAACATGAGTGGAAAAAGTTGTGGATCAGTGGGGGACCAATGTGGTTGGAGCAAAATAATAAAGAGCAAATAGTAGAAGACATTAGTGAAGGAATAGAGATCAGAGATATGCATTCTTGCCCACAATAGTAAGTGTCCTCGTTACCTAGCACTGCTCTGACTAGAATATACTGCCAATGGGATGGCCTTAACAAACAGGAAATTATTCTCATAATTTGGAGTCTTTATGTCCAACAAACAAACAGGAATTTATTCTCATAATTTGGAGGCTTTATGTCCAAGTCCAAAGTGCCAGGCTCTAGGGGCT
>NW_006921871.1:3883252-3887814 GCF_000298275.1 Orycteropus afer afer | reverse complement strand
CCACAGTAGTAATTTGCCTTTTCCTTTTAGTGAAATGGGAAAGAATTTCAAGGCTCTTGGTAGTTTTCTGGCATGATTTGATTTACATTTAAAAAGGATCATTCTGTGAGGATCCCGTGCTGGCTTGAGATTAGAGTATAGATGGTCAACCACGGAAGAAGATGGACCAGATAGAAGATCCCATCCGGAGATGGTGATGGTCTATACAGGGTGGTGGCAGTGAAGATGGCAACAAGTGGTCAGATTCTGATTATATTTGAAGGTGGAGCTTGACAGGATTGGCCGACACATCACATGTGCAGTGAGGAAAAGAGATATGGTAGGGATAACTCCAAGTTGTTTGGGTGAACAACTGAAAACATACAGTTGCCACTGACTAAAACATGGAATTTTACACAAGGAACAGGTTTTGGAGAGAAAGTCAGGAGTTCAATATTGGACATGAGTAGGTGCAGAAACCAATTTCATTTAGTCCCAAACTTACCATGGTGTTCCATTCTGATGAATCTGTGATAAATTGGTTGTAAGTCAAATAAGTATTTTTTTTTTTTTTTAGTTTTCATTATTTCCTTCTTTATCAATATCTTTATAAAAGTAATCTTTAATTGTCTTTTGGATTTGACATGAGAATGATAGCATCAGCAAATTACTCACTAAAACATCATATGTAGTACATATTACTCAGGGTAAGAAATAACAACAACAAAAAAGATGGTCGTAAGTGTGGTTAAATGTAACTCAAATATGTCATAAGTCAGAGACTACCTGTAGACAACTAAATGAAACTTTTGCTCTTGTTTTTGCTTTTATTTGTTCTTTGGCTTCCATACTATAAGTCTACATGTTCTTCTGTTAACTGTTGGGTAACTCCCCAAGTTTCTTATCAGGCTGCTTCTCCTCTGCCATTTATTTTGGAGTTCAAGGCTCAGTCCTAGGTAAGTTTCTCCTCCTGCTTTAAATTATATCCATACAGATTTCCACCCATATCTACACCTTCTATTACAATTTTTCCCACATTGTCAGAGGCTTCTTCTCTGGGATGCAGAGATATATTCACTTATCTCCTTGACACCTCTCTTAGATTTTCAAATGTACTTAAATTTCAGTTCTTCCAAAACCGAATTATTAATTTTAATTCACTACCATCTAGTTCTTTTCTAGTTTTTTTTTTTTTTTCCCATTTCTGTGAATGTTACTGTGATAATTGAAGCTGTATGTCGACTTGGCTGGACCACAATTCTGTGTGGTTTAAACAATTGTGGTATGGGTTGTTTCCATGATGGGATCAGATATATATGTTTTGAGCAGCCAATCAATTGAAAGGGAGTTTCCCTAGGGGTGTGGCCTGCATCCAGTATATTTATGGACATCCTGGGAAAAGAGACACTCTTCTGTGGATTGGGACTCTGTTGTGCTGCCTACAACTGTCTGTGAGTAAACAATCCACCATTTGGCCTAGAGATCTTGGATTCGTCATTCATTGGAGTCAACAGCCAGTATACTGCTTGCCAACCTTGAGCTCCTCAGCCCCTGCAGCTGCACAAGTCAGGAAAAACCTCCAGCTTGATGTTTGATCCAAGAACTTGGGACTTGCCAGCTTCTACAACTGTGTGAGCCATTTTCCTAAGATAAATTTATTTTTCTCTCTCTATATATAAGCTTTACTGGTTTTGTTTCTCTAGAGAACCCAGTCTAACACAGTTACTAATATACATTTAGTTATACAAGCAAGATAACAAGAATTCTTCATGAAATTTTCTCATTAGTCTACTTATCAGAGTTATATTTATTTTACTTCCTAAATATCTCTTTTTCTACTACTACCAACTTAATCCCAGCTAACTACCAACTTAATCCCAGCTACAATCATCACTCCCATGGACTACTACAGTAGCTTTCTAACAAGTTCCCTCACATCCTAATTTGCCCTCCTTGAATATATTATCCAGTGTGCAGCTCATGAATGGTATTTTTAAAACAAAATCTGATCATCGTGTAGAAGTGCTCTCAGATTAAAGACAATTGATTATTAAAAGATTTCAAGGTTATAAAAGATACTATCCTCGAAGCCTCAATATCTAGTCCTTTCATCCCTGTGTATAAAGAAAGATGAGTGATTTGAAGGAATGATCCCAATGACAACCCTATTGGTGAAGCTATTTCTTATTATGTGAAACATATTCTTTCCCCAATGAGACAGTCTGAGTTGGATTTTCTGTCACATGAAGATTAAGTGATCTAATCCTTATTTAATAGTCCTTTCTCATTTTGCAAAATGCTCTTTCCCACCTATCTGTTGCTCTCTAAACTCCAGCCCTCATATTGACTAGGCCAGGCCTGACACAGGCCTTTATTTGGGCATACATTTCCTGCCCCTTTCACCTCAGTTCATTATACCTTTCCTTATCATGTACTCATATTTCTTTTATAGCACCAATTAAAACTGTGATGTATGATTGATGCATCATCTGTCTCCACAGTGAACTGTAAACTCCATGTGGGTGCACAATAATATACTGAATGTCTAGTTCAGGGCATAGCACAGATACTTCACAATGATTTGAATACATGAACAATACTAATAATATAAACAGGAATGGGCATATAAAATAATTCATAAATAACTACAATATGAATAATTAATAAACAAAAGTTGCTGTAAGTGCAATCTATTGGAATATGGACAATTTTTATGCCAAGACACAGGAGAACAAAGTGATTTTAACTTCCTCATTTGGAAGCTTTACTTAAGGGAGATCATATTTGAACTTATGTCTAATTGAGGAAAAAAAAAACAATATATAAACACCTAACTATAAACCAAGGCAGAAATGAAGTGATCATTGGAATTATAGGCAATATATCCTGCAAATGAAGGTGTACTTAAATTCACATGGTTTGAAAGAGAAAGCTTTAACAAGGATAGTGAACTGGACCTTGATAGAAGACAAGAATTATATTAGGAGATGGTTTGGTAATGGGATATTTAGGCTAAGGTAACAAGATGAGCCTAGTTACAGAGTGGAGAAGTGGCCCAGTTTGACAGGTGTAGGGATAGCAATCTGCCATGTAGTCTGTGAGATAAACAGCAGGAGGTATCAAAGAAGACATTTTGGGATGAGATTTTATAAGCTCTTGAATGTCATACAAAGAATATAGACTTTATTTTAAAAGTAAAATGGAGCCATTGAACTTCTTGGAACAGGAGGGTAGCATGTTCAAAAGTGTATTGTGTGAAAGACGGATCACAGAGATGATAAATATGGAGCAGAGAGACCAGTTATGAAAAGAATCCAGACAAAAAATAATGGTGTTCCTAATAGAGAATACTGTATAGGTGGAAATTTAGTTTTATTTGAGGTATTGGATAAGAAAAGGGATTTTAAAAAAATCAAGTGTCAGGCATTATTTAAAATGTATTTCTATTATTTTAATTCTCAGTGCCTGGAGGAATGATGAAACCATTAACAAATAGTTTTAAAGGGGGGATAATAAAATCAGTATAGAGCATGCTGTGATTAACATGTCTGTGAAATAGATGCCTAGGAGATAATTGGCATGTATGTAGCTTAACTAAACCAAACTAGTGCCATCAAGTCAATTCAGACTCATACTGACCCCCATCAGGTCTCCAAGGCTGTAGATTGCCTATCTTCTTCCCATAACTGTGGCTGGTGGGTTCAAACCGCCTACCTTTTGGTTAGCAGCCCAATGCCTTAATTACAGTGCCACCAGAGCTCATTATGTAGTTTAAGAGCATGGTAAAATATTAAGGGTTGAGTATAGTGGGTGGGAACAGCTTAACACAATGCTGCAGATTGGCTTTCTACTATACCTACAAAAATAGACAAGGAACATAAGGGTGCTTGGGAAAACTTTAAGAAAGCCTTGAGTGCAGTTTGGTTGTTTAAGTTGACACTGAACCAGTATATTAGCGGGGATTGGTATAATAATATAAAGGATACAGAGGCAAGACAAGACATTACATGTGAGACAAACAAGTTTAGTTGGAGTAAGAGATGTTAAAGAATGATTGCATGGTATAGTTATTTAAGAAGGTCTCAGAATTTTGCATACATGGTATACATCTGTTTGAAAAAACTGTTGAAATGTATAAATTTCATTTATATGTTTATGTGCAATGTATAAATGTGATTGAGTTTGAATTTACATGGTGGTCTTTGGAATTGAGGCAGGTGAGGAGTTCTGAAGCTTGCCTGTTGAGAGGATCATTAACAGAAACACTGAAATACACAGAGATGGTAGCAGAATTTGGACCGGAAAGGAATATTCTAGGCCAGGTGTTAAAACAATAATGGAAGAGAAAGGGATGGTTTCATTCATGAAAGTGTTATATAAGTGGGTGTATGAGTTTCAAAGAAGATAAGTTGAGTATTAGGAAAATATCACTGGGTATCAAAAATACAGTATTTCTTTCTCAGGCCTATGATATAAAGACAGTAGAAGACAAGTAAGATATTACTGAAGATAATTCAGAAACGTTTGCAGCAGTATATTGATAGAGAACTTCCAGAGGTTCAAGCCGGATTCAGAAGAGGACG
>NW_006921871.1:3869190-3882152 GCF_000298275.1 Orycteropus afer afer | reverse complement strand
ACTCGACGGCACTTAACAACAACAACAACAGAAGACAAGGTTTGTACTAGAGACAATAGAAAACATTGTCAACAAAATATAACTTCTTTGCTAATCTATCTCCACTGATTTGTGTGTTGTACTTAGCTCAACTATATCGGATAAATAATATGTAAATGTTAATAATAATGCCAGAGCCCACCCACATGTATTAATTGAATCATTCATTCAGGAAAAATCTATATGCCAGTCATTAGCCACTATATGTCAGTCATTGCCCTTTTGCCCCTGATTTTAAAGAAATAATTTTATCTGACCAACAGCAAGGTCAGCTGAAAGGTTTACATCAGAGGGCTGGAAAAAAATCAGGTTTCAGAATGGGATGATGGCATCCCTAATGGGTACTTTTTGTTTTCTGCCTACAGAGTCTATATTTCTTGGCTATGGAGACAGGGAGTAGAAATTGGAGTCAAGGGACTCAGGTTTTAGTCTTAGCTCTGCTGCTAACTGGCAGTGTAATTTTGTTCAAGCCACATCTTATTTTTAAGCCCCAGTTTTCCCCTCTACAAAATAAGAGTTGCAAAAGTCTTTTTTAGCTCTTATGACCTATGATACTAAATTTATCTCCTCTGTTTTCGGGAAGGACCTGATCTAATATATGAGATACTGACTTATTGCTAAAATCCCCTTTGTATATGGTTTCTTAAACTTTCTGATTCTCATTGTCGTCATTTACAAAATGGAGGTATAAATTCCATCATATTTACATCACTAGAAAAGTGTAAAGATAAAATAGGATAATAAGTTGGAATGCCTTAGTCACAGGAAACATAATTTTCGCAAACACGTTACTCAATGCAAACTACTTCACATTCTTTTGCTTCATCATTCTCTCTTTAACTTCTCTTTTATTAGCCAAGACTGAGATACATGTTACTGACTTATTTCTGAATGTTTGGGCTTCTGCTCTTTATTACTATCCCTTAAAAGAAAAGAAAATTGTGCCATGTGTCAGTTGTTCAAAGAAATGATTTGAGATATGACAAAGATAGAAATATCTTGTTGAATTATCCTGGGTTCCCATTGCCCTTCCTATCCTCATAACCTGAAAATAATTGAGAGCTAGCTAGTGAGATTGGCTAGTTAAGTTTTATTTTATTTTATTTTCGAGTAATATTTTCTAAACCACTTAATGGTCTATAAGACCATTCTGCTTCTGAGTTCCTTATTTATACATTTGGGCTTTGAATCTGCAAATTTATTTTTGGTAATATCTGTATATCATCTTTCTTGTCTACAGAGAAAGTTATTGTAAAAACTGAAAGCAATAGAATTTATGGCAGTACTTTGTAAACCATAAAACACTCCACAAATGCTTGTAATCATTAAAAATAACAGTATTGTTATTAAACCATGTAGAAATTTTTAATAACATGCTTCAATTATGCAAAAAAGGAAAAAAAAATTTTCCTTAAATTCTAGTCTATGTTGCCCAAATTAATTATGACATTTTATAAGTAAGAGTTATCAGAAACAGTGCCCTGCATATTAAAACTTTTGTCTGGTAAAGATAATTTTGAACATTAAGGGTAAAGTATGATGACATCACTAAGATGATTATAAAAATGTAGAGAAGAAAATATGATATTGTGGAGAGAAATGGATAAGATTTTTCCAATGTGGGTAATAAAATTTCTACAGAGTCAGGATTTCAGAATTACAACTACTTATACCGTCTGTGAAAAGTTTCACCTAATTAAAAGTAGATTATCTGAAAATTGTTGAAAGACAACAAAGTCAATCTTTGGACTCAATTCTTGCAAGGAAGAGAAAATTAGGGGCTGGTATGGTGATGAAAGGGACAGGCTATTCTGTGAAATTTAAGATAGAGGAAGAAGGAAACCTTTGGGAAAGATCAGATATATTTTGTGAACTTTGGAAGAGAAGATTTTAAAAAACACAAAGAAAATGTATGTGCTATTCTGTAGTCAGATGTTGTGGAAATAAAAATGACCAAAGACACATCAGATATTCTAGAAATGGTACCAGGCTTCAGATTTAGAAATAAGGGAAAAAGCAAGAAATAAATATCAAGACTTCACACTCTGGTGACATAGTGCCTGATGCATTTGACTGCTAATCAGAAGGCTGACAGTTCAAATCTACCAGCCACTCCTCAGAGGGAAGACTGGGTGATCTACTTCCATAGAGACACCACCTCAGAAACCCAAGGAGGAGTCCCTATGAGTTGGAGTGGACTTGAAGGCAGTGAGTTTGGTTTTGGTTTTTGCAAAGGTAACTGGTGTGGCTGCACTCCAAAACTTAAAACTACCCTTTAGTGTCATGGCTGTCCTATCCCTGTTTTCTACAGGCAGAAATGAGGAGTGGGAAAATCAAGAATAGTAAAGGGATGTAACTTCTATAGTAATAGAGATGTTTTGGCAATACAATTCAGGTCAATAAGAAGCCAGGAACTCTTTTGATAAAATTATCTCTGAAATCAAGTGACCAAGTAATTCCTGAGGATTGTTTGCAGAAAAATAACACTTGCAGTGTGATGAATGATTTTTTTTTGTTGTTGTTGCTGTTGTTACATACACAGAGACCAACAACAAAAAAAAATTTAGAAAGACAAGGAAAAAAATCAAATTGTACCAAGTACAAGACCACTTAGATGTCTGCCCTTCCTTTCTCCATATTCAGGATTTGAAGTATAGCCAGTCCCTGGGTTACAAATGAGATCTGTTCCTAAGTATGTCTTTAAGATTTTGTAGGTAAGTTGAACCAGGGGCATACCATTCTTATTTAGTATAACTTATTGCAAAAAAAAAAAAAAAGGCTAGAAGGCTTTTCAATGATTTAAAAGCTGTGTGTGCAGCAAGTGAAGTTGATTGTGATGAACTGGCTGTGAGTAGGGCTGGTTCAAGGCTTGGTTCAATGATTTCAAAGTAAGAGTAAATTTACATAACATTAAAGGCAAAGAGGAGTTGTCCATAAATTGGACTTTTATAATGCAGAACCTACCTGTATTACCTTCCAGAAACACAAAATGGCTATGCCTTAAAACCCAGACCAGAGATAATGAAGACTTGTAGGTCACAGGAGTAACAAAAACAATGAGGCTAAAAGAAATACTACAAAGGAAAATGGAGAGAGTGTAAAGAGATGAGATGGGATCTGTGTGGAATATTCTCTACCATCCAATGGAAATCTTCTTAGGCACAGGCCAAATGACTGGGACTAAGTTCTATATCATAAACCATATACCTAGGCAACTTAGGAATGCCAGAGACAAAACCCTTTCCACCCCATCTTCTGACTCTAAAATTAGAATATATCCCTGAGAGCATGAAGTAATGTAGTGTTTAAACATTTTGGAAGTTTATTCTTATTTTTTTTTTTTTTTAAAAAAAAGGAAAGGATAGTTTCTGCCCCCATCTCCCAGCCAATGACAGCTTCACAGTGGTTGGTGGGGCTTAAGTTCAATCATATGTGAAGAACACATGGACAAAGAAAATAAGTGAATCCAATTTTCATGACTATATTTTTCTAGCCACAAAGAGGCTATGACATGTTCAATGATCTTAGATTACATCTGGGTTTTGGACAGTGTTGCCATATATGCCAGAATTTATATAGCCAGAAGTGCTAAGTTATAAAGTATAAGTAACTGTAGTAGATTCTGTAGGTGGCCCACCCATATACTCACCATTCTGGAGCACAGTGATCCAGTTGCTTCCCACTGCAAACACCTGTGATTGTGGCATGAGTAGACTAAAGAGCCTACTCAACAAGGTTGCAAAACCACAGAAAATATTTTGGAGTTAACTCCCTCCTCTCTCTCCACCTTTTAGTAGCCCAGAGCCAAAGGATGTCAGAGATTGATGGATAAATTTTTTAGCTATTAGGTGGAATAATTCTGAAGCACACTATCTCTTAGAATTCACCAGTAGTATTGAGCCTCTGCTGCTCATAACATAACCTATTATATAATGCAAACTTCACTGGTTTCCTTTCCTTCCCTCACTCATTTCCTCACTCCCAAACCAGTGCTTCCTGGAATCACCTCTCTAAAGAGCTTTCTGACTTATTGATATTGTTCCTTATTGGGTAGAAGAAGTCATCTATACTGGCCTTCTGTAAATTATATAAAGTAACAAAGAGCTAATTGGTGATTCAGGAGCTCTGGTAGCGTCGTGCCTAAGCCAGTTGACTGCAAACCAGAAGGCTGGTGGTTCAAACCCACCAGCCACTCCTGGGAAGGAAGGTTGGGCAATCTACCTCTGTAGTGATACTGCCTTGGAAACCCAAGGCGGAGTCGCTATGAGTCAGGTTTGACTCAATGGCACATAACAACAACAACAATTGGTGATTCTGGGCTGGCCTCTGCTGGCTAGAAATAGCATACTTAGGCTTTAGTTTCTTGAAATCATACTCTAAGAATTGATGCCCAAAGTAGATAAAGAGTAAATGATTTGCATATCTCTTTTTCAAAAGTCAAGGCCAATTACATTCCAGTGCTATAAGCAAATTTGAATGTGTTAATGGAGATTATATTGGTTATTTTGATATTTTAGAAAGTATGAAGTGATACCAGAAGAATGGAGTATCAAATGTTGCCTTGATTTCAAAATTAATACTCAAAGCAGGTTTCAAGTTCTACATTGATGAGTTTGAAATAAAAAATAGAATTATTTTAAAAATAAGAGTTTATGGCCACTTAATAACAGAAATGACAATAATTATTAAATTACATTGAAAGTTAAGCTAATTCACTTTCCACTGATATATTAGGAGGGAATTATTCTGTGTTCTGATAACAAGGTTACTGAGAAGGTTTGTCATGATCTTCTGATAGACAAGATGGATATCTGAGTGGATCTTGTTAACTCATTAACTCAATGCAATTCCAATAAAAGATTATTGGCAAATTAATTTGTATCATTCCAGAGAGACTTTGTCAACTTTGACACTATTGACATTTTAGACAGGATAATTATTTGTTGTGGGATCTGTCCTGTGCTTTTGTAGGATGTTAACAGTATCCCTGTCCTCTAACCACCAAATGTTAGTAGCTCTCCCTACCCCAGTCAAGCCTCCACACATTGATAAATGTTCTCAGGAGAGGAAAATCAATCCCATTTGAGAACCACTGTTCTACAGGAAGAACTCTGAAGACATGCCTCAGATATCTTCTCTAGTCACTATATTCTCATCTACAATCAATACTAATGAAAGCAGCAGTCAAGAAATCAGATGATGTATTTCATTGGACAAATCTGCTGCAAAAGACCTCTTTAAAGTGCTGAACAGCAAAGATGTCCTGAATACTAAAGTACACCCAACCCAAGCTATGGTGTTTTCAGTCACCTCATATGCATGTGAAAGCTGGACAATGAATAAGGAAGACCAAATAAGAGTTGATGCTTTTGAGTTGTGGTGTTAGAGAAGAATAATGAAAGTAAGATGGACTGCCAGAAGAACTAACAGATCTGTCCCAGAGGAAGTGCTGGCAGAATGCTCCTTGGAAGTGAGAATGGCCAAACTTCGTCTCACCTGCTTTGTTCATGTTGTCAGAAGGGACCATTCTGTGGAGAAGGATATCATGCTTGGTAAAATGGAGGGCTATCAGAAAAGAGGAAGGCCCTCAACTAGATGGATTGGCACAGTGGCTGCAATGACAGGCTCAGGTATATCAAAGATTGTGAGGCTAGCACAGGACAAGACCAGTGTTTTGTTCTGTTCTACATAGGGTTGCTGAGTCAGGGCCAGTTCGATGGCACCTAACAACAACATATTCTCATGTAGGCATTTGCCTTCAAGTTGATTGTGACTCATGGCAACCCCATGTATTGAAGAATAAACTACAGTGCACAGGGTTATCATGGCTATAACCTTTCTGAAGGAGATCACCCAACCTTTCTTCCGAGGCTCCTCTAAGTGATTTCAACAGTTAGAAGCCAAGTGTTTAACTGTTTTCTCTACCTAGAAATTCCATATTTTCATCTATAAAACCAAAATCCAAACTCACAGCTATTGAGTCGATGCCAACTCATAGAGACTCCTGCTGAGTTTCCAAGGCAGTAGATCTTTACAAAAGTAGATTGCCCCATCTTCCTTCCATGGAGTGGCTGGTGGGTTTGAACCACCAACCTTCTGGCTAGCAGTCAAATGCCTTAGGCACTATAACATCAGAGCTCCTTTTCATCCATAGGTATGTCAATATGGAGCAAATCCTTATCAAATTTGTTAACGATGAATATCAAAACATCAAAACAAATGTGACAGAATCAATAAACAGATTTATCTCAACTAGCTAGTATTCAAATTCAAAAGAAATCTCATGGTTAAATACATAGTCCTGTATTAAAATTCAAGTGTAATGTCCATAGGTACAAGGTAAAGGACACTAGTCTTGGGGAAAAAAAAAATGATGGTTTTACTTGATCGCAAATTCAACGTAACTTGAATGCTTTATAAATGCCCACATATATTACAGAGATAACAGGAGGTAAGTTAGGATAACTTGTCAGCAACAACCAAGCACCTTGAGAGAGTGAGTCACTTGGCCTGTGAACTCAAGACTATGGCCACAGGGGACACCAAGCTTGATTGGTACAACATAGTACACAAAAACATTGTTCTACATCCTGCTTTATGAGCACCCATCTAAGATGCAATTATTGGTGTCTATTCAACTGGACCAAAGAAAAGTGAAGAAAATCAGAGATGCGTGGAAAAAATTAGTCCAAGGGATTAATGGACCATGAGAAACTCAGCCTACATGGCCCCGAGACCAGAAGAATTAGATGGTGCCTAGCTACCAATGCCAACCATACTGAAAAGTATCAAAATTGGAGATCCTGGATAGAGTGGGAGAAAAATGTGGAATAAAATTTAAAAAACATTAAAAAAAAACACCAGGATTACTGGTCAGATAGTAAATAGTGAAATCTCCAATAGTCACCCTTCAGACCTGGAATAGGACTCACTTCTGTGGCTTAACTCTTAGCCAAACATCAGACAGATCTATGAGCTGAACAATTACACCAGGGACATCCACTCCTTAGAACAATCAACCATGGGAGATAAAAAGGGCAATGTTTGTGCAGATAGAAATCATAGCAAAGGACACAGGGAAAGAATAACCACAGGGAGGAAGAGCGAAGAGAGCTTTTATATTGAGGGGGTTTTAATCAATGTCATGAAACAAAATGTTTATGAACTCTTGAAGGGAAGACAAATCTGCTCCGTAAAATTTCTACCAAATCACAATAAAAAGGTTTTTTGTTTTTTTTTAAATTTAACATGACTTAAATAGCATCAACTTTAGAAAAATGAAAACTGTCATTATCAAGGAAAATAAAGTTCAAATCAAGGAAAGTAATATACCCACTGTACTTTGACTGATCACTAAGTACTGTGGTTGTTTCTGTACCACATTTTGTGAAGAATGGAGGTTCAAGGGCAAGGTATAAATATAAGGCAAAATTTAGAATCTATGCAATTTGACTAATGGCCCAAGAGAACCAGAAAGTTAAGATTAGAGAAGAAAAGTGCAGACAGGACTGGCAGGGAATGACGATATTTGAAAGACCTTCTTGTGGAAGTGGAGGCAGATTCTATTTTGCACAGACAGAATCAGAACCAATTAGTGAATCTATTAAAAAAAATGCCAAACTCATTGTCATCATGTCAATTCTAATTCATAGCAACCCCCATTGGGTTTCCAAAGCTGTAAATCTTTACAGAAGCAGACCACCCCATCTTTCTACTGTGGAGCACCTGATGGGTTCTAGCCACCTACCTTTAAGGTAGCAGCCAAATGCCTTAACCACTACACCACCAGAGCTCTTTAATGAAGTTATAGAGGGCTAGCAATAAGAAACCACAACTTTCCTACCATGAAATAGACCACCACATGCAGAAACAATAATTCCATCATCCAGCTGGACAATGCTTTGTCTGAGGCATTGTGAAAGTGATGTTTTTGGAAGGGATGTTCATCTAGACCTCTAAATTATTCTTAATCTTAAATCTATAGTTTTTTTATAATTCTATTATGTCAATAGCTTCTCAACACACTTCTATTTTCCATGTCAAAAAGGTAACCTTTATTTATCTTTTAATAAAATACTGAATTCTTACTATGCTATGCATTTAAGTGCATTATGATATTTAATTCTCAAAACCCTATAAAGTTGTCTCAATATCTCCCTTTCACAGCTGAATAAACTTAGTATGGTTGAATGATTGCCCAATGGCTCACAGCTAGTAATTCTCAGAGCTGGGGTTCAGAGGCCAAAACATCTTGCTCTAAATTTTTATGTTTCTGATAGATCAATTTCCTCCCTTCTTTGTTTTGTTATTGAGGTTATGTTTTTTACCTGTAAAAGTAGATTGTTCTAAACAGTAAATATCTGCAACATCATACACCAGAAGCTTTCAATAAGACTACCTTTATTTATTGCTATTTTTATTGAAGGATTGATACTGTGCCTCCAAACTCCTTCCCCTCATCCCAGAATTATTCTGGACTCTTAACCAAGGTTGCTTAGTGACATTTTTATAAACCATCACTATTTCTTTCATAGAGGTAGGACCCTGGTGAGGGACATAGGATGCCACCATCTGAATACATGTTCTACACCAGACTTCTTGTCTTTGTCAGAAAAGCAGCATTCAGTGACAATGGTAAATATGAAGTCAATTTGTCATGCTTAGTAGAGAACTAATTAGCCTCAGAGGAAAAAAAAAAAAAAAAAAGAACTATCGAGTACTCATCACCACTCATCTGTCAATTTCTCATATGTGATGTCTTGCATGTTGCTGTTAGGCTGGAGGCTATGCCACCAATATTTCGAATACCAGCAGGACCACCCAGGTTTCAGCAGAGCTTCCAGACTAAGACGGACTCAGAAGAAGGAAGGGGCCAACCACTAATCAAATAATTGGCAAGTGAAAACTTTATGAATAGCAGTGAAAAAATGTCTTTTATATTACTGGAAAACTTATGAATAGCTCTGAAACATTGTCCGATATAGTAACAACTAATTGGGAGATGTATGTATATTTGTACCCATTCCAAAGAAAGGTGATCCAACATAATGTGGAGATTATCAAACAATATCATTAACATCACACACAAGTAAAATCTTGCTGAAGATAATTCAAAACCTGTTGCAGCAGTATATTGACCAGGAACACCCAGAAATGCAAACTGGTGTCAGAAGAGGACATGGAATGAGTAATATCATTGCTAACACTAGATGGATCTTAGCTGAAAGCAAAGAGTACCAGAAAGAAAATGTTTACCTGTGGTTCATAGACTATGCAAAAGCATTCCATTGTGTGGATCATAACAATTATGGATAATATTGGGAAGAATGGGAATTCCAGAACACTTAATGGTGCTCATGAGGAACCTGTACATAGACCAGGAGAAAACCAAAACAACAGGGTGTCTTTGAAATCAACAAGGGGATACGGCATGGTTTAAAATCAGGAAGGGTGTGCATCTGGGTTGTATCCTTTCACCATACTTATTCAAATCGTGTGCTGAGGTAATAATGCAAGAAGTTGGTCTATATGAAGAAGAATGTGGGATCAGGATTGAAGGAAAATTTATTAACAACCTGCCATATGCAGATAGGAGCTCTGGTAGCTTAGTGCCTAAGGCACTTGACTGCTAACCAGAAGGCTGGCAGTTCAAACCCACCAGCCACTCCTCGAAAGGAAGATGGGGCAATCTACTTCCGTAGTGATACTGCCTCAGAAACCCAAGGAGGGGTCTCTATGAGTCAGGGTCGACTCGACGGCACATAACAACAACAACATATGCTGATAACATAGTCTTGCTTGCTGAAAGTAAAGATGACTTGAAGCGCTTCCTGATGAAGATTAAGACTACAGTGTGCGGTACGGATGACAGTCAACATAAAGAAAACAAAAATCTGCACAACTGGACCTGTAAGTAGCATTACAATAAATGGAGAAAAGTTTGAAGTTGTCAAAGATTTCATATTACTTGATTCCACAATCAACACCAATGGAAGCAGCTGTCAAAAATTCAGATGTTGTATTACACTGGACAAATACGCTGCAAAAGACCTCTTTAAAATGCTGAACAGCAAAGATATCTCTTTGAAGACTAAAGTGCCCCTGACCAAAGCCATGGTATTTTCAATCACCCCATATCCATGTAAAACTCCACAATGAAAAAGGATGACTGAAGAAGAGTTGATGCTTTTGAGTTGTGGCGTTGGTGAAGAATATTGAAAATACCATGGACTTCCAGAAGAACTAACAGATCTGTCCTGGAAGAAGTGCTGTTGGAATGCTCCTTAGAGTGAGAATGGCCAAACTTTGTCTCATCTACTTTGCAAATGTTGTCAAATGGACCATTCTGTGGAGAAGGATATCATGCTTTGTAAAGTAGAAGGTCAGCGAAAAAGAAAAAGACCCTCAACATGACAGATTGACATAGTGGTTGCAGTGATGACCTTGGAAGGATTGTGAGAGTGGCACAGGATCAGGCAGTATTTCATTGTGTTGTACATAGGGTCATGATGAGTTGGACCTGGCTCGAGGGCATCTAACAACAATACAACAATCAGGTGGTGGTTAAAGATGCCTTTTTCTATCTTTTTTTTTTTCTGGTATAGCCCTCACTGACATCTGTCTTTTCCTTTTTAGTTAATTAAAATAAAATCATATATGTAGGGATATTTTTATTTTTTGGAATGTTACATAATACTCTCAAACATTGTTGGTCTCCATAGACTTAAAAATGGATATTTTGGTGACTATCACCTTATTATAGGAGCTCTGGTGGTGCTGGGGTTAAAGCTTTGGGCTTTTAAACAAAAGAAGGTTCAAACCTACCAGCCACTCTGTGAGAGAAAGATGAAGCAGTGTGCTTCTTCTGTAAAGATTTATAGACTTGGAAACTCTGTGGGGTAGTTCTACTCTGTCCAACAGTGTCAGTGTGAGTCAGAATCAACTCTATGGCAGTGGATTTTTGGTTATGACCGTATTGGATAAGTATAGCCTGTCTTCTAAGGGTTTAATCAAGTGTTCCAATCCACATAGAATTTTTTTTTTAAAATAAAAATAAAGTTTTCAAAAAGTGGAGATATATGGGATGAACAGTGATTCACACAGCCATGAAAATGCTATGGAGCAATTCACCTGTGAAACATAAGAGGCAACCATGAGTTGGAACTAACTCAAAGGCTATTTATTTATTTATTTATTGCTTTATAGCTCAATAAATATTTAAAGATTGAACTTTAAAGATGCAGCAAGATTAACAGAGTAATTTTTATAAAAATTATGTAGCTGTATATCAATTTATAGGGAAGGACATTATATGTGCCTTATAACAGGATTATTAACCAAGTTAGTTCATGGCATCTTTGATGCTTTCTTAACTATCACTGAACCATTCATCTTCAGAATTTTTTTCATAACAAAGATTTGTTTATGTCTAGCATTTGTTTCAGTGGTTCTCAACATTTTGGGGAATTCTGGAATCCTTTGAGGATTCAATGAAACTAATTAATGAAGCACTCTTCTCAGGAAAATGCCCATCAACATATACCTGGCTGCCTAAGGCACTTGACTTCTAGCCAGAAGGCTGGCAGTTCAATCCCACTAGCCACTCTGTGGAAGGAAGACTGGGCAATCTACTTCTGTGAAGATTTACCACCTCAGAAACCCAAAGGGGGTTGCTCTAAGTTGTAATTGACTTGATGGCAGTGAGTTTGTTTTGGTTTCTCACTCCTCATTTATTCACATGGTTAGCTTCCCAAAACCAGGCTGTTATGTGAAAATTGGCACTATGTGAAAATTACGGTAGTGTAGTATAGTGTGCCCTTGTTGTCGCTGTTGCTGTTATGTGCCCTCGAGTCGGACCCAACTCATAGCGACCTCTCCTTGGGCTTCCGAGGCAGTATCACTACGGAAGTAGATTGCCTCATCTTCCTTCCGAAGAGTGGCTGATGGGTTTGAACCTCCAGCCTTCTGGTTAGTAGTCAAGTGCCTTAGGCACTACCCTATCAGAGCTCCCATAGTGTACCCTAGTTTAATGTAAAAGCACTCATGGTGATACACCATTTGGGTTGAGGCTGCATAGTACCTTACTCACAAAACTTAATCTCAAATTGATCAAATTAATTTTTAATGTAATTACTTATTTTTCACTAAAAATTTAAACTAAATGAGCAATCTCCTACTGTATTCTCCAAGAAGACACCCTGAATACACCATGCCTGGTTTATGCGGTATAGCGTTCATTCTCTTCCTTGAGTCTTACACTTTTATGATGTTAATTTTTATATTAAGATCAATATAATTCCTGTGCCTCTTGATTTTACTTTTAGTTGAACTAATACTGTTTTTTCTCTTTGAAGACATCTTGCTGTGTGTGGTGAAAATCCACACAAATGATCAAAAATAAGAGAAGGTTTTAGCAACTTCTTACTGTAATGGTTAATAACGTACACTGAAAGAGACAGAGAAACTGAATCTCAGTGAGCTGTGTTTCTGCCAGCTCATTCAGCTAAAGTTACTGTACTGCTGGGCCAGCGTTTTTTCTTGCCTGGCCCCTCAGTGTTCATTACTGCCAGATGTATGTTGTGAATGCACAAAATAGTTTTTGTTGTTAGATGCCATGGAGCTGGCTCTGACTCATAGCGACCTATGAACAACAGAAGGAAACACTGCCCTGTCCTGTGTAGCCTCACAATCGTTGCTATACCTGAGCCCCCTGACACAGTTGCAGCCACTGTGTCAGTGCAGTGAGTAAATTTTTTATTATTGTCATAAATGTAGAATGTTGGATAACATGATAATAAGTGAGGAGTGGGTGTGTATATGTGTGTGCATGTGTATATATGTGTGTGTGTGTATATATATATTTAATTTTATTTGTATATATTTATATATAAATATAAATACATATTTGTATATAAATATATACA
>NW_006921871.1:3840485-3868859 GCF_000298275.1 Orycteropus afer afer | reverse complement strand
ATTTAGCCCTAGAGCTCTATACTGCACACGTTAAGAATTCTTGGCTTCATACAAGCATCCCTTTTGAAATGCTCTTTTAAAGCAAAGTAAGCATTAAAGTAAGCACAATTATGTAGCTTTTAATTTAGACCTTAAAGAAGACATGGATTTCCCTTTCCACACTATATTTTAAAAACCATTACTTAATATTATGAAAAAGATAACATGGGCCTAAAACAATGTAGGTAAAAATGGAGTAAGCACTCATGTTCTTATCTTCTTCTGCATTGTAGGAAGAGAAAAACAGCAAACTCTTGCTTTTATATCAGATTATTTTCAAATGCCAGGATTTTATAACAGTTATTAACTAATGGACTAAAAGTTACAAAACCAATTGATGGGTCAACTAATTTCCAATAAGCCACTTTGCTTTTTGGAAAATAATATATTATGGTTGTATGAAAAATGAAAGAGGGTGTGTCTATATACACTATTTCCCCCAAATAAAAAAAACTTGAGCAAACACATTTGAGATATATATATATATATATATATACATATATATATATATATATATATATATTCTTGAATCTATTATTATGATGATGCTGATGGGAACTTACAGTATATTATCAGCAGCCACGTTTTATTTGCACTTAGTTGTACCAGTCTCAGCATTACACTTTTATCCTTGCCACTCTATGTAGTTGGTAGTATTATTATCCTAAATTTACAGATGAGTAAAGTGAGAATCCTGTTGGCATAGTGCCTAAGGCATTTGACTGTTAACCAGAAGGCTGGCAGTTCAAACCCACCAGCCACTCCTCAGAAGGAAGATTCACTCCTCAGAAGGAAGATTGGGCAATCTACTTCTGTAGAGATACTGCGTCGGAAACCTATGGAGGAATTGCTATGAGTCAATTCGACTCGATGGCAGTGAGTTTGGTTTGGTTTTTGGAAAGAAAGAATCAGAGAAATTAGGTAACTTGCTACCAGGTAGTGGCAGTGTTGGAATTTTATCTCAGAATTACTTGATGTGAATCCCTTTGCTTTCTATTTGGTGTTGTAAATCTGCTTTTCATGTTTTCAACTAGTTCTATGAGTTTGAGTTTTCATGAAAATGCATAATAATATATGAAAATAAACATACTTCCGTGGCTGTATCTTTAGGTATATAAATATATAGGTGCATAATGAATAATAGCATTCAGAAAACAGAATAGGAATCCATCTTCCTGGTTGTCTAAACAGTTCTTATTTTCAACTGTAGTCTTTCTTCTGTACAACTTTATTACAAATTGTGCCATGTGTAATTTTTTAAAACAATAAATCCACAGTTGTATTAAGAAATATTTTATTAACAAAACAGTAAATTCCACTTGCTTAGCATTTCCAATAATGGATAAATTGGCCTTGCAACAGAAAAACAAAACAAAACAAAAAGAAAACCCTTAGATACCCAATCACACAAAGCACTAGAAGGGTAGGGTCGTGTGGTCTTGGATGTCTTAGGAATTGACCACCTCACACATTATTGTAGTATTTTTTTTTCCCCAAAGGCAACACATTACATGGATAAAAAAGAAGCATACTGAATCAGAAAAGTTACAGTCTAGAGTTGTAACCAAATTAATGCCAGGTAGTATGAAGTCCTCTATTAATTGCAAACTATGCATCATGGAACCCCAATAATTTTTGTATGAAGATACTTGGGATTTTTTTTTTTTCATGTATTTTTCTATCACTTGTTCACACTTGTTTCTTTCTCTGTTCAGAAGAAAACCCAGAAAAAAAAATCACTAGTTTTGTGTAGACCAATAACATTCAAAATATTTTAATTGCAATATTAGGTCATGTCATTGTGTGAGAATTTAAAATCTATACTGGTAAGAAATATTGTAACTAATCTCAACCACTATGTTTCATAGTTATACTGCTTAACAATATCGTTATTCAATTTATTTGCTATCTTTTAGATATTACAGATTGCTAAAAGACATTTGTATCTTTTAGAATTTTTCCAGATGGCAACTAGTTCAGGTTCAGTTATCAAATGGAAAAGCTATAGTTCTTTTTTTAAAATCTCAAGCTGTAAATTTTTAGTGATTTTATTTTTACCTTCTTATTTCACTGGCTTTCCCTGAGTAAGACTGAATGAGAGGGAAAAAAAAAAAAGATTGGGAATTCTTTAACCTGGCATGTTTTAAAAAAAGAAAGGAACACAGGTAATGGATACCACTAAATTTTATAACTTCTACTCTCTGGGTCATGAAAAGCCTTGAAGACTCTTCATACGCAGCAATTACTTGGCAACCATAGACAGTGGTGACTTGCTATGAATTATATGTATTTCTAAGGTGCTGTATGTCTGGAAATCCAGGCCAATTCTCAGATTTTTTCATCAACTGAAGTATCACAAAAGATGTTTTGCATTTTTTGCCTTTGCTGATTAAAGCTAATCGTAAATGTATTCTTCTCTTCTATGAAATACAAGTTTGTAAGATTGTCCTTTCAGGAGGTGTTTCAATAATTAAACCAATTTTACCAAAGCATCACCTCACAATCTAATAATGCATTTTCTTTGCGTTACCTTTTTATGCTAACAATTTATTGCTATGAACATTGAAATGATATGCAAAACAAGTGTATAATAAAAACTACTCTAATATTTAATGTGTGTTAAACTAAAACTACACTTAATGATATATGTATAAATCCAGAAAAAAAGTTAAAATATAATGAATAATCAACAGATAATGATTTTTTCAGATGGGTGGTAATACAGAATCAACAATTGTTGAAAATACTTTCTTATTTGAGAAAATGTTCACTTTCCAAAAATCTTACCATGCACATCAGGTTCAGAGAATATGTATACATTATTTTATTTGAAATAAAAGTTTTTAATTGCTGCAGCCAGGGTTAAGATGTAAATCAACCAATTTTGTTTCCATAACCTGCCCACGTAATGTTTCATATTCATGCAGCAGTATAACCAGTAGTATTTTATTTGATAAGAAATGGTTCCATTTCATTAGGGACAAAAATATTTTCAGGGTTTCCTGGGAGCAAGATCTCAATGAAGCAAAGCATCCCATTTGTCATCAATACCTTGGCACAACTATCTTCCTTCCTGCTTTTCAATTTGTTAGTAAATATTTGCTACTATATGTATGTTTGTGTCTTCTCTCATATTTGATGAATTCCAATGGTTAGCAATATCAGGAAGTGTATGCGTGTGCATCTGTGTGTGTGACTGCAAATGGTAAATGTGTGTGGGGGGTATGAGTATTATAAGACATATATGTATATATTTTTCCTTCTAATTCACACCTTTCATACAAATACTAAAACATAATTGCAACAGAATGAAGGCTGTACATGTAAGAAAAAAAGTAGTTGTCTTTTTATATACATTCATTCATACATATCTTCCTTAGAATAAACACTACACTGTATTTTTTTTTAAAAAAAAAGTAAATAATTGTGGCAATTTATAATGATGGTAAAAAAAAAAAAAAAAAAATCCTGAAATAATTGTTGCTCCAGATGTCATAAAACTCTCTATACTTAGCAACATTTAAACATTGAATTTACCAAAAATGGCTGAAGAGCAGAGATATATTTTGCATTTTCTATACAACAGGCTATAAAACGTCACTTATCACAGTCCAGAAAGCACACAGAGATGGATTTTATATAAACATATGTAGTAACATATTAAGCGTGCATGAAAATTTCCCAATGATTGCATCTATGCCCTCTTGTTTTTGTTTTGAAATTTGTGTGAAAACGGGCCTTATATTTCACATTTTGGAAAATAAGGCCTCCGTACTATTTTTTTTCTCCCTTACAACCAAAAAGGGGCTTTTTGAATGTGCTCCTACACAAGTCTTCAAAAAAGCCAGCACTTTGTCTCCAACGCAAGTTCCAACCACTGCTCCAGTTGTGCCAGGTGGCAAACTCTGAAAGGTTTGCAGGTTGAGTCACTCAGACTGACAGAGTCTTCTCTGGCAATCAGGCTAACTGACATCTCAGGAAAGCACTAGCACTTTGGCTAAATCCAGGATCATAGGTAGCTTGTTTTTTGTTTTTGTTTTTTTGTGTTGTGTTTTGTGTTGTTTTTTGTGTTGTGCCTCGATGTTGTAATACTCCTTTGCTTTATGAATGCGTGCAGTCATCACTGTCTTTAGAAATGTTCCAGCAACATAAAGACAGGCAGAGTAAATGAAAACACTGGATATTAGGGAATTTATTGGCCCCTGTTTTGTTTTATTTGTTATTTTTTTTTCTTTTCTTTTTTGAGCAACAAGAGCATGAGATACTTGTTTTTATTTTTTAAAAACAGTCTTTCCTTCCTGATTGCATTCCCTGTCTTCTTTTTGTATGTGCTTCATAAAAAGGAAAGTAAATAAGTTTATATTATGTCTCAGATAAAATGAAGACTATTTCTATACAAGTGTCCTTTTAAGATCGTGGGATCAGACGTAATACTCTTTATCCTTGTTTTTCTTGTTTTTGTTGGCGCTTTTCGCACTGCTGGGTTGTTTCTCCTTTACAACAGCCCCATTGGACTGTGCTGAGTTACTGATGTAGTTTCGACTCTCATCCACATGGTATGAGCCTTCATCCCGGTTTCTGTACTTGTACATGGCGTAGAGAAGGATGAGGATGCAGAGGGCAGCAGCAGCTACTATCCCAACAACCATGCCTGTGGTACTGCTAGATTCTCGGATCACTTCTGCTGAGCCTGGGTATGGCTCTCTTCCACCTGCACGGGTGGGGTTGGCTATAAGAAAAAGGAAAAAACAAACACAAAGTGATTATGGAGTTTGCGAATGAGAGAGAGAAGTATTAACATGTAGCATCTATTTCCATGCCTAATGGATTAGCACTTACTGCTTTAAAAGAGTATACTGCTGGTAAAAGTAGCAAACCCTGTGCCTAAAGTTCACTAAAAACTAGGGACTATGAATCAAACAGAGGAGTCTGGGTGGTTTAATGGTTAAATACTCAGATGTTAACTGAAAGGTTGACAGTTTGAAACCATCCAATGGCTCCCTGAGAGAAAGACCTGGAGATCTGCTCCCATAAAGACTGAAGCCAAGAAAACCCTATGGGGTTAGTTCTACTCAGTCACATGGAGTAACGATGAGTCTGAATTCAATTGATGGCACCTAACAACATGAGTCAAGCATTCAGAGGAGAGACTGGTTGCTGTCTTTCCTGTCACAAGTATCAATTTTGTTAAGAGGTTTTTTTTCTAAGCACATTCCCAAATACACTTGATTTATGACCGAATGTGCAATAAAGATGTGTTAATTATCACTGGTAACTGGAATGTAAAAGATGCAAACAAAGAAGAATCACCAGTAGTGGGAAATTTGGCCTTGGTGACAGAAATAACGCTGGAGATCACATGATTGAATTTTGCAAGACCAATGACTTATTCATTGCAAATACCTTTTTATCAACAACACAAATGGCAGCTATACATGTGGACTTGGCCAGAGGGAATACACAGGAATCAGATTGACTATATCTGTGGTAAGAGGTAATGGGAAGGCTCAATATCTTCAGCCTAAACCAGACCAGGAGCTGATTGTGGAACAGACCATCAACCACTCATATGTAAATTCAACTTGAAGTTGAGGACAATTAAAACAAGTCTATAAGAGCCAAAATATGATCTTGAATATATCCCTCGTGAATTTAGAGACCACCTAAACATTAGATTTGATGCATTGAACACCAATGACTGAAACACAGAACTGTGGGATGACATCAAGAACATCATGCATGAAGAAAGCAAGAGGTCATTAAAAAGATGAGAAAAGAAGAAAAGACCAAAATGGATGACAGAAGAGACTCTGAAACTTGCCCTTGAGTGGAGAGTAGCTAAAGCAAATGGAAGAAATGACAAGATAAAAGAGATGAACAGCAAATTTCTAACAGCAGCTTGAGCACACAAAGCCAATTACTATAATGAAATGTGCAAAGACTTGGAGTTAGAAAACCAAAAGGGAAGAACATGCTCAGCAATTCTCAAGATGAAAGAACTGAGGAAAAATTTAAGCCTTGAGTTGCAATATTGAAAGATTCTATGGGCAAAATATTGAACGACGCAGGAAACATCATAAGAAGATGAAAGGAATACACAGAGTCACTGTACCAAAAAGAACTGGTAGATCTTCATCCATTTCAGGAGGTGGTATATGATCAAGAACCAGTGGTATTGAAGGAAGAAGTCAAAGCTGCACTGAAGGAATTGGTGAAGAACAAGGCTCCAGGAATTGATAGAATACCCACTGAGATGTTTCAACAAATGATGCTCCACTGGAAGCACTCACTAGGTTATGCCAAGAGATTTGGAAGACAGCTGCCTGGTCAACTGACAAGAAGAGATCCATATTTGTGCCCATTTCAAAGAAAGGTGATCCCACAGAATGTGGAAATTATCGAACAATATCATTAATATTGCACACAAGTAAAATCTTACTGAAGATAATTCAAAAATGGTTGCAGCAGTATATTGACAGAGAACTTCCAGAGGTGCAAGCTGGATTCAGAAGAGGACTTGGAACATGGATTATCATTGCAGATGTCAGATGGATCTTGGCTCAAAGCAAAGAAAATCAGAAAGATGTTTATTTGTGTTTTATTGACTATGCAAAAGCATTTGATTGTGTGGATTATAACAAATTGTGGATAACATTGAGAAGAATGGGAATTCCCAAACACTTGATTGTACTCATGAGAAACCTGTACGTAGACCAGGAGGCTGTATTCAAACAGAAAAAGGGAACACTACATGGTTTAAAATCAAGAAGGGAGTGTGTCAGGGTAGTATCTTTTCACCATACTTATTCAATCTGTATGCTGAACAAATAATCTGAGAAGCTGGACTATATGAAGAAGAATGTGGCATCAAAATTAGAGGATGAATCATTAACAACCTGTGATATTCTGATGACACAACTTTGCTTGCTGAAAGTGAGGATGACTTGAAGTACTTACTGATGAAGATTGAAGAATATAGTCTGCAGTATGGACTACATCTCAAAATAAAGAAAACAAAAATCTTCACAATTGGACCTGTAAGGAACATCATGATAAATGGAGAAAAGATTGAACTTGTCAAAGATTGGTTGTATAAGTCATGCCAATGGAACCAGAAGTCAGGACATCAGACGACGTATAGCACTGGGCAAGTTGGCTGCAAGGGACCTCTTTCAAATGCTGAGGAGCAAAGATGTCTCCTTGAGGACTAAGGTGTGCCTGACACAAACCATGATATTTTCAATTGCCTTATATGCTTGTGAAAGCAGGACAATGAATAAGGAAGACTGAAGAAGAATTGATGCTTTTGAATAGTGGTGCTGGCAAAGAATGCTGAAAGTACCATGGAGGAAGTGCAACCGGAATGTTCCTTGTAAGCAAGAATGGCCAGATTTTGTCTCATCTACTTTGGTCATGTTTTCAGAAGGGACCATTCCCTAGAGAAGGATGTCATGCTTTGTATGGTGGAGGGTCAATGAAAGAGGGGAAGGCCCTCAATGAAAGGGATTGATACAGTGGCAGCGGTGATGGGCTCAAGTATAGCAGGGATTGTGGAACTGGCATAGGACCAGGTGGTGTTTTGTTCTGCTGTGCATAGGGTCGATATCAGTCGGAGGTGACTCGATGGCACCTAACAACAACAATCTCTAAAGCGACATGCTGGGGTGTTGGGTGAAAAATCATAAACCTCACAAGTAAAATGACACCAGAACAGCCCTACTTTATAATATTAGAGGGCGTCATTTTAAGAAGCAAACCACTGTTGTCGCAGAACATTTAAAGTGAACTCTAGACTCTGAATCAGAATAGCTAATAGAATTACTTTAGAATTCATGCTGCATTCTCTATCAATGGAAAGATTTAATGACTACAGCATCGAAAAAATAAGTCAATGTAGTAATATTGAAAAGTCTAATTGCCTACATTTTAAAGTATAAGTTAGTCATATCTTTAAAAATGTTTACATAACTTTACAGAATAATTTTTTGAGAGAAGTTTGTTTATGAAAGTATGAATGTATATTATTTATTTGTTAGAAATGGTGGAATGATTACCAAAGCTAAATTTTGGAGAAGAAAGTAAGAAAATATTTCTTTTTGGTTTTAAACACCTTCTAGCTTGTTTTTTAGTCAAACTCCAGTAACTAATAGATGACAAACAAAGGACTGGCTGTTCTACTTTGATTCAACTAACAAAATCCTCATTCAATCTTCTCAAAGTGTAAGTAAGGCTCTTTCTCAGGTGCAAGAAATGCCTTGCATGGTATCTTAATGTCTTCTTTAATGCTTAGTCAGGGACTGGAGTTGACCACAGGTGGGGAGGAAAAGACCTGAGATTTAGCTGATAGATGTGAGGGGCAGGGACCCTTTTTCTCTAAATACTAAATTAGATTTTTATTTAAAAGAATAGGAACTAGGGACAGAAGATTCTATCCCACCTATGACACTGGCTCATTTTTCTTTATGGATTGTGTTGTCTGTCTCTTGTCATTCATAAAAAGATCACTTATCAAAGCTAATCAATTTTAAATGATTTATCTTTCTAAACATGATTCTTTAAGTTATGCAGCATGAACTTAAATAATCTTAAAATTTCATATTGGATAAATTCATACATATATACCAGAAACTACAATTGTGCCTTTATTTCTCTGTTGTTGTTGTTGCTAGGTGCCATCAAGTCAGATCCAACTCATAGTGACCCTATGTACAACAGAACAAAACACCTCCCAGTCATGCATCAGCCTCACAATCCTGGATATGCTTGACCCCATAGTTGCAGCCACTGTGCCAATCCATCTCATTGAGGGTCTTTCCCTTTTTTGTTGACCCTCCACTTTACCAAGCATAATATCCTTCTCCAGGGATTGGGCCCTTCTGACAACATAACCAAAGCAGGTGAGACAAATCTGGCCATTCTAACTTCTAAGGAGCATTCTGGCTGTGCCTTTATTTCCCTACTATTAATCATTATTTAATAATTATTTTTTATATTTATACAAAAGTTCTTACTTATGACTTGGAATCATTTATCCACCATATAGCTTCACACAGCTTTACAACTTCATTTCGAAACATTGCGAAAGTTTCTTCTACCTCAGCGTGGCTTTTTGGCTGTTCCTTTCCTTTCTTTCCCAACATAAAGTCTTACAAATAAAGTCACTTACAAAGTAATAGCTCTCAGTCTCAAAGCAGCCATATGCTATGTTCTGGAGCTACAAAATGTAGCAGGCAAAACCTTTCTATGCTGAATATATCACTGCTTGTTTTACAAAAGCCCATGTAATGTTGTTGAATAAAAAAAGCCTCAGAGTTCTTCTGTGGCCAAGGTAGGAGACAAAGACTATAATCCACAGTATATGATCCCAGGGAATTAATTTCCACTCAAGAAGAATAGAACCTACTGCAGGAACTCTGTCACTACCTGACAAACCAAAGGCGGCATGATCTCTTTCAAATACAGTCATCTTTGCCAAATTCTGCCAATTAGCTCTGCTGCTAACTTCACTAAATGACAACTTTATACTTGCTCATTTTGTAGAACATTCTTTAATCACAGAGTCTGAAGAGCTGAAAGAGGAATTTTATTTAAATATTACCTCAATCATTTTTTCCCACCTGATGTAGTACATTAATTTTAAACACATTTTCACAATTACATCACTTTGTCTGTCTATCAGAAGAGAATAGTGGGAGTGAAGAGTTTTAATGGAATGAAGGATTTAATTTTTTTATACAAAGTATATATATATATATATATATATATATATATTTCTTTTGGAAATTGGTCTCATAAAAGTACTATCTTTTGCAATAATTTAAATTTTGTTTGTATCTTCTCAAATATTTTAATATGCTTCATTAATGTTAAAACTAGAATGAATTAATAAAGACAAAGAAAATCCTTCAGTTTTGCCTTATACACATTTGACAAACACCTCCTGCTTAAGGAAAATGCTTGTCTTTCTTGAAACACCAATTTAAATGTTGCTTAAGCCACATGCAGACTTAAAATATCTCTATGTAACCTATATATAAGCATTTTAAATATCATGTATTTTAAATAGTCTACCTAAAAAAAAAAAATCAAAATGCCCTGAAATATAAACCCAATGAAGAAAAATTTAATCTTATTTTTTTCTTGATTCACATTAAATTTTTCACAGTCACCACAGATATTTTTACAGGTCTGTATGAAATATGCAGTTACTTCTATGTTTAATTTATTAACAAATGAATTATTTCTGTTTATGCTTCAAATATGAAGGCTAAGTGATATTTTTCTTAGTATTTGTGCAAAGATAAGAAGTATTTATATAATATAAAATGTTAATGGGACATCATTCCCTACTGTGCAAATGAAAACTAGACAAATTTAAATACATATCTGAATTATAAATGTGGTTTCACTGAATGATTACCATTAATGGTTTATTTTGATGATCAATGAAAAATCTCTGAGAAATTTTAATATTAATTTAATATAAACACTAAGAAGGTTAAATATCTTCTTATACAATTTTTTAAAATTTTTATATAAAAAGATTGATTGTAAGCTATTAAGCATTTGTAACAGTGTGAACAAAAGGAATATAATCAGATAAATCCATAAGCTATTCTTATATTTTATTGATTAAGAATTCTATATTCTCTCTACATTCCATAATAAATTAAAACCAAAAGACATGTTTTAATAATTTAAAAAAGAAACTATAATAAATTTTTCTCAGATGTGCTAAAAAAGGATAAATGAACTAAAATTTATTTTTACCCTTTCTCCCTTTATATTGTATTACATAGTAATACAAGCAGCAGTCAAGAAGTCAAATGACATACTGCACTGGGCAAATCTGCTGCGAAAGACCTTTTTAAAGTATTAGAAAACAAAGATGTCACCTTGAAGACTAAGGTGATACTCACTCAAGTGATAGTATTTTCAGTTACCTCCTACGTATGGAAAAGCTGGACAATGAATAAGGAAGACCTAAGAGGAATTGATGCCTTTGGATTATAGTTTTGGTAAAGAATATTGAACATAGCATAAACTGCCAGAAGAATGAACAAATCTGTCTTGAAAGAAGTACAGCCAGAATGGTCCTTAGAAGCAAGGATGGTGAGACTTCATCTCAGGTGCTTTGCACATGTTATCAGGAGAGATCAAACCTTGGAGAAGGACATCACACTTGGTAAAGGGTCAGTGAAAAAGAGGAAGACCCTCAAGAAGACTGATGGATTGACACAGTGGCTTCGACAACGGGTTCTAACATAGCAATGATTGTGAGGATGGCACAGGACTGGACAGTGTTTTGTTCTGTTGTACATGGGTCACTGTGAGTGACCTAACAACTACAACAACAGCCCTTTCTTTGTTACATGTGATGAGAACATTTAAACAATAAGGAAAAGAGAATAAAGGAGGGGGAGCTAAAAGAATGAATGGTGTCCAAACATGCAATGAATTTTCAAATGGCTTAAAGTTAATTCCAGTATCTCTGGTGGTGTAGTGCCTAAGGTATTTTACTGTTAACCAAAAGGTTGGTGGTGCAAACCCACCAGCCACTCTGTGGAAGGAAGACTAGGCAATCCACTTTCGTAAAGATTTACCATCTCAGAAACCCAAAGAGGGTTGCTATGAGTTAGAATCGACTTGATGGCAGTGAGTTGGGTTTTTGGTTTTTAAGTAAGACTAAGCTCATGTGGCCACTTCATTATGTACAGGTACAAGTTGTCAGTAGATCACTTCAATGGGAGTGATGGTGGCCACAGAGTCAGCCAGGAATTGAAGTATTACTTGGTGTGAATAGATATTGGTAAGTCTTCAAGCATGGTTATGGCACACATATTTTAATTGGTTATGCCACATATATTTTAATTTGGTTGCTAGCAAGGGGGTAAAAAGAGTAGATGAAATTTCCTAAATATTTAATCTCACTTATATCCTATTTCACATCACCTTTCTGTAAATTTGTTGCAATTTGATGGCTGTCATGTTGCCTTGATTCTGGAAGCTATACTACCAGTATTTCAAATACTAGCAGGTCACTGAAACCTATTTGTTAGATAGGTTTCAGTGGAATTGTAAGAAGAAATACTTAGTGATCTACTGCATTAAATTAGCCAATGAAAGACCTATGATCATAAGAGAATATTGTCCAATATAATGCTGAAAGAGGAGTCTCCTACATTGAAAGGCACTCCAAATACACAGTAGCTACACCCAATGGACTCAAGTATGCCAATTATGAAGATGGCATAGGACTGGGCAGCATTTTGTTTTGTTGTACATGAAGTCACCATGATTTGGAGCGAATTCAATGGCAACAAACAGTAGCAACAATGCTTTGTTCCAGTGACTCATAAAATAAAAAATCAACGTAAGTTACACACAAAGATAATTTAAATAAACAATATAAGAATACATTGTTATATTCATCAAAGCTTTCCCATCTAATTTTATTGCCATTTTACTGAAGAATGCCCCATATCACCTAACCTCTCAGAGACAACTGGAATCAAACATGCACTGCTTTGTCCATTTCACATGAGGGGAAAACAGAGGCAACTTCAGTGGCAATATGAAGGCTTTTAATTTTTGCTGGCATTTTAGCCTTTGTGTTTCAGAAGCTATTGACTATACATGGCAAGAAAAAGTGTTGTCACAAAGTTATGGGACATTTCGCATGATCATCTGCTTAACCAAATGGATACGGATATTGCCCTAGTACTCATATATTGATAAACAGTGGACAATGACTTTTTAAAAAAGATAGATGAGAAGTATTTTTTTAATAATAATTCTCATTTTTGTCTTCCCCTCCTCACCCAGGCACCACCAATGTCGGGCCAGATCTGATAATCTTTATTTTCCACATGGTTGGTTTGGGCCAGTGCATTTGTCAAAAAGTCAGTATGCTAGTTTTATTATTTTTCTAGTTTGTCATCATCTTAATGAATATGGTGATTAGTTAAGTAGGCATAAGCTTCAAGTGTTAAGGAAAGTTATTAACATATTACCACATTATAGTCTAAAATAGTTTATTTACAATAGATGATAATTCATTGTGGAAAAAAATGCATTAAGTGCGAAAGACATAGTCCAGTGTCTTGTCATACAAAAAGAGTAATAAATGTAATTGCTGCTATGCATAAAATAAAAAAGTAAAATCATAAAAAAAAATTAACTTATCCTTAAATTTGAGATAGTTATCTTAAACTGCCATGACAGGCAAGAGAATTGTCCTGATATGTATTCTTTTTTCATTTTTGACAATCCTTTGCACAAAATCTGTGAAAAAACAGCATTTCTCCAAATAGGAAGTAATTAGATCCAGTTAAGAAAGACCACAGGGCAAGCATGTTTGAGACATTCTGTGGTGTAGAGCAGAGAAGGTTGTTTGTGACAGGTCCCTCTCCTTAACAACCTCTTCTCCTCTTTCATGGTCCCTTTCATGCTTCTTTCTACTTCTTTCCCCTTCCTTGCTCCTCTGTATACATTCCTTCTAGCCCAGGACTTATTTTGGAGGGTAGTCCTCAGACTGAGAGCACAGAAAGTGTTATCTCCCTCCATGTCACCAGGTAAATAAAGAAGGTCAGGTTGGAAGTGCCCAGAATCTTTTGTTGCTTGGGGTGCATACCTTCCTTGGCAAAATGGTAAACAAGCAACAAAATGTATTGCTGAGTTTCTAATTTCAAATCACAATACAGTGCAAAATAGTCCTTAAAGGGAAAAATACACAAATGGGACATATAATGTCTGCATTTACTTAGCCAAAAGATTTACAACTAATACTCCAATATAACAGAATATTTTAACAGATATGTTTTGTAATTCTAATGTATTTTTTCCTAATGATGTTTCACTTTGCAGGTGAAAGGGCTAGGCATCCTTTAGTTATTTCTTCTGAGACTGAGAGAGAAAAAAAAAAGGAAATCCACACTCACCTGTCCATTTATTGTACTGTGGTAGCTTGAGTGCTGCCATGAGGCTGAAAGCTATGCCACCAATATTTCAAATACAAGCAGGGTCACCCATAATGGACAGGATTCAGTGGAGCTTCCAGACTAAAATAGACTATGCAGAAGGATGTGGCATGCCACTTCTGAAAATACGGGCCACTAAAAACCTTGTGAATAGCAGTAAGACATTGTCTGACATAGTCCTGGAAAACCTTATGAATAGCAGTGAAACACAATCTGAAATACTGCTGGAAGTTAAGCTTCCCAAGAACTCAAAGTATGACAGGGAAGGAGCTGCCACCTCAAAGTAGAGCCGAGCTTGATATGGACCTTTATTTACTGATGGGGCATGAATCAAAATGAAAAGGAAAATGCATTAATAATGGAATGTACAAAGTATGAATTTATGAAAATAGGAAATTGTAAAAAATTAGATAGAATCCAAAAAAATCATTATCCTAGACATTAGTAAGCTGAAATGGACTGGTATTTGCCATTTTGAATCAGACAATCATATGGTCTACTATGCCAGAAATGACAAATTGAAGAAGAACTGCATCACATTCATCATCAAAAAGAACATTTCAAGGTCTATCCTGAAATACAGTGCTGCCAGTGATAGGATAGTATTTGTATGCCTAAAGGATGACCAGTTAATACTACTATTTTTCAAATTTAAGCAGCCACCACTAAAACCAAAGATAAGTTGAAGATTTTTACCAACTGGTACAATGTGAAATGGACCAAACATTCAATCAAGATGCAATGATAATTACCAGTGATTAGAATGTGAAAGTTAGAAAGAAAGAAGAAGGATTGGTAGTTGGAAAACATGGCCTTGTGAAAGAAATGACACTGTGGTAGTTGGAAAACATGGCCTTGTGAAAGAAATGACACTGGAGACTACATGATAGAATTTCCCAAGACTGATGACTAATTCACTGTAGATGCCTTTTCTCAACAACACAAGGGGTGACTATGCATGTGGACCTCAAAAGAGGTGCTAGAGATGCTCAATACCATTACTCAGAACAAGGCCAGGGGCTAACTGGGGAACAAACCATTCATAGCTCTCATGAAAGCTTAAGTTGAAGCTGAAGAAAATTTAAAAAAATTAAAAATCTGTGAAGGCCAAAATATGAATTTGATTACAATATCTCATGTGAATTTAGAGACCATCTGAAGAACATATTTGAAAGATTAAACACCAATGACTATAGGCCAGATGAGTTGTGGGATAACATCAAGGACATCATACATGAAGAAAGCAAAAGGTCATTAAAAAGCCAGGAAAGGAAGAAAGGCCAAAGTGGATGTGATAAGAGACTGAAACTTCCTCTGGAATGGATAGTAGCTAAAGTGAATGGAAGAAATGATGAAGTGAAAAATCAGAATAGAAGATTTCAAAGGGTGGTTCAAGAAGACAAAGTATTATAATGAAATGTGCAAAGACCTCTACTTAGAAAATCATAAAGGAAGAGCAAGATCAGTATTTCTCAAGCTGAAAGAAGGAAGAAAAAAATTCAAGCTTCATTTTGCAATTTGAAGAATTCTATGGACAAAATATTGAATGATGCAGGAAGCATGAAAAGAAGATGGCAGGAATACACAGCATCACTGTACCATATAGAATAGGTTGATGTTTAACCATTTCAGGAGTTAGTTATGATTAAGAACCAATGGTACTGAGGGAACAGGTCGATGCTTCACTGAAGGAATTGGCAAACAACAAGGCTCCAGGAACTGATGGAATGCCCACTGAGATGTTTCAATAAATGAAAATAGCACTGAAGGTTCTCACTCATTTAAGACAGGAAATTTGGCAAGCACCTACCTGACCAATCCACTAGAAGAGATCCATAATTGTGCCCATTTCAAAGAAAGGTGACCCAACAGTATGTGGAAATTATGGAACAATATCATTATTATCATACACAAGCAAAATTTTGGTGAACATAATTGAAAAGTGGTTGCAGCAATAGATTGACAGGAAACTGCTAGAAATTCAAGCTGGATTAAGAAGAGAATGTGGAATGAGTGTTATCACTGCAGATGGAAGATGGATCTTGGCTGAAAGCAAAGAATACAAGAAAGATGGTTACCTGTGTTTCATTGACTATGCAAAGGTATACAAAAATGGAGATCATAAATTATGGAAAACATTGCAAAGAATGGGAATTCCAGAACAGTTTATTGTCCTATGAGGAACCTGTACATAGACCAAGAGACCAGTCATTTGAACAGAACAAGGGTATACTACATGGTTTAAAATCAGGTAATGTGTGTGAAAATGTATTCAATCTTCATGGTGAGCAAATAATCCTAGAACTTGGACTATATGAAGAAGAATGGCATTAGGATTGGTGCAAGACTAGTTAACAACCTACTATATGCAGGTGACACAATCTTGCTTGCTGAAAATGAAGAAGGTAAATCCTTACAACTGGACCAATAAGCAACATCATAGTAAATGGAGAAAAGATTCAAGTTTCCAAGGATTTCATTTTACTTGGATCCATAATCAATGGCTATAGAAGCAGCAGTCAAGAAATCAGAGAGGCATTTGCACTGGGCAAATATGTTGCAAAAGACCTGTTTAAAGTATTAAAGCCAAAAGACATCACTTTGAAGATGAAGGTGCACCTGACACAAGTCATGGTATTTTAATTTAATAGCTTCATATGCATGTGAAAGTTGGACAATGAATAAGCAGGACTAGCTGTTGGGCAATCCTACTTCCGTAGTGATACTGCCTCGGAAACCCAAGGAGGGGTCGCTATGAGTCAGGCCGACTCGACAGCAAACAACAACAACAGCATAGTGCCTAAGGCATTTGACTGCTAACTAGAATGCTGGTTCAAACCCACCAGCCACCCCTCAGAAGGAAAGTTGGGCAATCTACTTCCATGGTGATACCACCTCGAAAACCCAAGGAGGAGGGGTCCTATGAGTCGGGTCCAACTCAATGGTGCAAAACAACAGCAACACAGAAGAACTGAAGCATTTGAATCTTGGTGATGATGAAGCATATTGAAAATGCCATGAACTGCCAGAAAAAGGAACAGATCTGTTTTGGAAGAAATTCAGATGGAATACACCTTAAAAGCAAGAATGGCTAGACTTAGTCTCATGTTCTTTAATCATGCTATCAGAAGGGACCATTCCCTGGAAAAGTATATCATGCTTGGTAAAGCAGAGGCTCAGTGAAAAAAGGGAAGACTCTCAAAGAGATGGATTGACCCAGTGGTTGCAAGAATGAGCTCAAGCATAGCAGGGATTGTGAGGATGGCACAGGACCAGGCAGTGTTTCATTCATTTGTAAATAGGGTTGCTATGAATTGGAACAGACTCAACCACACATAACAGCAATAACAAAGACAAAAACATGTTAATGTGATTGTCTCACTTGAACACAGTCTACGTATTTTATGTTGATGTGCTTTACTGTATAATTTAACACTGAAATTTATTCACAGAATAATATTGTATACCCTCTAATAGCTAATACTCATTGACTACTACTTTTAAGAAGCAGGGGGAGATGTGAGGCACACATTAAACCTTTAAGTTTGCGTTGGAGCTTGTGTTTACCAGTTTGCTAGTGTTTAACTATGTCTACTTATAATTTTCCTATATGAAAATGGAAATTTTAAAGCTTATATTTACTCAACAAAAAGATTCACAAATAATGTAAAACAACAGAACAGTTTAACAGATTCATTTGTAATACTAATGTGTATTTTCCTAAACAAGTTATACTTTGTAATGGAAAGGATCTGGCATACTTTGGTTATTCCTTCTGAGACAGGAAAAGTAGTAACAGAAGTATTATTACTAAAAATTAAAACTGGCCTTGATTTATGTTTGCACAATCCAGCACTAGAAATGGTGCTAAGTGTCCTACCTCCTTTGACATAGAATGAGGGTTCAGTGGGGCTGGGGCCCTACATTTCCATTGATGAGTTCACCAAGGCAATAACCACACTACCAGAAGCTCTTTTTATCACTCAAATTGTCATTTTTATGAACCCATTTAGTATACTTGGATGAGCTGTTCGCTCAGTGTAATCTTATTATATTTATGTTGTTTCCAAACTTAGCTTTGCCGGTGAGATTGTAGTTTCCAGGCAATTTTTATTACTGGTTTTATTTCTTCCTTATAGAATGTTAGTGCATAGGTATGTCATCAACCATGACCCTGTCACATTAAGGATGAAGCAAGCCTTTCACTATATACTGATGGCAACAAAAATTCGGCTTTTGAGATTTAAAGAAAAAAAAAAAAAAACTTAAGCTATTACCAAACTAAAAAAAAAAGAATAACATACCAATGACAAAGAACATAATGTGTGCTATATAGCACAGATCAGGATGGATATATAAAGGATCATAAAACTCCATAATGTTCAACATATCATTCTGCTAACTGGAGTGTTAGAGATCCTGCCTTACAAAGTTCCCTTTTAAAATCTACTGGCAAGATGTATTTGAATTTTTCTCATTAAGAGTCTTTGACCAATCTTTTTGGTTTTATCATAGATTAAGCTAAAAGTAATAGATTTAAAATTTCTGTTTCCATCCTATCTAGTAAAAGCAGTTTCCTAAAATGATCTCATTAGTCCAGAGTTCTGGACTGTGTCTTAATAGATGTGGAAGTTATTATAATTCTAGGGTAGGCTTGAAAATGGTTTCTGATTTACAGGGAAAGATTTGACTTTTCTGGTACTCAGTTTCATTAATACTGTGAAAAGAAAATTGGAATTGTAGACTCCTGGGGTGTTTGTGAATTGATATTAGCAGAGTTTATTTCCCCCCTGTATCCCCAAAAATAATTTATTATTTTTTTCCATTTTTTGCTTTAATACAACATAGGACAAAAGAAACAATTATGATCAAATCACTCACAAGAATGCAGGTTTAAATGCCACATTTGCAGTAGGCAGGCAATGATTTCTATGACATGCACTAATTTGGACTCCTGCCGTGTTATTTTGAGAAGTGATGGATGTGAGAGTTGTTAAATCTCTGGCATCCTCCCTTCCCACCAACTTCACTCATGCCCTGTCCATCCTGAAGTTTACTACGGCAGGTCAGATAAAAGGCTGGAAAATGGACATGCCTGAAAAATCTTGGCCCTTCCCCAATGAATTGGAGATTCAGAAAGAACTTGGAAATCTAAACCTTTGCCCCCTGCCAGGATACTGGGTTTGACATATTCATCTATTTCTTCCAAAGTCCCCAAAGCAAATGTTTTAAGCTGGGAGCTTGAGAGGATCATCACCTTCTCCCGTCATCTAGGGATTTCGTAGGAAAAGGACGCTAGGTGCAGAAAAACTCACCCCTTGCTTGTCTGACAGATAGCATATACTACGGCACGCCACTACTTCCGATAGTGCCACATGGAACAAAAGGTACAATGGAAAACCACAACCTGTGTGGCTTTGTTGACACTGAATTTGAATAGGTTGAGTAGCATATTCATCTCTGAGGGAATTCCATGGTCATATCATTTACAGAAGCTTGTTGTTTAATTATCATATATGCTATAAACTATACATTACACAGCTTAGAAATCTACAAGCTTTATAGACTTTTTATAGAGCCATTGTTCCTGTAAGGTTCTTTTAGAACCCTTGAAAGTCTCATGGTTTCTACTGTTCTCATGGCCTTTCATGAATTGCCCACAGTTACCTATCCAAATCTGGCCTCTCCTCAAAATAAGCTGCCATCAAAATTTTATTTTTGTCCCCTGTTCTGGTTATCTAGTGCCGCTCTGACAAGAAATATACCACAAGTGGGATGGCCTTAACAAACAGGAGTTTATTCTTAAAATTTGGAGGCTTTAAGTCCAACTTCAAAATGCCAGGCTCTAGGGGCTGGGTGAAAGCCCCTCAACCTGGGGGTCCAGCTCTGTCTCCTGCTCCCAGCCCACTGGAGCTAGAGACATTTCTTCACTCAGACAGCTGCTGGCTGCTGAGGATGAGAAGCCCCAAAGCTGACAAGTCAAAAGGTACAGTCCTGATGTTACCAATCCACATGACAGGCCATTACCTTAAGTCCATTGTAAGTCCCAAGGTCGGCAGAGCATAGCAGGCTGCCGAGCAATGACACAGCTACATGAAGGGTCCAAGCATGGCAAAGGCTAGAGACCATTCCCAAGGCTTCTGCTTAAATACAGGAAGCAGACCACATTCCTTAAGGTAGCTACTCAGCTGCTCCCAGTAGATTCCACCATGGAATTGATTACCAATCTCATCATGGAGAATACTACATCCAGTTGCCCAGCCACTCAACCATGCCAATCCAAGCTGACACAAAAACATAACCACTACATCCCCATACACCACCAAAAGCTCTACATCAACCCCTTGCTAATATGACCTTTCTTCTCCCGCCTGTCTGAGTACTACTTATTCCTCATGATTCAGCTTAAATATCCTCTCTCTTCTATGATGATTTCTAAGAAACTCCTTCCAGTTATATACTAAGGACAATATAGGGCCTGTCGGTACAGCAGGTAATCAAACACATTTGATGTTCGTGCTCATGGATCTTGAAATATACTGAGGCAGAGACATGCAAACAATGATAACATAGTAAAACACAAAGTGACAATGGACTATGTGTGATGAAGAAAATCTGTAGGTTCCATGCATGAGTAGAAAGAGGTTTTCTATTTAGACTGAGGAGTCAGAAAGATCTTTATGAGTTAGTGAAATGTATTCTGAGGCCTGGACAATCAGTATAGGTTAGTCAAGTGGAAAGTGGACAAAAGAAAGAATGGCACGTGGAATGGCCTCCAGGAAAGAAACAGTTTGCTTTTTAGGAACCAAATGAAAGCCAGAGTGGCTAGAGCTTAGTGACTCTAGGGGGGAAAGTAGAATTAAATTGAAACCAAACTGAAAGCTACCACATAAATCATATAGTCCATGGAATGAAGCCACATATGAAAAAAGCAGCACATTTGAACCCATAAGCAATTTTATGTGACCAATGATATTACTAACACAGTGAAAACACAAATGAGAGAGTAGAGGAGAAAATATTTATAGCATATTTGACAGATAAAGAATTCATACTTTTAAAACACAAAGAGTTCTTATCAATTTATCTGAAAAAGACAAATAATTCACTAGAGAAAATGGATAAAATTATGTACAGGCAAATGAAGAAAAGGAGATTCAAGTGGATGATTAAACATAGGACCAAATGCTCACCTTTACTAAGACAAAAGTCAAAATAAAATAAGATGGGATTTTTTTTCCACACCAACAAATTGGGGGGGAAAAAGAAGAAACAAAAAACAGTGACAATGTCCACTACTAGAAAGGATACTTGATTGGGAAATGAGCAACTTTGCTGGCAAGAATATGAATTCTTCAATATTTTTGTAGTCTTAAGTTAAAAATATATAAATTACAGTTGTATGATGGGTACATTACGTTATTCTGTTTCATTTAGTATATTTTTGAAATTTATAATAGTAAAGTGTTAACAAATATTTTAATCAAGCAATTTTAGTTTTGGGAATATAGTCTACAGAATTAAATGCACTGGTACATAAGTATATAAGTACAGAAATTTATTCAAGTATTGCTTATAAAAAAAGAAAAATAATAACTTGAAAATACAGTAATTAAAAGATGGTTGAATAAATTATAGTACATCTGTACTTCAGAAATTTAATTATTTTTAATTAAAAATAGGAGTTAGAGCCTAATCTATTTTGGATATTGCTGACTGGGTGGTGGGCCTTTACGATTCCATTCTAGGCAGCCTAAACTGAGACCTTAGCCTCCGAGTATTCTGATAGAAAGAGTGGGAATTGGGTCTCTTTCTCTCTCCCAGTCCCCGCTGCCTGTCAGAAAAAGCGTCCTTCCTCTTTTGAACACACAGTAACTTTCTCTGTTTCAGTGACTACCTGTGACTACTCAATTGTACTAAAGTAATTAATCTTATAGCTGCTAGGGGAAGGAATACTTTTTATGGTCATGCACCCATGGTCACAAAACCTCCATGTTGTCTGAATTTGTACAAAGCTGGACAGCAGGATGGTCAGGCTAGATGCAGCTGAACAAAGGCCCCCTTCCATTACTACTTTTCCCCATCTCATGCATTCTGAGGTATGAACCTTTAGGCCCCTTTGCATTGTGACCTTTCACCTCAACGTAAACTTTCAGCATTATGTGTGCAGAAGAGATTTCCTGTGTCAACTCATCCAGGGACAGGGATCAAAGGGAGGCTGACTCCACGATGAACCTTAACCCATTCATCTGTGTCCTAAATGCGATGTAAGTAAATTAAAGCTTGTGATCTTACCACTGGTAATGCCAGTCAATTATAGAGAGCCACTGTCCTCTATAAGCCCATTCTTCATCTCAGCTTGCTAGAGAAATGTTCATAACATATTACAAAAGGAGAAAAGCAGGCATGATTCATATAGTATGTTCCCATTTTTGTAAGGTGAGAGAGTAACCAATTCTATGTTTATATATGATCATAGGAATGTGGCAAAGGCTATATGAAGGATTTGTGCCAAATTATTACCATCGGCTAATTTGTGGAGTTGCAAAAAAGGAAAAACAAAATAAAATTTTAATTAAAATATTCAATAAATATTTATTGAGAAACAACAATTTTCCAGGGATCATATTAGATATTGAGGTTACAAAGGGATATAAGACTGTCATGGGCCCTACATTCTTAGAATCTATAGTTTAGCAGGAATGAAAGAGAAAATATAAGAAAAAAATATTAAATCAATAAGTACAATGAGAGAGAATAATTGGTGAAGCATCTTTAGAAAGAATCATCAAGAAAAGGTCTCTCTGGGTAGAAAGAGAAGGAGCCAGCACTTCTAGGATGCACCTTGGGAAACCTCTGAACATTTTAGAACAAGGGAGAGATGGGAGACAATGCGATGAAGCTGACAAGATTATCATCAAGAAGACATGGAAAGATTAGTGGAAATCCCAACTTTATCCCTCTCTTTTCTCAACTGATTAGTATATCAGCAATTTATAATGGATTCCATATTATCCTGATATCCTACTTAAAGTTTCATTTTTCTTCCATTTTATTCCTCTCTTCCCAGCTAGTTTATAAATCCTTTGATAGTTTCCTTTAACACTATTTCTCTTTACCATCACTGTTCCCACCAATGTGTAATGGAGATTGAACACACTAGTTGCTAAATGGGATATTTTCTGTCTCATTAGAGGAAAACATTTTTGTAAGTTCACAGATTTTAAAGTGGGTGGATTTGGATGAATGTGACTGTTAAGAAAGTATGAGAGAAATGTGATTGCAAAGTTTTCACAAAAGTGATAGGCTATTGGGTATAAAACACTAGCAGTAATATGACATACTTCTTTCCAAATATTTTCATCTCATCTTTGCCTAACTCCCCATCCCCTATAGTATCTTAAGAAATAGACTTACATGTGCTATTTCTTTGACATTCAACCAAAAATTACTTCTTTTGTTTTCTGAATTGGAATCAATTGCATCAACATAAATGTATCAGTCAGAGGACCAAGACCTTAAAAAGAAGGCTTAGTGCAAATACTGCATCTGTATATATTTTTCCCCATGCTCCAAATAGCATGTAACTAAATTTCAATGACTAAAGTCAATCAAGTCATCAGTGGTCATTTTGATTCATTTGGACTCCTTATTTGAATCAACATCATCTGACACTTACAACACTACAAACAATTAAAAGCTAACTTGGAGCTCTTTTCTCCAAATGCAGCAGTCATTACAGAAATTCCCAAGGTACACTGCAGATTTTCAATTCTGTCACTATTAAAATGAGAGAGTCATAAAGGGCCTCACCAATCAGGTCAAACTTTTCAAAATTGTCAAGCAGAAGAAAAGCCGTAGCTTCAATAATGGAGAAAATCTGTTTCAAACTAGGGAGCCTGGACAGTCTCTAAGTGTTTTTCATAAAAAGGTAATATAGTTCAGAAATGCAAGGAGACCTATATTTTGACATGTAGATGCTCCTCTCTGTTCCAAAATTCTACTTAACCAAGCTCATGGATATCAAAATAGCTTCTCCTCCTAGAAGCTCATTGACTACAACACCCAGAAATACATAACTTTGTCACTCTTTATATGCATTTCACTTTTTTACATATAAAATGTGGAACAAACTATCTTTATACATTTCAAGGATTCTGCAGGTTTGAAACTATTTTGCAGAAACCTTCTTTATAGAAGGACAAACAGCATGAAGATTTTAGCAATAATACTGAGGAGTATGTGTGTATGTGTAAATGTGTGTGTGTATGTACATATGTGTGTAGTGCTGTCACATTCATTCCAAATCTCCCACAGAAGTTTTCAGAGTCTCCTTTACTTCCCAAAGAGTTATAGGTAAAGTCAGGTTCTGAACAGCTCCAGGGAAGATTTCACAACTCCTTGGGGTTAAATACATAAATATATTGCATTATCTCAGCTTCTTCCCAAGTGTTCCAATGAATAACCCTTAAATATATTTTATGTAACTTGTCAAATAATGCTCAGTGCAGCCACTATAACTTCTGAATCTTTTTCATTTCAAACCTTAACACTCTTTTCTTATTTATTAAAAAATTATTATATGGTGGCTTAGTGCCTAAGGCATTTGACTGCAAACCAGAAGGCTGGCGGTTCAAACCCACCAGCCACTCCTTGGAAGGAAGACTGGGCAATCTATTTTCATGGAGTCACCACCTCGGAAACCCAAGGAGGGGTCACTATGAGTTGAATTGACTCAACGGTAATGAGTTGGTTGGTTGGTTTGTTTTTTTTGTAATAATATTGAATTATTATACGATAGGTTCTAGGCTATGCACTTTACACATTATTATCTAATTCATTCCTCATAACATCTCAGTGGCACAGTTATTACCAGTACTTTACCAAGAAACTGAGTCGCAAAAAGGTTAGGGCATTTAGTCTTAGAAGAATAAGTGGCATCATCAAAACTCAAAGCCAAGTCTGTATATAGAAGGTCTGTATATAATTACAGATTTATTCACTCAATGTGTCTGAATTTCTTATGGCTGCAGTACAATCTGTTGTGGCACTTTTTATCCTTTCCTGAAAGACAGTGAACATCTTAGGCCTCATTTTTAAGCCACTGTCCAGTTCTCCTCTTTCCAACTCTTTCCCATTTTACTTTCTGCCATCTGTCTGTCCCTTCCAACATAAGCATCTAAACCCCACAGAATCTTAGAAAAGCAATGCAGAGTTGTATAAAGAATATCAGTGGGCATATTAGGTTCTAATCAAAGCACTATTTCTAAATTGGTAAGTGACTCCATGCAATACCTTGACTTCTGCTAACATTTGTTCATCAGAAACACAATGGAGACACCTAAATGATTTACTTCACAGAGTTACTATGAGAATCATAGCAGGCAGGACAATAAGTGGGAAAGTGTTCTGAGAAGAAAGTGCTACACAAAGCAGTGATAGTCTGATTATTTTCCCTGCATCTTCCACACAAAAAGCACTGAGTAAGCCGCTCTCCCAAACAATTAGATAATTCTACAATATATACTACACCCCATGGCTCAGTTGTGGTGATGATCAAGGACGGTATCTTATGGAGGCAGCTGTAATTATGACTTTCCTTTCACAAATGGAGTCCTTTTACATTCCTGGGCATGTGTTTCAGGTCATTAATTGTGGTGGAACGTGTTGCTGCGTCTCTGTGAAATGGTTTATCTTCATGGATCAGTGCTCTCTGGCTCCTATCATTAGAGTGAACTAAATTTCTCTCTCAGTTTCATTATGGCATTTTAAGTTTTTAGATGTCATTTAATTGATCCCTCAGGACCACTCCTTGGTAATAGCTGAAAGCAAGGCTTATTATCTTGCAAACAGTGTTACCAATAAGCAAGGTAAGCATCACTTACTTGTGCTTACTTTGTGCCTAGTTTGCTCTCTGGATAATCCATCCCTACTTGAAATAATAGCTCTTTTAATTAGGTTTTAGGGGTTATTTCTAATTTTTTCCCCCTCTTCCTGTCCTCTTCTAGTATATTCTGGATGAAATTCAGCCTGGAGTTTCTACTACAGTGTGAGAGGGGTCCTAGGTGCACTTCTCCTCCACCAGGCATCCTGCAGAGGAGCTATACAAGCAGGAGTAATTCTGGGTAATGAGGCAGCACGTGGCTTCCATGATTTAAGAGTAGGTCTGCTCACTTTGGGTGATCATCTTTATATTCCTGTCATGAAGCTATCACTGTCTCAATTTTCTTTTGTTGGGAAAAGATCACATCTTTTCTGGTGAAAGTGCAATAGCTAAGGTGAAAGATTAGACAGCTTCCCCTCTGAGCCCATTAGAGGGAAGAATGTCAAGCCTAGAATTAGGAAATATAGAAGGCATCCGTCATGGGGGGAGGGTCTGCCTGGGTAAATCTTGCTGCCCAGAGGACTGCTGAATGCTTTAGAGGAAGAGTAAGGGGATTATAATTGCAGGCATAAAAGCTAATCATTGCTGCCCTCAAAAGCTCTGATGGGCAGAGGACTAAACTTTTTTTTCCTCCAGAAATAAAAACAGCAAATGATGTCTGCCCTTCCTCCCACCCTAGCAATCTAAATTTATCCAGCTGAGCACTGCCCTTCTTTTACTAGCTTCATAGTGGTTACAAAGAAAAGTCATATGCTGACAGAATTCAGAAATGCATTAAAAACACTTTCCAGATGCTGTACTAGTAATTAGTAATATTTCCTTTTCTTACTTGGTATATATATATATATGTGTATATATATATATATATATATATATATATATATACACACATATATATACACACACATTTATGATATGGTTTATTCTTTGGTTATTGTGGCTAGCACAATTAATAAAACCTCATATATATATAGATATATATAGATATAGATATAGATATATAAAGAGCTTTTATGTGCAGACTCTATGCTTTCATGCATTGTTTCATCTTACCACAATAATGCTATGAACATTTAACATTACTTATGTCATTAAGCAGATGAAAAAAAATCAAGTGTGCAGAAGTTCATTGATTTGCAAGTGGCTGAACTAGGATTTGAACTTAGCAACTCTGACTTCCAATGTTTGCTCAATGAAATGTAATATTTTAGTTATTTTTAGATGTGGCAACACTGGTACTTCTGTTTATGGATTCTTTTGTACTGGGATCCTTAGTACCTCATACTTAAGCCAGGCAAATTAATAAAGTATCATTGTGTTTCTAATGTAATGACCAATGCCAGGCCTTTTAACAACTTGTGATATGCAGATGACAAAATCTTACTTGGTGAAAGTGAAGATGACTTGAAGCACTTACTGATGAAGATCAAAGACCACAGCCTTCACTATGGATTACCCCTCAACATAAAGAAAACAAAAATCCTCACAACTGGACCAGTAAGCAACATCATGATAAATGGAGAAAAGACTTAAGTTATCTGATGGGATTTCATTTTACTTGGATTCAAAATCGACAACTATGGAAGCAATCAAGAGATCAGATGATGTATTGCACTGGTCAAATCTGCTGCAAACGACCTCTTTAAAGTGCTAAAGAGCAAAGATATCACTTTGAAGATAATATACACCTGACCCAAGCCATGGTATTTTCAATTACCTCCTGTTGTTATTCGCCGTCGAGTCAGCCCCGACTCATAGTGACCCCTCCTTGGGTTTCCGAGGCAGTATCACTATGGAAGTAGGATTGCCCAACCTTCCTTCCGAGGAGTGGTGGGTGGGTTTGAACCGCCAGCCTTCTGGTTAGCAGTCAAGTGCCTTAGGCACTATGCTACCAGAGCTCAGATGTATATGAAAGCTGGACAATATATAAGAAAGACTGAAGAAGTACTGGAAGAAGAATTGATGCCTTGGAATTGTGGTGTTGGTGAAGAATACTGAAAATATCATGGACTGCCAGAAGAATGGACAACTCTATCCTGGAGGAAGTGCAGCCAGAATGCTCCTTAGAAGTGAAATGCCTGGACTTCATCTCGTATGCTTTCATAATGTTGTTAGAGGGTCCAATCCCTAGAAACGGAGATTATACTTGGTAGAGTGCAGGGTTGGTGAAAAAGGGGAGGGACCTCAACAAGATGGATTGACATAGGGGCTGCAACGCTGGGCTCAGGCATTGCAAAGATTGTGAGGATGGTGCAGGACTGGGCAGTGTTCCACTCTGTTGTGCACAGGGTTGCTATGAGTTGGAACTGATTCGATGGCATCTAACGACAACAATTGATGGGGATGAAGACAGTGATTCAATCAAGAAGCTATTGGGGGTGCGGGGCAAGATCGCGGACTAGGCAGAAGGATTGCACAGACCCTCTTCAACAAAGAAAAGGGAAACCAATTAACACAGACACAGAAGATAAT
>NW_006921871.1:3817177-3826989 GCF_000298275.1 Orycteropus afer afer | reverse complement strand
AAAATCATTCATCATGACCAAGTGGGGTTCATACCAGGTATGCAAGGATGGTTCAACATTAGAAAAACAATCAATGTAATCCACCACATAAATAAGAAGCTATTGGGCTCACATGAGACCTGTGGGTTGAAGTATAATGTCATATTTGCTCCTCAAAGCACATGAGTCAATAAAGAAAGCACTTTGTCTCTTCATAGAATCAAGGAACCCATAGAATGGAATTCAGAATATGCTGGTTTACCTCAGATAGCACCTGAGGAACTGTAATTAAGGAAAAAGTACCAAGAAAGCTCCATCAGAAGTGTGGATTTCTTTATCAAAGCAGATATTTGACACAAATTACAAGAAAACATGATTTGATTCTTCCTGCATTTCAGGAAAATAAGAGTTAGATATTTACTTACAAAATGTTTTTTAAATCTATACTACATTCCCTCTTCAAGTTTGGTGAATAATTTAGAGCATGGCAATGCATCTCATTGTGTCCTTTGAAGCTCAACAGGGCATTTGTCACATTTTAGAAATGCTCATATGTCATTTGAGTATTTTAATGTGAACAGGTTATAAACACCAAAACACCCAGACCAGTTGCTGAGTCAATTTCTTCTCATGGTGACCCCATGTGTGCCAGAGTAAAAACGTGTTCCACAGGGCTTATGTGTTAGACTGGGTTTTCTAAAGAAACAAAACCAGTAAAGTTTATATATAGATAAAGAAAGAGAAATTTATCTTAGAAAGTGGCTCACACATGTATAGAAGTTGGCAAGTTCAAAGTTCTTGGATCAAATGTCAAGCTGGAGGCTTTTCCCGACTCACAAAGCTGCAGAGGCTGAGGAGCTCAAGGTTGGCAGGCAGTATACTGGCTGTTGACTCCAAAGAATGACAAATCCAAGAGCTCCAGGCCGAATGGTGGATTGTTCACTCACAGACAATTGTAGGCAGCACAACAGAATCCTGATTCACAGGAGAGTGTCTCTTTTCTCAAGATGACAATAAATATACTGGAAGTAGGCCACACCCCTAAGGAAACTCCCTTTCCATGGACTGGCTGCTCAAAACATATAAATCTGTTCCCATCATTGGAAAAACCCACATCACAATTGCTTAAACCACACAGAATTGTGGTCCAGCCAAGGTGACACACAGCTCCAACTATCACAGTAATTTCAAGTTCAATGCAATCAGTATTGTGTCTCCAGGTGGGAGTGTTCCTCCCTTGGGGACTAAGATCTCCAGACGCGCAGAGCATAGGGTAGCAGGGACAGGAAGCAAAAATTTTTTGAGTGGGTCACTAGGGGTAATAGTGAGTGGTACCACTCCAGTTTCCACCCTTTGGTTCCTGGACTCATGAATCCTGGGTATTAGAGAAACAACACCATATATTGGATGCTGGTTTAGAGCATATACAGCCTCCTGGAGAACATTGCTCCAATTCTTCAAGATATTGCCACCTAGCTGGTGCCGTAATTGTGTTTTCAGGAGGCAATTCCATCATTCTATCAAGCCAGCTGCTTCAGGATGATGGGGAACCTTGTAAGACCAGTGAATTCCATGAGCATAGGCCCATTGCCACACTTCATTTGCTGTGAAGTGAGTCCCTTGATCTGAAGCAATGCTGTGTGGAATACCAAGCACAAGTCGCCAATGCCATAATCCCACATGAATCAGACTATTCTGATTACTGTTCCGACTCTGTTGTCCATTATGGCAACCATGCCCACCTTGCCTTTGTTGATTAACTGCTGCCACTTTGCCCCTACTACCACGGGGTTCAATCAGCCCCATCATAGTTAAGTGTCTCAGTTCAATTAGGGCAGTTCCCACTGTCAAATGCGGCTTACAAAAAATAGCAATCACAGTAGTCTTCAAGGATGCTGGAGCTCCCTTCACAAATTTATTCCTCACTGTACTGGTGAAAGGCATGTCTTCTGGACTCTCCATTCCTGGCTCTAGGGGTCTAAACTGATAAATCCATTCTAACAGACCACTTTCCCTAAACCCTTGGATAACTTCTTCTACATTATACCAAGGCAGGTCTGGTACTTGAACTTGACTTAAGGTAGGCCAACGCATAATCCATGCTTCAGTGAGCCAACGAAATAAACTATTAGATCCTTTCCTAACCTCTCGAGCTGAAACATTGAATAAAGAATCCATACTTGTGGGCCTAAATCAATAAACTCAGACTGATCCAATGTTACATTCCTTCCACCATTATCCCACACCCTCAGTAGCCATTCCCATACATATTCTCCAGGTTTCTGTCTGTACATGTTAGCAAAATCAAATAGGTCTTTTCAGGTGCAGCATATCACCTCCTCAGTCACACTTTGTATTTCACCTTTTGGGGCTCGCTTGGACTTAACTTTAGTTATAGGTCTAGCAGCAACAATGTGTGGTTGGGGCAGTTCCTGAGAACATTCAGTAAGGTCTCCCATAGCCTCTGCCTCAGGCAATGACCCAGTAGGAACAGTTGGGTTAATTCCATCAAACTGAGGTGGAGGGGATAATGGTTTTACAGTAATCCCTTCAGATGGAGGGGATTCAACAGAATTTACAAGCTCCATATCCTGATCTTCCTGGCTATCTGCCCATATGTCCCCATTCCAGGTTTCAGGATCCCATTTTTTCCCAATCAATGCCCTCACTTTAACTTCAGACACCATTCTGGGTTGGTAATTTAATTGGCATTGTAATTCAGCCACCCTTACAATAAGACTCCGGGTTTGGTTTTCAGCAATACCATCTCTGCCATTAGAAGAAATAAGGTTTTCTTTCAGAGCACAACTGGAAATACTGAGGTCTTTTACGTGGCACTTAAGCTGTGACTCAACAGCCCTGAGCTCATCTTGCTCTTTCACCACACCACTTTGTCTAGTGTAAGTTGGACCAACCAACCAGCTTCCTTATACTCCTCATGCTGACAAAATTGCAGAAAAGTATCAAATATGTGCTCACCCAGAGCCTCACTTCTCAAAAGTACTTGATCTATTTGTGGTGCTATTTTGCATATTAATGTTGCCACCTCACGTCATGGATTAGCAGAGCCCTCTTTACTAACTGAGGCAGGGTCATCAATGTCTTTACAATTCATCAAATTGGAGAACCAATTTAGGAAGCCCATTCTTATGATTTTGTCTCTCTAGAACCACTCCTGGTACCAAATGTGTTAGACTGGGTTCTCTAGAGAAACAAAACCAGTAAAGCTTATATATATAGAGAAAGAGAAATTTATCTTAGGAAAATGGCTCACACACTTACAGAAGTTGGTGAGTCCAAAGTTCTTGGATCAATCGTCAAGCTGGGGGATTTTCCCAACTCATGTAGGTGCAGGGGCTGAGGAGCTCAAGGCTGGCAGGCAGCATACTGACTGTTGACTCCAACAAATGATGAATCCCAGATTTCCAGGTTGAATGGTGGATTGTTTGCTCACATACAATTGTAGGCAGCACAACAGAATCCTGATCCATAGAAGAGTGTCTCTTTTCCCAGGATGTCCATAAACATACTAGAAGCAGACCAAACCCCTGGGGGAAACTCCCTTTTGGCTGCTCAAAACATACACATCTGATCCCATCATTGGAACAACCCACATCACAATTGCTTAAACCACACAGAATTGTGGTCCATCCAAATTGACACACAGCTCCAAACATCACAATTTACAATGACTAGGCCTTTCTTCCAAGGTGTCTCTGAGTGGATCTGAACCACCAAGTATTCAGTAAGCAGCTGAGTGCTAAACCGTTTGTGCCACACAAGGACATTAGAAAAAGGCTCATGCCAGATACTTGTTGCTTGCTTATTCTTCCTTATTTTAAATTCACTAAAAAAAAAAAAAAAAAAAAAAAAAAAACTCATTGCCATAAAGTTGGTTCTTACTCATAGAGTCAGTTTCCAAGGTGGTATTTCTACAGAAGTAGATTGCCCAGTCTTCCTTCTGAGGGGTGGCTGGTGGTTTTGAACCACCAGACTTCTGGTTAGCAGTCAAATGCCTTAGGCACTATGCCACGAGCCCCTCTATCCTCACTAGTGAACAAAATTTCTAATATTGTAGGTTGGTTCTGTATTAGCAGTCATCCATTTTTTTTTCAGACTTCCAAATAAATTCTTACTCTAACTCAGCAAACTCCTTTATTTGCCAAATCAGTATTGTAGGCACCGAATCATGTGTTAAGACATTAGAATAAAGTGCACTCTCTGGTATCCAAAGAGACGGTGTTAATTTTTCACTCAGATCAAATCTATATGCTAGAGAAGGAGCCTCCCTACAAGGTAGAATATGTGTCCAGTGACACAAAACCCACTTGATAGCAGTAGGTCCTCCACCCATCGTTGTTTTTATCATGATTATTTGTTAAATCCTTACTATGTGTCAGGCATTCTGCTTAGCACTAAGTACATATCCTCTTCTTGTAACAACCCTCCAACCTTTTATTTTAGAGACTAAGAAATTGAGCCGCAAAAGTGCTAAATAACTTCCCCAAGTCCAGGAAAGGGCTGTGCCTCAAAAGAGCTTATTTGACTCCAAAGTCTAGGCCATAACTAATATTCACTCTCTACTGTACATCACAATCTTTATTAAAAATGTCGATAAAAGCTTTCTTAAAGTGTGACAGAGATCCAGTGCATTAGCTAGTTAGGAAAATATCCAAAAATCTTAGAAAGCTCAAAATAGCTTAGATAAAATAAAAACTGTCTTTTTCTTCTTCTTTTTTTTCAAGTCCCTTTTGCTTGGGCTCTTGTTTCCTACAGAACTCCTGGTAAGACCTAATCACTGGTGAGTGAAAACTCTGCCTGGAAATATGAAAATCTCTAGAGACTTTTTGCTCCTTGGAAAAGTAGGAGAAAGTGAGTGAGAATGATGACTGGTGACTTTCTTGTCTTTTAACCATGAAGCATTCATTTTTACTCCAGTTCTCTGCAGATGTCAATTTATATGGAGAAAAGGTCTCCCAAACCAGCATGTTGCACCCTCAAAGCCAACTGGTCTATCAGGGCTCAAGGGACAGCCACCCAATCCTGCACCTAAATGGGGAAGGCTCTCGGCACTGACTCTATGGCCTGGTGCTCAGGAGATGCTCTAGATTTTCTTCAAAATGGCACTCTCGTAACTGCTATTTTTCTGGCTGTAGCTCAAAATTCTTCATTTTATCATCAATGTCTTATCTGTTATGGGCTAATCAAACTCGCTTTTGAATAATTACATAATAAATGCCCAAAATTTAAATGTAGAACAAAATTATCTTTTAATCAGGCTTTAAAAATATGACCTAATAAATGACATAGTCCTTTAAATGATCATGATTAGTTATTTAATGAAAAGATGCACCATGTTCAATATACATATCTTTATTCCTAATGTGGTTAATGGGATCAGTTCAATAGAAATCCTTTGATCTTTTCTCAAAATAGCACACTGGAAAACCACTGAAAATTGCATAGTAATTACAGCAAATTTAGCCTAATGAATAGTAATACATGTAAAGGACCTTTTGCCATCAAATTCAAATTTATGCCATGGGATTATTTAAATGAACATTTAAAAATTAATCTTGTGTTTGTGAGGTGCCTGAATTCTGGAAGTACAACCTTCTGCATTCCAAGAAACTTTTCTGAACTAGAATTCTTACCACTTCTCTATTCACTAAGTAATTCATAATCTCCTTAGCTGGGTTAATACATCATGGTTTCTAAAAATAATGATATAGAATGATGTTTGTAAAGTACTTATAATAATGGTACTTGTAAAATAAATATTTCCTAAAAACACTAGTTTTTATTTTTATCTGTCATTACTCATATATGCTGAACTTTGATCCATGAGATTCAATTTACAGCCAATCAATAGTTATTATTTGAATGGCTGTGCTGATCACCTTCTCTCCATTAGTTCAACTGATGTTTTCTTTGTTTGTTTTTTTATTGTGCTTTAGGTGCAAATTTATAGACAAGTTTGTTTTACATTCAACATTTCATGTACATTTGGTTTCACTTCTCAATTACCATTCCCAACCCAAACCCACTCTCCTCCCCTCCCTGCTCAGTACCCTCTTCCTCTTCCCCCACCCCGTGCCCCTCAAAGTTATGCACTGTTGTGTGTCCTACATTTTCTCCGTGCGAATGTTGCCCCTCTGGTGCCCCATGTTTGCTTGTTCCAAGAGATAAATCTCCATAGAGTGTGTGGGTGCATCACCCTGGGTTGAGTGGTCTACGTGTATGTCTTGCTTACTTTTGGACTGAGAGCCAGCCCCTGGGAGTGAGTTTTATTCCAGGCCTTAAGTGTATCCCAGGGCCATAGTATTGGGGGTCCCACCAGACTCCATATGACCAGTAATTCTGGTCATTATTGTGTTTTTGGATTTTGTTCTGTGTTTTTCCTCCCACTCTATGCTGTATCTCCAGTTTTGATCTTTTCCAAAGTGGTTGGTATTGGTAGCTGAGCACCATCTAGTTCTTCTGGTCTCGAGGTCCATGATGTCCTAAGGCTGACTGCTTCCAAATGTCCTTGGTATTTTGCACTCTTCTTCACTTCTGACAATAGGAGACCATAAGCTGCATCTTAGATGGCCGCTTGAAAACTTTTAAGACCCCAGTCACTACTCATCAATGTAGGTTATGAAACAAGGTTTTTATGTATTTTGTTGTGCCAATTGAGTCTGGTGTCCTCCAATACTGTGGTCCTGAGTCAGTAGATCCGTTGCATCTCTCTCCCACAGTGTCTGGCAGACATATGCATACCTATGCTCATTACAGCACAATTCACTATAGCAAAGAGATGGAAACAACCTAAATGCCCATCAACAGATGAATGGATAACCAAATTATGGTATATTCACACAATGGAATATATGCTACACTAAAGAACAATGAAGGATGTGCAAATCATCTCACAACGTGGATGATCCTGGAGGACATTATGCTGACTGAAATAAGTCAGTCACAGAAGGACAAATATTGTATGAGCCCATTACTGTAAAAAGACAAGGAAAGGTTTGCTTTAGGAAGGGAGCTCACTTTGTAGGTTACCGGGGTGAAAAGGGAAGGGGAGGGAATAATTGCAGGCTAGTTGGGGGCCACACGCTGAGTTGGGTAAGGGGAGGGATGGTATGGAAAGAGTCTGTGACCACTACGATAACATTGGGGAAAGGGAGGCCACTGAATTGTGCACATAAGATATAGATGACAGAGGCTAATACCAGTATATCTACAATACTGCATTACTATTAACACCAAACACCAGGCTACAGATAAACACATAAACATCTGAGAAGATCAGATGGGGGTCAGTGAACAGGAGTATACTCTAGACCAAGAATAGATTCAGCTGAGGGTAATCTTGCACAGATACCAGTGATACAAAATAGCCGCAATCCTTACAGAAACAACAGAAGACAGACATACAGCAACCCCACAACTAACGTTTAAGAGAATGCCACACAAATTGATGATTCTTTTCCTTCTCCTATAATTACCTAGATATTTTGTTATTCAATAGACTTTGTCATTTTGTAAGTTCACAGTGGTTTAATTGATTTGAAAGTGGTCCCATAGCCTATTAGAAATCACCCTCACAAATGAAAATGAACAAACTATTCCTAGCTTTATAAATGTAAAAAAAAAATCATCCTCCCGGAATAGGACTTCAGCAAACAGACAGTTCTTTACAACAAATGACAAAAATCAGAGCCATACACTGGAAAGTTTACACACCAAGGAAGGTCAATATCTTGTAAAGCCTCAGATAACAGTATAAAAGTCAACTTTTTTTGGTAACTATTTAGGATCTTTGAGAAAGGAGTCTATTTACTCAGATGTACCCACATGGTTAAGGGCCATCTTGAAACTTCAGTGGTTTGTAGTGTCACCATTTTGTAATAAACTAATTAGATCTAAAATACTATAGTTTAAGAAATCAGTTTTATAAAAACTGATTTATGTTTATGTGAAAAATGTCTTGTAACTATACATATACATATATATATATATATATATATATATATATATATATATATATATATAAAATACAAAGAGTAATTAACAGTAAACACTCATATAGCATGCACTATGAGTAAGGCATTGTTCTATAACATGTTTCCCATATGTTAATTCAGTTAGTCCAACAACTCAATTTCTAGGCTGAGGGAAAAGCACATATGTTGCAAGAATTTTAGAAAAAAAATTATGAAGAAAAGATCATCTACCTGTCCCATTTCCAAGAAGTTGAAACCAGGCATTTTAGGACAATGGTTGCCTGTGACCTGGTTATCAATGTGGCTTCACAATTCTACCTGTTATGTAAGAGTTGGGGTTCAATTACATGTCCTGAACTGCATAACCACCCTCTCATATTCTAAAGTACTGTTTATAGCAATGCAATGTTATCATCCAATGCTAACCACACAGGACAGTGTGGTTGGAATTAAATATAATTGAGTTCCATGTGTTCTCACCCAGGGGGTTGTCCCTGATCTAGTTTCAACATGTACAGTTCCCATCAGGAGGCCTGAGTGGTTTCATCAGTTGCCCATCAATTTTCAGCCAAGAAAAGTAACAGCATTATATAAAAGAAAAAAAAAATAGATTGAATATGCTTTTTTATATAACCGGATTGAGGAAAGGAATAGCTGCCATTTATACAATACCTCATACTAGACATTGTAGTAGGTGTTTTAAATATACTGGTTTTAATACTTGGAAAGACCTTAAAAAATACATGATATTTTTGTCATTTCAATGGTGAGGAACTCATAATGAAAAAGAATAGATGAGATATCATCCAGGTAAAATGACAGAAGCTCTCTGGTAGAACAGAACTTGAATGTAAACTCTCTACTTTCATTTCTCTGTAATGCTGGAGGGTAACACAGCAGTGGTACACAATTGTTGTTATTGTCAGTTGCTGTAGACTCTGCTCTGACTTATTGTGACTTTATGTATAACAGAATGAAAACATTGCCAAGTCCTGTACCATTTTCATTATTTTTCATGAACTTGAGCCATTGTTGTGGCTATTGTGTTAATTCATATCATTGAAGTTTTTGTTCATTTTTGCTTTACTTGATGGTTGCAAGTCAATAAATGCTTGATCAGTGGTGAAACTGACAACCTATCAAATACACAGCTTGACTTTTCATTAAATGTTCTGGGTGGAATCATATGACAAAAAATAATAATAATAATTTACTAATTCTCAAGAAGATGCCAGATATTATTGTTGTTGTTTAATTGATTCATGGCCTTAGGAGGTCATGTAAATAATGAAATAATGAGCATAACACACATTCATAGAACAAACCATCTTTTTTTGAAGGTGGAAGGAAAGGGTTAGGGGAGTAAGAAAATATTAATATTTAAATACTTTGGCAGTCTCAAAGATATTAGAAAGAAATACACAGAAGATCTGCCAAACCCACCTGTAAAAGTAATTGTGCGTATCTTTACAACCCACCTGTAAAAGTAATTGTGCGTATCTTTACAAAGATTCATTTTCACTTGCTTATCTGGTAGCAAACATGCAAAGGGTTATATTCATTTCTGAATAGTTAGTTCAATTTTCAGACTTATAAAAAATAGTCTACCTATGATCTGCTGATATATAAAATGATTTCATATATATATATATATATATATATATATATATATATATCTAATAATACCAATATCTAATAACATCAGCAATTATAATTTTTGTCCATGTTATTTTATATTCCTATACTGGTAGCATAGTGGCTAAGGCACTTGACTGCTAACCAGAAGGCTGGCGGTTCAAACCCACCAGCCACTCCTCAGAAGGAAGATGGGGCAATCTA
>NW_006921871.1:3815839-3817077 GCF_000298275.1 Orycteropus afer afer | reverse complement strand
GCAATCTACTTCCATAGTGATACTGCCTCGGAAACCCAAGGAGGGGTCGCTATGAGTCAGGTCTGACTCAACGGCACATAACAACAACAACAACAATACATGATGAAAAGCAAGCATGTGAATTAAGAATTTCATAGGAAGCTCTGACACAGAGACAATACTGCCAAAAGGAACATCACATGAATCATTAAAGATCAGCATGTTGTTGTGGTTGTTATGTGCTGTCGAGTCGGACCCAGCTCATAGTGACCCCTCCTTGGGTTTCCGAGGCAGTATGACTACAGAAGTAGATTGCCCCATCTCCTTCTGCGGAGTGGCTGGTGGGTTTGAACCGCCAGCCTTCTGGTTAGCAGTCAAGTGCCTTAGGCACTATGCTACCAGAGCATGGAAAAAAAAAAAAATTCATAGGGAATTAGACAGAAAGAAATAATGCAGAAAAAGGATCTCATTTACAAAATCCAATATAGAAAGATAAACCATTCATGGTGTATACCACCATAACCAGGAGAGGTTCCATCACAAGAAAAGCCTAGAGCAAAGAATGTCCAGGAAGTAACAAAATTAGAGCTCCTGCTTTAAAATAAATTGATATATTGAAAACTAGGGAAGGAGCAAAAGATGAACCATTGAAGTAGGCTTGTTAGAAGAGTATTGCAGTATCTTCAGGTAGAGTTACAATTGTATATACTTTATCTTGTATCTTGCACAGCAGACTTGGGTGCAGTGGAACAAAATTAAAAATGGATTTAATTTTCCATGGATTTAAAATTCCAGGATGGGAATAAGACGATCAGAGTTCCTCCCCTCATGGAGCTTACCTTTTTAGGGGCTGAACCCTGGAGGGTGCAAGCAGTTAACGTACTCAGCTACGCCCTGCCAGGTTGGAGGTTTGAGCCCACTCAAAGGGACCTCCAAAGAAAGACCTTGTGATCTCCTTCTGAAAAATGAGCCATTGAAAACCCTATGGAACACACCTCTACTCTGACTCACACTGGGACACCCATGAGCTGAAATTGACTCAGTGTTGACTGGTTTAAGTAAACATGATGCTTTCAGATAGTGATACACGTGGTAAATAAATCAGAGGCAGGAAGATCATCTGGAGTATGGCCATTAATCAGCTGATCCTCACCTTCCATTGTGCTATGGTATTTAATACAGGAGCTCTGGTAGCATAGTGGCTAAGACACTTGCCTGCTAACCAGACGGCTGGCGGTTCAAACCCACCAGCCACTCCT
>NW_006921871.1:3782349-3814794 GCF_000298275.1 Orycteropus afer afer | reverse complement strand
ACACACACACACACACACACACACACACACATATATATATATATTTGGAAGGAAGATTGGGCAATCTACTTCCATGGAGGGGTCTCTATGAGTTGTATCCAACTCAATGGCAGTGAGGTTTATATATATATATGCATGTGTATACACATACACACACACACACACACACATATACATGTATAAACCAAACTCACTGCCATCGAGTCCATTCTGACTCAAAGTGACCCCCTTGAGGCTTCTGAGATGGTAAATCTTTACGGAAATAGATTGCCCAGCGTTCCTTCTGTAGAGTGGCTGGTGGGTTTGAACTGCCAGCCTTCTGGTTAGCAGTCAAATGCCTTAGGCACTATGCCACCAGAGTTCCTTATACACACACACACACACACACATATATTCACTGCATATGCCTATATGTATATATACACATATATATGTATATAAAATATATACATATATTAATGTATAAACAAACACTTTGTTATAGGAGCAATTCATGCTGGAGAATCGCAGAGATCAGCTATAAAGAAGAATGTCCTGGAGTGGAAGAGGATTCACTTCAATGACATTAGGCCCATTCTCTTATAGTAGGGTATTGATTTGCATTTTATGTTAAACACAAAAGACACTTTGGAGCTTTTTCAGTATTTACTACCCCAAGTCAGCAACCTGATAGATTAGAGTGATGAAGTGAGCAGACTCAGCCTGTGCCTGCTGCAGGCATCTCTTCTCTGACCTGTGTGCCTTTCAAGTCATCTCTCAACCAATTGACTGCTCTATCTCAGCTGGTGGTAGTGTAACCAGTGCCAAGTGCCACATTTCTGGTGTCTCTTCCTGAACTGACTACTTGTCACCACAGGAGAGAATCCTTAATGAGGAAAGTCACTTTTTTTTCTTTCTTCAGCTTAGAAACCAGGAGACAGATGCCCTTGGCTCCCCTGACTCATCTCTTTGAGCCACAGAATTATATAAAAGAGGAGTAAAATGAACAATGATGGGCCCTGGGCAGGATGGAAATGTGGGTGAAATTAGCCTTGAGTTTCTGAATCTTTCCCCTCAGGCAGGCAACATTCATGCCCTAGTTCTGCACTGCCAGTCAGATACATGCCCCCATGCCTGGGCAAAACCTTCCTGTCCTCTAACCAACAAAAAATCACTTAACTAAAGGATGACACCCTCTCATAAACAATTAACATCTTTTATCTGTATAGGTTCGGAAGGAAGACTGGGCAATCTACTTCCATAGAGATACTGCCTCAGAAACCAGAGGGGTCACTATGAGTCAGAATCAACTCAATGGCAGTGAGTTTGGTTTGTTTTCTTATCTGTATGTTGTTGTTGTTGTTGTTGTTATTGTTATGTGCCATCGAGTCGGACCCGACTCATAGCGACCCCTCCTTGGGTTGCTGAGGCAGTATCACTATGGAAGTAGTTATCTGTATAGGTAATCTACAATGTTATAACAATTTAAAATTGTATAACAACAAGTTTTTTAGCTGAGAAAGATCTACAATAAATTCTACCTCACACACACACACACACACACACAGAAAGAGAGAGAGAGAGAGAGAAATGTGGCCAAGAGAAATTAAATGAATCATCCAAGGTTCTATCCATGTCTACATGTCTAGTTGTCTAGTCATGGCAGAGGTAGATGAATAAATTAAGTAAGGTTTATTATTATTATTATTGTTTTTTAGCTGTACAGTATGCTTTCCAATGATTTAATTTTTGTGTGGATTATCATACTCTTTTTGTTTCCTGCCCAACTGCCACCTCCTTCCTTGTTCATTGGGACACAATCCATGACAAAGGTCAACTCTCAGGCAGTATCTTTCCTGAATGAGCTCTCTGTGCCACACCAGGCCTACATTGCCAATGCATGTGTGAGCCTCCGTGCAGATGTCCAAGCTCCAAACGAGAGGATTATTCAGCTTTTCTCCCTCTCCCACACTTCCATTCTACTATCAAATTTTGTAAACTCTACCTTCTAAACATTCTTAATTCCATGTTAATATGTTTTTATTCTCACTGTGCTTATACATTATTCCACATCATCATCATCTCTCTTTGAATTATTGCAGTAGCCTTCTAGCTAGCTGTCTCATCTCCCTTTTCCAGTCTTATTGTCCATTATTATTATTATTTATCCACACTGCAATCACCAATTCTAGTCCTGTTCCAATTAGACCTTGTGTCATTTTCTCAGTGTGCTCAGGATAAAAACCAAATGCCCATCATGGCTGAGAAAGGCACAATGTACATGAGCCACTTTCAGCTTCTCAGGAAGTGCCATGTTCTTTTTCAACTTCTAGACATTCATACACACTGTTATTCTGCCCAAAACCCTGCCCCCTTTGCCCTCTTTATAACCATACCCTCCAAGATAGCCAACCAAAAATCACATAGGTGTAAATGTGTAGGCTTCTTCTCTCTGAATTGCCATCCCTGCCCACTGAGACTGGATTGGGTCCTCTTGTGCTGTATTTCACCACTACTCTGTCCTTTTACTATTGCAGCACTTGGGACTTTGTGTTGTAAATGGAAATGTCTTTCTCCCTCTGTCCACCTCTAGATTCTAATTTCTAAGAGGGCAAGGACATTGTCTATTTTTTTCAAAGTAGAATCTCTTGCATCTAATACATAAAAAATGCACAATAAACACTTTCTGAATAATAATAATAAACAACCTAGCTAGTTCAGAGAGTAGTCTCAGCAAGGAAAGGAGAGGGGAAACCTTGGAAATAAATTCAGGTTCTACCTTAAACCTGAGGTTGCAGGCTTCTATACAATGCTTCATGATCTGTTAAATAACTATGCTAATATTAATTATGAATATTTCATTTATTTTCCTTTCAAATGCTAGCACAATTTTTTTCTCCACTTGTTTGATATTATGAATTAGAAGAATGGAAATCTACATAATTCCTTTTAACTCTTAAGATAAATAAAAATAATTTTTGCCCTCTTCTCTTAGCACTCACGCTGCCAAACATGATGCTTTCTTGCCTCACTGACCAGAGCCACTCAGGCACTCCACCTCAGGGAAGAACCACACAAAAATGTGAACCCAGAATTCATTAAGGAATCATTTTATTTTGAATGGTTCTTAGAGGCTTCAGATTATTTGGAGGCCATAAAGTGACATGTCTCCAACGTGCAGAAATATAGGACAACACAGGACTAGCCTGGTGGTTCAGAGAGGATTGTTTTTGGCAATGAAAGGCACCTACTATCTATGTCCTATGCACTACCACGGAGATGGATCCAACTCATATGACCCCTCCTTGGTTGCCGAGGCTGAATCACTATGGAAATAGATTTCCCAACCTTCCTTCCAAGGAGTGGCTGGTGGGTTTGAACTGCCAGTCTTCTGGTTAGCAGTCAAATGCCTTAGGCACTACACCACCAGAGCCCCCAATGAAAAGCACAGAAAGGATAATTCAACACGTGTGTTTGCAGTAATGGATCACTTCAGAACAGAGATGAACATAGGAGAAATGGGGAAAGAGGAAATTTGAAGGAGGGAGAAAGTAAAGAGAAGTGACTGCCACAAATGAACTAAAAGGGCCAAAGCAAAACTTTTTTTGATTAACACAGAAAGAGTGAGAACATCATTGAAACCACAGATAGGATCATGGAAAAGGGGCCCTGAATAGTGTCATGAAGCATCTAGACAAATGATGGGGAATGGTTTTGGAACTTAATGTTGTAGAAGAATGGAGTGGAATCAGAGATCTAATAACTGTACATTAGAGTTTATTCTAGGGCATATGTCTTGAATGGTAGGATGAGGCTAGAGGAAAAATGAAGAGAGCTCAGTCTGCATCTCCTGAAAGCTATCCTACTGAGAGGTAACTGCTGAGCTTCTGCTCCTCACTGGACTTAGCACCTACTCTCAGGACTAAGTACTCCAAATAGCCATCAGCAGCAGGGAGAAGTGATATTCAAAGATGTAAGCAAGATACACAACCTGACCCATTTTGCACCCAAATATTAGAATGAGTAGATTTGCTTTAAAGTGGTATCTATAAAAGGAATGCCAGTTAGTTATTGTATCATGACAGTTAGTATTCCTAGGGTTCCAGGTGACATCTACAGAGATCTCGAGCTAACCAATACATCTATCTCACAAGACAGTCATTGAATCTTAAGAAATACTGCTTTATAAAGAAAACTAATGGCAAAGACCTTAATGTTTGGAGCTATGAATATCTGGAATCAAACAGGATCTACAGTCACCAGTTAATGATATAGGGCTGTACAGAAACAGTACAGCATTAGTCAGTCACACCAGATGAGATGTTAGTATCTCACAGACAAGAAGGGGAAATTATGCATCTACTAGAGTAAAAATGTATTGGTTTGAATTTTAGGGAAACATATCAAGACTCAAATATTTCTTTGTTACATGTATCAAGGACTCTCAACCTGCTGTTTGTTTTACTATTGTCATAATACTCTCACTTCCATAATTCAGAAATATATCACTGAAAATAATTTACTGGCAGAGTGAGTGGTAGGGACTATTTGTCAGTAGAAAGGTACAATAATTTTGGACAATATGCTGCAATTTTTTAGCTTTGCAATTTTACTACAAGTGACCCAAGGGAAACCCCATTATAGCATTATACATAAAAATTATGTTGTGAGCTAATGGAAAGAGAACAGTAAGGTGGCAGCCCTGTGTGCAGTCCCCCACTGCTTTTTATGAAATGCACAAATGGTGGGTTTTGTTTTTGGGTTCTTTGAGTTTTTTTTTTTTTTTTTTTTTACTAAATGTAGGAAGATTGATTCATGTAAAAAGATTTTTCACAACATCATTGTACATTAGGGCAGCATTCTACACTTAAACACAAACGTCATTTAAGGAATATGGCATGCAACAGAAATTTACAGTAAAGCAAAGAAAGTAAGAAAAAAAGTCGACTAACCTAACCCACCTGAGCTCGGCTCACAGGGGTCAATGTCCTCGTCATCGCTGGGACACTCTGCTGAGGCCACAAGGATATCATCTGTGGTCTGCAAATGAAGCACATTCAGCAGATTAATTTGGAGATACCTAACAGATCCTTTCATTCTTGTTTTGTTAACAAGTAAAACATAGTTTGTGTTTACTTAACAAGCTGAAAATCCATATTCAATATTTGTCTTCCCAAATACACAGAACTTTAATTTGCCAACTTGTCTTAGATCTTTCATGGAAATACTTGCATATCTATGAAAAATATGATTACAGGCAGTCCTGTGTTACAAATGTCTGATTTATGAACAATCTGTACTTCTGAATCAATCCTGGTAAAGCCTATTATATTCGCAATTCAAGAAACATACTATGATTCCTAGTAACAAACAGGAACTACTTTGCAACGTGCATCAAAACATAATTATTATTACTTCTGTATTACAGGCACTGTCTGGATGACAAATGCCCAACTAACAGACAACTCCTAATGTCTCTCAATGCAGGTTTTGAACTGGTTTTGTCATGGCCAACAAAGCTGAACAGGAACAGAACAGAATTTTTACAATTTCAGTGATTCATCATGGCAACCATTATGGGAAAAATTATGGGTTGAAGCCCTGGAATAGGAGACTGGGAAGAAGTATAGAGAGTCCTGTCAGAAGCCCGATGAGTGAGATTTGATAATTTGTGGGATTGTGGAGAGCCCCAAAATGGCATAGTTGGCCACCTTTCTTGAAGTCCTGTTTTAGTGTTACGTAAATTTGCCTTCACTTTGAAATGACTGAACCAACCCCTACTCCCTACAACATCTTCATCACAATCACCTTCATGTGCTGCAGGTGTAGCTCTTATATAATTGAAAAAGTTTCAAGTCTTCTTGCACTAAAGCAAGGTTAAATAAGAACCACATGTACCTGTTCCTCTGACCTACAATTTCTTAGACAATTAGGAATGGATCTCATTCATACTCCAGAAGTACCTGTGTTATTTTAAAGATGTTTTAGTGTATCAGGACATGTTTCTTTAATGTTTTCTATGTGTGGAAAGGTACACTAAATACTAAGGCAAACACTTGACAAACTTATGTTAGATACGAACCCTACCTAACTGTTCCAACTTATGTACAAATTTGACTTAAGGATAAATTTAGAAACGTGACTCATTCATAATCTGAGGACTGCTTATATAGATTATTTTACATGAGAATATGGGAATATGGTAGCCAACCTACAGACATCCATCTATTCAACTGCACAGAAAAGCCAAGCTGACACAGTAGCATATAGAGACTTAAACCAATTTGGCAGAAACAGATGATGTGAAATTTATTACAGCCCTGGAGTGCTACAATGTATGCATCAGTGGCCTTTATGCAGTACTTGTGCTTGTCTTCCTCAAAGCAGAACAGCCATAACCTTTTATATCACAACCACATAGAGTTTGATAAATCTTTCAGATACAGCTTTTCACATATTAGGAACAGATTAAGTTAAGAATTACACATACCTTTCAGTGACTCAAAAAAGGGAAGTAAACACAATTCATTTAAGGTTTTTTTTTTTTTTTTCTCCCCCAATTCCCAATTATGTTGAACTTCCACACTTGAATCTCCTATTTGTAATGTTTAGATAACATATATTGCTTCCCTATGTTCTTTTCATCATTAAGGCTTCACAATAAATGAAAACTGCATAAGGATGATGGGTGATATTTTACAGTGAATTGGAGAGAAGTGACAGTTCTAGCTGCTTCATTGCATTTACAGCAAAAAAAAAAAAAAAAAAAAAAGATAACTATCACTGTCATAAAGAGCAGAGTGTGTAAATCCTAGCAGTTAGTCATATAATCAACACATTTACAAGCACAAAAGGTTGTTCTTTACTGCCGCTTACAAGCAGCAGTAAACTCAATGTAGATGTTGCACGGAAATTGTAAAGGTTTACATCACTTTTGACTAATGCCAAGGCAACATGGAGAAAATCCAAAGAACAAGGAGAAAATCTCATTACATCTGCTAAGGATTAAGGAGATTATGATTGTTTAGCCCATACAGAGAACTGCTACACTGATGGAATACTCCTTAATAGTAGAATAAAATATTTTATTATCATTTTATAATAATAAAATATTTCTTAAAAATAATATATTTCATTACCATTAAAATAATATAGTTTCTAGATTAATGAAAAAACAAATTAAATACGACTTATTTTCATTAATGCGGTTAGCCTATAATCAACACATTTACAAGCACAAAAGGTTGTTCTTTACAGCTGCTTACAAGTAGCAGGGGCTCGGTGGCCTAGTGATTAAGGCATTTGACTGGCAGTTCAGACCCACCAGCCACTCCTCAGAAGAAAGACTGGGCAATCTACTTCTGTAGTGATACTGCCCAGGAAACCCAAGATGGGGTCGCTATGAGTCGATTCAACTTGGCAGCAGTGGGTTTAGTTTTACAAGCAGCAGTACACTTAGTATAGATAATGCATGGAAACATTTCCAGATATCACCTAATAATCAGTGGAGTTTAAAACATAAATGAAATTTAAGAAAATTATGGCATGTTGAAAAGTGGAGACACAGAATGAGGCACTATTGTGGCAAAAATTAGGCTTGAAAATCTTTCAAAGCAAGGTCTTTCATAATGTATGAATAAAGAATTTATTCAGATGCTAATACTTTACAATGTAACTTTAAATAAATACAAGTATTTAAATAATGTATTGAGATAGTTTCCCATGATTCTCCTCTTAATTCTTCTGGGCAGCTTTTTGGAATCTTTCATTTTGCTACTGTTGTTTGAAAAGGGCAATTCAAAGTGTCAGTTCTCCTGGAGTTGTAACTGTCAATGTCACTGATAATATCAGCAATCAACACTGTAGTCACACAAGTATCAACATTAAAGGGAGCAGCTGTAAGAGTCAAAGACCCAACTTCTTTTGGCACTTGTTTGTTTGTTGTTTTGTGCCGTGGAGTCAGACCTGACTCATAGTGACCCCTCCTTGGGTTTCCGAGGCAGTATCACTACAGAAGTAGGATTGCCCAACCTTCCTTCTGAGGAGTGGCTGGTGAGTTTGAACCACCAGCCTTCTGGTTAGCAGTCAAGTGCCTTAGGCACTACACTACCAGAGCTCCTAAATTAACATGCAAACTGACTTAATAATAATAAATTATTGAGTTATGTCATCTAGTAGGTTGCTTGTTCCATTTGCCCCAGGGCACAAACTCTATTTTTTTTCTAGAGCCAACATTCAGTAAGAAGTTACTTTTAGTCTCAACCACAGTGGATGCTTCTTAAAACTAATTTCAAGATTAAAATATAATTTGTTATTTTCCTTGAGGATTTTTAAATGCACTGATAAAATCTGTAAAGTGTATGTTGTCGCTGCTGCTGCTGCTGCTGCTGCTGTTTTGTGTCTGCAAGTGGTAGGAGGATGTGTGAGTAATTCATTTAAAACAATGGTCTCATGCTGGGGGTGATGTTCCCCCCTCCCTGCCCTCCCAGTTTCTGCAGACATGTTCGAGTCTGTGGGTGGTGCAAATCGTTAATGCACAAACTGAAAGGTTCATGTTTACCCAGAGATGCATTGGAAGAAAGGCCTGGTGATCTATTTCCAAGAATCAGCCATGGAAATTGCCCAGTTCTCCTTTAGCACACACAGCTAGACAAGGGGCGGTTTTTAATTCCCTCTATGGAGTTGTCTCTCTGTGACTTGCTATTGAGAGAGCTGTAACTTGTTGGTTGATTTGCAGACATTTTAGGTTGTCACAATTTGGTTAAAGGTCATCTGCTATTATTGGCATCTAAACCAAAAACCAAACCAAACTCATTGCAGTAGAGTCAATTCCAACTCACAGCGACCCCCTTCAGGTTTCTGAGGCAGTAAATCTTTATGGAAGTAGATTGTTTAGTCTTCCTTCCACAGAGTGGCTGGTGGGATCCTCAGCCTTCTAGTTAGCAATCAAATGCTTTAAGCACTACGCCTCCAAAACCAAAAACCAAACTCACTGCTGTCAAGTCGATTCCACTCATAGCAACCCATCCTTGTGTTTCCAAGGTGGTATCTCCATGGAAGTAGATTGTCCAATCTTCCTTCCGAGGAGTGCCTGCTGGGTTTGAACTGCTAGCCTGCTTAGCAGTCAAATGCCTTAGACAATATTGCTGAGCTACAGAAACTGCATTGAACTAACTTTAAAAACTGTTCTGTACTTCACTTTCCCATGTGAAAAAATGGAGAGCTTAATAGTACCTATTGCAAGAATTAAATTGCTACACGACAAGTACCCAAAAAAAGGACCACATTACACAAGCTTATGAAAGTGTCTGTGTTATCAATATTATTGTTATTATTACTATTTTATCCATGTAGCACTGAATTATTTCATTTTCTTGCACTCTGTTTATAAACACTATAATTTTAGATATTAAACTGAAAGTTGTACTTGCAAATTACTCTCAACAGTAGGTCCCATGTCAGTATGTATATTACAATTCAGCAGCTGTCCTGGAACTTTGTTCTGGTGAACTATGCTCCCACCCTTTACTGCCTTGGTTCAAATTCTGAATTAGAAGAGAATCATCAAATACGAAGGCTGCTTCATAAAAGAAATTTATGGGCTTAAAATGTGTGACTCAGTGAGTGGTTTCATGCTGACTGAATTATTTATGTCACACAAGTTAAATTTTATGCTTTAAAAGCTGACTTATTTCCTATATTCAACAGCTCTTTGGAACAATTCCACAGCAAAGAGAAAGTATTTCAATGTTTTCAATGTTATCTTTCACAAAATACAGTATCTATAATAAGAAAAGATGTCATATAATAGTATGGCCTATAGCCTTCTTCTGTATGGGAGGAAGATGTGGCAGTCTGCTTCCATAAAGATTTACAACCTTGGATACCTTGTAGGGAAGTTCCACTGTGTCCTATAGGGACACTATGAGTTGGAATCAACTTGATGGCAGTGAGTTTGGGTTTAAAGCCCTCTCAAGGTAGAAATAAATCACTGTACAAATAAGAGCCTTTTGCAAAACTGTACTTAATTTTGAATGTACTTTTCCTGGTATAACTAATATACATTGTTGCCTGTCATGTATTTTTCCTTCAGAAATTAAAAGGGAACAATAGTCTTGTGAATAATAGATTTCAAATCAATAGATGCCTTGGCAGAAATCATTATAGTGTGAAAAATCAGAAAGTGACTCAAATGTAGGAGGAAAAAAAAAGCAAATTACATTTGGAGGCTGAATTAACTGAACAATTTTCTGGCCAAAGCTGGGTAACTTAAATTTAATTCACTGTGTTTGGAGCCACTTCTCCTTGACTTGCTATTGAGAAAATGGTAGAAAGAAACTCAAATACATTACATTAATCAATTCTATTCTTCAGTATGTATATTTTCCCCTGACGTTTACAACCTTCTTCAGAAAGGAGACAGCCTGGGAAAGAGACAGAGTAGCGATCAAGCAAAAGCATTAGGTTTACATAACATTCCATTTATGTATGTGTATTTCACCGTGTATTTAACCACTTGCAGGTCAAAGTGCCATGCTGTTCTTTCCCAATTCAGAGTGGTCTGTATGTGTTCAATATTTAGGGTTACTATTGTAAGATGATTTGGTGGATTAGAAAATAGATGTATTTTTGTTTTCATTTACAGGGAGGTTTTTTTTGTTTTTGATATCATCTTTATTACCATTTTTAAAGGTGAAATCTACTGAACATATACTTGTTGTCAGTTAAAAAACAAACAAAAAACAAAAATTGAAAAAAAAAAAAAAGTTACATTACACTGTTGTTGTTATGTGCCATCGAGTTGGGCCTGACTCATTGTGACCCCTCCTTGGGTTTCCAAGGCAGTATCATTACGGAAGTAGATTGCCCAACCTTCCTTCCGAGGAGTGGCTGGTGGGTTTGAACCGCCAGCCTCTGGTTAACAGTCAAGTGCATTAGGCACTGTGCTACCAGAGCTCCTTACATAACATTATTGAGCATGATGTTTCACAGCTATGACAGCTATTCACTGAATTGATTGAAACAACTCAGATGGGTTGATAGAGTACCAGCTGAAATGTGATCTATTTGGTTAACAGATGAATATTTGTTCCTTCTGAAACTTTTATCAGTGTGAAGCTGCTCTGGAAGAGAGGCAGCTTGCCAATCTGTCCTTCAGGATTGAATCTAATAGTCTCTCCAGCAAAAATATATCACTAGGTCCGACTCGACGGCACATAACAACAACAACAACAACAACAAGGTGAGCTTTCCAGGGGCTTGGGAAGGGCTGGACAGGATGCAGAATTTGTGTTAGAGATTCTCCAAGTAAGGTCTGCCCAATGCACTGATAACTTATGGAGCAATAATTTTCCAATAAGTGGGAAAACAACAGAAAAAATAACCACAGTGAAATGCATATATACCATTGCCAAAGAAATGGTCTGTTTAATCAAATCAAGTCAATAAAGAAATATATTCAACTTGCTATTGTAGTGAATCAACAATCCCATTAAAGGTGCAAAAGGAATTTAGATATTGCACAGATCCTATGGAGTTTCCATTGTTGCAAGCAAGCTTTTAGTTCTTATTTGTTGATTGTTTCTTCAAGTAATAGAAGTCATATGAAGATGTCAATCTCAAGTTCATTCATTTAATAAAAATAAATATGATGTGGAAGATGATCATTAGCTTAGCATATGAATAACAAGGCAGTGAAGACCAATTAATACCCATTGCCATCTATTTGATTCTAACTCATAGCAACCTTATAGAACAGAGAAGAATTGCCCCATAGGATTTCCAAGACTCTGGTAGCTCAATGCCTAAGGCATCTGACTGCTAACCAGAAGGTTGGTGGATTAAACCCACCAGCCACTTCACAGAAGGAAGACTGGGCAATCTACTTCCGTAAAGATTTACTGCTTCTGAAATGGAATTGACTGATGGCAGTGGGTTGGTTTGGTTTGGTTTTGGAAGCCTTACAGAAGCAGATTACCACATCTTTCTCCTGCAGAGCGGCTGGTGGGTTCAAACTGGCACCCTTTCAGTTAGCAGGTGAATATTTAACCACTGAGCCACCCACGCTCCCTGAAGACCAATTGTTGTTGTTGTTGTTGTTATGTGTCGTTGAGTCAGATCTGACTCATAGCGACCCCTCCTTGGGTTTCTGAGGTGGTATCACTATAGAAGTAAATTGCCCAGCCTTCCTTCTGAGGAGTAGCTGGTGGATTTCTACCACCAACCTTCTGGTTAGCAGTCAAATGCCTTAGGCACTATGCACCTCTTCTATGTATAATATTTCTTGATGGACATAAAATAAGATCACTATAAACCAAGGTATAAAATGTGGTTCCTGTCTGCAAATAACTTATTGCACATACTCTGTTCTAAAGCATATCAGCAAATCACTCATTAATACAAATAACAATCAGTTATACTCAAATTACTTGTGTTTCTAAAATGTACCAATGCTACAATATCTAATACTACATTTAATATTCACCAGCAGAATGCAGGTAGAGATGCTATAGCTAAATGCCTGCTCAAATATGTATTCCGTTTATATAATCATTTACCCAATTTGAATGTTTGAACATTGGCATTCATGACTAGGGCAAAGCTTAAATATTCCTGAAAAACAGCCAGCTTTCACATTTTTTTAATGTTCTTTTCCAATTGATGCCTTAGGCAATTACAAAAAAGTGACCATAAATCAGCTATCTGCTTGGGAAAAAAGACAAACGTGAAAGCCATTCCATTCTCTTCAAAATTTTCTTGGTTTTTTAAAATTCCAGAGAAGTGAAAGTAGCTTGGATATAATTTGGTATAACCCCCACACACACATACAGTAAAGAGATCACATTATCATTCTAACGTTCCCTTTCACATGCATTTGATACTGGTTGCCTTAACAGGCAAAACTCAAAGGGAGAGAGGTGAATGTAGACATAACACAGCAGAAAACTGAACTAAAGGAAAATTGTGGGAGAAAGAACAGCCCTGGATTATGGATTACTGTTTTCTCTATAAAGAACAATATTTTAGCAATATTGTGAGAAATAGTAAACCTACAAAATACAAATGTGGTGTTATAATGATTAAAATTAAATGTAAGTTTTAAAAAATAAAAAAACCCGCTGCCGTCGAGTCAGGTCTGACTCATAGCGACCCCTTCTTGGGTTTCCAAGGTGGTATCACTGCAGAAGTAGATTGCCCAACCTTCCTTCCAAGGAGTGGCTGGTGGGTTTGAACCACCAGCCTTCTGGTTAGCAGTCCTGTTCATTATTTCTTTAAGCAACGGATAATCTCTATGGTCATATTACATTGACATTTTTACTCAAGGCAGTGTAGGAGAGCTGACCAAAAGAAAAATTAAGAAGAAAATCTGTAGAATATTTAAACTTTTAAGATGACATCAGAATAATCTGATGAATAATCTAACCCTCTTTTAGATTCTCACAAATTAAATGTGAAGGGATAAGATCTCCAAAGTTCGCTGGTAGTGGGGGTTGAGGAATTGAAAAGAAAAAAAAAAAAAGATAAGGATGACAGGACATGTTCCTCCTCTATTTGTTTTTTATTTGGACAAAGAATTCTCTGAAAAGGATTTAGCTATTTCCAAATTAAATACATGAGCTCTGGTAGCATAGTGCCTATGGCACTTGACTACTAACCAGAAGGCTAGCGGTTCAAACCCACCAGCCACTCCTTGGAAGGAAATTTGGGCAATCTACTTCCATAATGATATTGCCTCGGCAACCCAAGGAGGGGTCGCTATGAGTCGGGTCCAACTCGACAACACATAACAACAACAACAACAGATGGTTAGAAATGCAAATCTAGGTTTCTAGCTGTGTCGATATGAATCTCTAGTCCAACTTTTGTGAATGAATGGACTAATCAGTTACACAGGTTGAACTGAAATATAATGACACTATATCTTCTAAACAGCCTTTATGATTATAACATGCAGTGATGGATAGTTTTAACTAATAAGCCTCCAAAATCTAAGCCTCATTGTTGGCATGTAACATATCAAAAAATGGAATCATGTTTTGGCCTAGCAGTCATATATATTCTTGGACTGAACTAGATTAGATCTCAGTGAGCATCTAAGCTCTTAGTTTTATATATCAGGAAACATAGGCTAGAAAATTTAAGTTTTTTGACCACAGTTCACTGCTAATTAATGGCAAAGGTTTGAGATTAGCTGGACACCCCTAGCAGATGGCGATTATCTCTTATCTCAGTGATTTCTATCTATCCATCCATTTGTCACCCAAAAACCATCTAGTTTTCTAAAATACTTGATGTAGTTTAAAAAAATACATAAGAAAATAATTTTAAAGTAAGTGAAAAGGTGGCAAAAGGAGAGTACTCTATTTTAGATAAGTAATCACTAAAATTGCCACAAAAACCTATACACATGTAAGGACACAAACACACACAGTTATTATACCATTTGATATGGCAGCAAATTAAGTGACATTTAAAGTCAAACAAAATGAAAGCTGGAGTTCAAATTATTTTTTAAATCTAATTATAAAAGTTCAAATATTGACTTAACCGCAGTTATTCTGGAAGGGAGTTAACCCAGAAGGTTCTTTATTTACTTGTACAAACTTCTCTTAAATTACTCTTGCAAAGCACTTAAGAATCTTGCCTCAAGTCTGTGCATAACTGAGTAACTAAATTCCTGGGGACACAGAAAACATGTAAATTATTACATCTTTTCTTGCCTATATTTTTTCCTGACTTATAACACCAAAGACTGTGCTGTCTATAAAATTAACTGAATGAAGTCTTTGTCTCTTTTCTCATTAATCTACGATGATAATCCATCCAGCTTCCAGGGTGTCTCTTATTAACTACTGTTTTCACAGCATAAAAGCTAATGAGATATTTATCTTTGTCTATCTCATACAATCTTCATAAAATTTTTGTCAAATTATCTCTTATTATATCTTGTGAAAAAAGTGGAAGTAGCCATTTATACTTCATACTGGTTGTTTCTGCAGAAACAATCTAAACATGTACTTATGGATTAAGGCACTCTCATTGACACCATGGCCCCAGAATGGAAATTCAAAATCAAAGGCCTAGAAATGGCCACAGGCATCTGTTATCTGGTTCATTTCTTTGTCACTAAGTAGTACCACTCCCAACATCCACATGATAAAACATTAGCCTAGGAATGTATGAGACCTATTTCAACTGGTATCTGGAATACAAAGAACAGAAGAAATATGTATACTGTTGGAAACTTCATCTAATTAACCAAAAATGTGTTTTCTGATTTTTTTCACCCATGATTTGAATATATGCGAGGTTTTATACCAAGTTCACAAAACTAAGTCAACCCATGATAGGCACCTGTACTAGTGCTTCTATCAGATAGTAACTGAGACTAAACATTATCTGGGAAGATGTCACAATGTTGTTTGGCTCATTCACTAAGAAGCTTCCATATTTTCTGCTGATAGCAGAACTGGAACTTCAAGCTCCTATATCTGACTACTTCATTTCTTATGGTGCATAGTTGGGTTCATTAATTCATATTCAGAATATTTCACTGTTTAACCACCTCATTTTAATTTCTAGCATACTGATCAGTTATGAAAAATAATATATAGTATATACTAAGGAGCTCTGGTGGCCCAGTGCATTTGACTGCTAACCAGAAAGTCAGTGGTTCAAACCCACCAGGTGCTCAGTGGAAGGAAGATGGAGCAATCTACTTCCATAAAGATTTACCACCTCAGAAACCCAATGGGGGTCACTATGAGTAGGAATCGACTCTATGGCAGTGAGTTTGGTATGGTTTTTGGAGTATATACATGTAAAGAAGTCCCAGTACGAAAGTGTTTAAAAGCTTGGTTGCTGATGGAAAGGTTGGTCTCATAGGGTTGCTATGAATCAGAGTCAACTCCCCTGCAATGACTCACATATACATATAATCATTTGTATATATGAATCATAACAACTTTATCTCACAAGAATGTTATGGAGATCAAATTTTATACATGTGAAAGAACTTTGGAAAATGTGAAAATTTGAATAATTCAGTGTTTATGTTTTTTTCAGTGTTTATGTAAGTAATTTTTACAAGTAAGAAAGAATTATTTCTGCTGTTCACATGACAATATAAAGTACAATTTGGGAGAGTGCGTAATGAAGGTGTCTAAATACACATTTCACCAAGTAAATTTCATTTTCATACCTTGAAATCCTCCATTTCCCTCAGTTTGAATAGGATCCCATTTTTCACTCTGAATAACCCCTCATATAAATGCTGCTATTGTTGAGCTGCTCCCTTTAATTCCAAAATAGGATTGATTTTGACATTGATCTTTTAGGGTGTCATATGTGTAAATCTCACAGGGAGCCATCAAGATGGGCAGAGCCATCCCAGGTCCGGTACTGGGATTTCTCTTCTCCTGGCCAGATCTCCTGATGACAGGCACTCTGCAGCTTTTTCTGAGCTCTGTTCCTTATTCACTTCCCTGGGGCTTAAAATATTGTAACAATTTGATTTACTTTATCTCTGCACCCAGTGTTTACTGCTAATTCATTCCCTATTATATGTAGAGTATAGAAATGAACAGTTAAACAGGAAAAACAAATCATTTAGCAAAATTGCTAATTAAAGGAGAGAGAGACTGCCGATTGTCTCAGTGTGATCCATGCAGCACAGTACTGCTCATCATAGTGGTTATATTTGAAGTGTGACATGCATTCTCCATGGTTGTGCCTTCTATACGGATTAATAAATATGCTGATTAACTCCTATAAGACACTGAGCAACATTTTCTTAGTGTGTAGCATGGTGGAAGATTTTACCTTTCTAAATTACCCTGAAATAAAAGTTTGAGAATTGTCTAGTTACATGTTTTATTTTGTATGTTTCTGTGAAAAAAAAGTTTATGTCAATGTTCTATGCCCCAGAGAATCTATCACAGGAGTGGAATAGAGTTGACTATATCATTAACCACACACACACACACACACACACACAAACTCGCTGCTATCAAGTTGGTTCCAATCCAGAGTGACACCCTTTGGGTTTCCTAGGTGATAAATCTTTACAGAAGTAGATTGTCTAGTCTACCTTCTGGGGAGTGGCTGGTGGGTTTGTACCACCAGTCTTCCGGTTAGCAATCAAATACCTTATGTCAGTACCACCATTAAAAACCTGTTTATCTTCTTTATGCATCTTATATTTAAGTTTTACTTTATGAAATTTATTGAAATTTTGTGAAAATTATGATTGTGAAAAAAGTACTATAACTGTGAAAATAGCAGTAATATAGTTAAGAGTGAGGGATTCATCTTGGTTTTAAAAATGGGAAATTATTACACATGACACTTGAATTTACTAGAATCATCACATTTTAAATAATCTCATTCCTGACGGTCATCATCTCTGAATTTATGTCATCTATGTGTATGTTTGTCACATTTGCTCATTTATAAGAGCTCATTAAGTCTCACAATAAGAGTGGGAAAGTCTAGATTACTTTCTAGGACTACAATTTATAAGAGTGGGAGATGAGAATTGTGGCAAAGACACTTTTTTTTCAAAGATTCTATCAGCCTTCTAACATCTCTAGAAGTGACAATGAAACTTTATAACTGGTTTCCACATTATACCCCATGGCTGGAAATTTATGGTAGAGAAATAGCAAAAAGTGACATTATCTTTAAGTGAAAAGAGAGAATGACTGAAGGTTATAAGGAAGGCAAAGCTAAAAATGTGTTGCAATAAGTTAGTCTGCCTGCTTTTATGAAGCATTCTTGTCCTTCAGAAAGCAATAAGATATATTCTACTTTGTAGAAAGGACTGAAAAAAAATGAATATCATTCTGTTTTGTTTTTTTTTTTACTATATAGTATTCCTCCAATTCTTCCTCTCCCCCACAAATTCTATTGCAATCCTCTATATGTAAGTCCTTTTACTGATTATAAGGATATTATGCCTTTATCATGCTTTCCTTAAAAAGCTAATTACAAAATGAAATGTTTATCTTCTTCTTGGAATAAATGACATCAAGATAAAAGACAACTTTTATTAGTCATCAAATTAAGACCAAGAAATACATGTGGAGTATGAAGCACTCATACAACTTACAATATCTATTGATTCTTCCATGCTTTCACTCTTTCGTTAGTTATTTTATCCATAATTATTTACTGAATATCTCTGATTAATAATGAGTTATGCAGGGAAATAAAATCATGTTCTGTTGATTCAAAATGTTTATAGTATAGTAGGGGAGCGTGGAGTCTAATTGACTCTAGTGGAAAGTGGCATCTCTCCTTTGTCAAATTAGTTAATCTTTTACACATTTCCTGGACATTTATAGTCTATGTTCAAGGTTGTATCCCCAGTGCCTGGCATAGTGCTTAACATATATAGTGTATATAGAACAAATACCTGCTTTGTGAATCAGAAGTCCTTCTAGTATAATATGAAAAATATGACCAGCTTAGTAGTATAAATTTTCCCAACACAATTAATCCCTTTATTGTACTAAACAAAATAGAGACACCACAGAATGTCACAAATTTTTGTCCAAATTTGGGGATTAAGATGTTCTACATCCTCTAATCCTAAATCCGTCAGCAGATTGAAAAAATGATCAAAGTGAAAATCAAGAAGCAGGTTTGTTAACTTGTTTGGAAAATGTAACCTATACGACCACTTTTCAATTTCAAGCACTTGATGTTCTTTCAGTTTTATAACCAAGAAACCGTGCTGATATTTGCTTTCCTCCTTCTCCTTGTGCTTTCATTCTGTGTCCCTTCCTACTTCATCTGTGGTATTCCCACTCCTAGTGGAACTATCTCAGGAGGAAAGATCTCACATGGCAAGAAGGAAAAGTCCAAAAAGCAAACATTATTTGACTTTAGCCAACACACCTCACCACTTTGAGCACAGTTACCTTATCTGTACAATTAGTGGGTTGAATTAAATGTTTTCTTCCAGTTATTATCAAGTTTGATTTCTCAGATCAAAGAAATCTGATTTTCTATGAGAAGAAATTTGTGATATAAGAAATGGTCTTTCAGCTTGCCTGACACAAGGAAGGGGCTCTGTGTAGATCTGTTGATTTGAGTTGAACTGTCTAGATCCCTGACACTTGACTTCTACTTCACTATTTTAAATGATTAAGCTGTCCACATTCTATCAGGACAATTTGGTATATATTCACAGCCAGAGAAAAACTGACAGACTTTAAATGTTCTCTAAAAAATTCTGGTGGTTCAGGGCTGAGGAAGTTCAGATAAATACTAAGTAGTCAGACCACCTTGTCTTGAATTTCAAAGAGGAACTTCTGGTGTGTGACAAATAAAGGCTCCCAATGAGCAGAAAGTTGTTTTTTGCAACACTGAGCATGGAAGAGACATGGGTTTTGAAGCTAAACAGACCTAGATTTAATCCCAGCTCTGCCACTTATAAGTTATGTGACCTTGCAAGTTTCTTAACTTCTCCGGATTCCTCTATACCAAAAACCAAACTCACTGCTGTTTAGTCAGATCTGACTCATAGCGACCCATCCGTCGTTTCTGAGGCTTTATCGCTATGGAAGTAGATTGCCCAACCTTCCTTCCAAGGAGTGGTTGGTGGGTTTGAACTGCCAGCCTTCTGGTTAGCAGTCAAATGCCTTAGGAACCACACCACCAAGGTTCCTGGATTTCTCTATAAAATAAAGCTATTTATACCCATGTTGAGAATTATTATAAGTATAGAATTATCTAGAGCTAAATAGTCACATTACTTAGCACACAAAAGGCATTAGTGTAGGTCTTACTGGGAAATGAAACCCACCAGCCACTCTTCGGAAGGAAAGTTGGGCAATCTACTTCCATAGTGATACCACCTTGGAAACCCAAGGAGGAGTCTCTAGGAGTCAGATCCGACTTGACAGCAGTGAGTTTCGTGGTTTTGGTCAGTAGGTGTTATTAAAAACGAATGGGCTCTGTATACATTCTCACTTTGCTCTCACTGCAACATGGAAATAGCTTTTTCCCTAGCACCGACTCGCCTTCACCTTTCAGGCATTCCTTTCACAAAGTAAGTGTGATTTTCTGTCTTGAATTCATAGTTCAATGTTTAAACATTTTATAAAGAGAACAGATTCTATATTTGATACAAAAACACTTTTAAAAATACTTCCAAAATCATCACAACATTATCAATGTATTAAAATGTCAAGGAGTTCCTCTCTTCTTATTCCTAGTGGTTTGATGTAAAATAGCAATCAAATCCATTTGTTTCAAAGTTTGGAGTGATCTTTGGGTAATCTTTTCCAATTTGCTGCAGTGCAGAGAGGGATCCCTAAGTTAACATAGTCAGGTGAATTGAATTAAATCACCACACCATTCAAGGCCAGACTCAGGAGTGAATTCTGAGCCCCTGGCTTTCTGTCCAACTGGCATTCAATTTCTTTTATTCTCCTGGCTTGATGGGATGATGAGAAAGAGAAACACAACAAGAGGATTAATTTGCTCCTTTTAGAGATGGGAAAGATAAAAATAGCCAGGGGAATAATTTGCTACTTTTTCTAAGTTTCTGTTACATGATTTGCCTTTTTCAATTTTGCCCTATGTTTTATTAATATTTTTCAGGAAGCCCTTTGAAAAATACTGAGGAATGGTGGCACCTGCCAACATCATCACCCAGAGCTGCCAGACCATATAAAGGCCATTAAAGACAGAGGGAAAAATACACAGAGAAAATGTGGCTAATTGTCTTTATTGAGGACTAGGAGCTTCATTAGAGAGCCTGCCTTTGACTGTGCACACGTTTCATTAGACGACATCTGTTGCAGAATTCTATACACACAGGTATTTGAGTGTTTTATTTAGTTCCGCCATTGACTAACGATTCCATCTTCAATCACCATCACGCATATTTTTGACATTAAAAAACTGTGATAATTGTACAGGAAGTCCTAGCCAGGGCCATAAGGCAAGAAAGGGAAATCAAAGGCATCCATATTGGTAAGGAAGAAGTCAAACTATCCCTATTTGCTGATGATATGATCCTATACCTAGAAAACCCAAGAGATTCAATCAAAAAACTACTGGAACTAATTGAGGGATTTAGCAACGTCGCAGGATATAAGATCAACATCCAAAAATCAGTTGGATTCCTCTACACCAGCAAAGAGATTGCTGAAAAAGAAATAAGAAAATCAATACCGTTCTCAATAGCTACTAAAAAAATAAAATACTTGGGAATAAATCTTACCAGAGACACAAAAGACCTCTACAAAGAAAACTATAAAAAGCTACTTCAAGAAACCATAAGAGACCTAAATAAATGGAAAAACATCCCATGCTCATGGATAGGAAGACTGAACATTGTGAAAATGTCAGTTCTACCCAAAGCAATCTATACATTCAATGCAATCCCAATCCAGATCCCATCAACATTCTTTAGGGATATGGAAAAAATGATCACTAACTTTATATGGAAAGGAAAGAGACCTCGGATAAGCAAAGCACTACTGAAGAAGAAAAACAAAGTAGGAGGTCTCACATTGCCAGATCTCAAAACCTACTATACAGCCACAGTAGTCAAAACTGCCTGGTATTGGTTCAATGACAGATACATAGACCAATGGAATAGAATTGAGAACCCAGGTATAGATCCATCAACCTATAGTCAGCTGATCTTTGACAAAGGCCCCAAATCCATTAAGTGGGGAAGAGAATGTTTGTTTAATAAATGGTGCTGGCAAAACTGGAGATCCATTTGCAGAAAAATGAAACAAGATCTGTACCTCACACCACACACAAAAACAAACTCCAGATGGATCAAAGACTTAAATGTGAAACCTAGAACTATACAGTTTCTCAAGGAAAATTTAGGCTCAAACTTAAGGGCCCTAATATTTGGTATAAATAGACTACCAAGCATAATTCAAAATGCACCAACAGCAGAAGAGAAGCCAGATGATTGGGACCTTCTAAAAATTAAATGTTTATGTGCTTCCAAAGACTTCTCCAAAAGAGTCAAAAGAGAACCTACAGATTGGGAAAAAATATTTGGTAATAACATACCTGACAAGGGACTTGTCTCTAGAATTTATAGAACACTCCAACACCTCAATAACAAAAAGACAAACAATCCAATTAAAAAATGGGCAGAAGACATGAATAGACACTTCACCAAGGAGGATATTCAAGCGGCCAACAAACATATGAAGAAATGCTCACGATCATTAGCTATTAGAGAGATGCAAATCAAAACAACAATGAGATACCATCTTGCTCCAGCACTAGTAGCAAAGTTCAACAAGACAGAAAATAACAAATGCTGGCGAGGTTGTGGAGAGATTGGGACTCTCATACACTGCTGGTGGGACTGTAAAATGGTACAACCATTGTGGAAAGCAGTATGGCGATTCCTTCAAAAGTTGGAAATACAAATACCATTTGACCCAGCCATCCCATTACTAGGTATATACCCTAAAGAAGTGAGAGCCATAACAAGAACAGATATATGCATGCCGATGTTCATCGCAGCACTATTTACAATAGCCAAAACTTGGAAACAACCTAGATGTCCAACAACTGAGGAATGGATAACCAAACTTTGGTACATTCACACAATGGAATACTATGCAATGCTAAAGAATAATGTAGAATCTGCAGAACACCGCATAACGTGGATGAACTTGGAGGACATTATGCTGAGCGAAATAAGTCAGTCACAAAAGGACAAATATTGTATTAGTCCGTTATTGTGAAAGTTAAGGAAAGGTTTATATATTGGAGGACATTTTCTTTGTTGGTTACCAGGGGTGGGAGGGAAGGGGAGGGAATGCTGTTAGATAGATAGAGATAAATATTGATTTGGGTGAAGAGAAGGGCAATGTACCAAATGTGAGTGACCAATATGGCAGCATTGAGGATGAGAAAGACAGAGAGAGTTACATGGCAGTACAAACAACAAATATGAACCCCTTTGTAAATACAATACTGAGTTGTCAATGAAAGCAAACATGGGTATAGGGACGGATAGATGGGTGAACAAGCTAAACAATTATGTATGTCTAAATGGAGAGTGTATCCAAGATCATATACAGGGTTGGCAGACAATGGGCCTCTCGAAGAGTATGAAGGGATGGACACTGGGAGGAGGTAACTATGGGGAGGAAGTGGGAGGGGAGCTGCTGCATTGTAAATTTTGGTCAATGACATGAGACAAAGTATATGTGAACTGCTGTATGAAAAGTGAATTTACTCTGTAAATCTTCACCCAAATCCTAAAAAAAAGAATAATGAACACAGAAAAAAAAAAAAAAACTGTGATAAGCAAAACAAAACAAAACAAAAAAACCAAAAAAGGTCACAGTAAAATGCTTAGACCTCTAAGTGATTAACCACACCCTCTCTAGAATAATTTCCACTCCCCTCTGGTCTTGAATTTACAACAGGTCTCTCTCAATTCTGACATATTTCCTCACAGTTGATTTCATGTCTCTCCCATCTGGATGTGCCCTTTTCTTTTCCTGCATACCTCTGCAATCCCTGCCTTCTTCTGTTTATTCTGACACCTAAGAAGCCTGCTGATTAAGGACTAAAGTAAGTATCCCATTTAAAATATATATATCCTTATCTCTTTTGTTATCATGAGAACTTTTAAAAGTGTTAACTTTTAAGTGTTTTTTTAAGTGTAGCTTTCTAACAAGAGGTACAGCAGGCAAACATTTTGATGACACAATATCATTTTTATGAGCATCTGTACCTGCAACAAAGTGATGATTTCAGACTTCAAAAAGAATAGTCATGGTCCCAAATCCATAGATCCCCAGAATGCTTTTAATTTTTCAGTCTGTGTAGGTTGTTACTATTTCCTCTCTCTTGTCTATCACTGTTAGGCTTTATAAACCCCCCTTTTCCTTTCAATTTGTTTGCTTCAGGTCTTCTTTAAGCTGGAACTCCAAATAGCCACCTTTATGTAACTATGTTGAGAAAGGATACATCGGCTATATGAGAAGGAGGGTGCTTTAGAGCATTCTTTCAAGGCTCTCTCCAATAAGAAAATCCTGGTGCTTTAGAGCATTCTTTCAAGGCTGAGGCTTGAAATACACAAGACCTGGCTGCTAAACCCCCAAATCCACTGCCATTGAATAGATTCTGACTCATAGCAACCCCCATTGGATTTCCAAGGCAGTTCAAACCCACCAGCCACTCCTTGAAAGGAAAGTTGGGCAATCTACTTCTGTAGTGATACTGCCTCCGAAACCCAAGGAGGGGTTGCTATGAATCAAGTCTGACTTGACAGCACATAACAACAATAACAACAAATATTTATGGAAATAGATTGCCTCTTCTCCTCCTATGGAGCAGCTGGTGGGTTTGAACTGTTAGTTCACTCAAAATACATGGTCCCTTGGGTGAGCAGTGCATTTAAGTATTTGTGACACTTCTAGTCAGATTTTCACAGTGATCATTCTCCGATAAGATTTTCTTAATTCATTGGGTCCAAGAAAACTTCCTGGAACTACATTTCAAATATTTCAAATTTCAACTTTCCAAGATCTAGGCAAATAGAAAAAAGACTCTATCGGCATTCTACTAAGTTTGCTGGAAGGGCCATGGGAATGAAACAATGTAATAAGGAAGATGGCTGTATACTGTCCTTAACTGTCTTGCCATCCAAAGACTGGGAAGCACCTCAGTTTGTATTTAGAGGGAGAACCTGACATGGCCCTGCAGGGGTTCAGCTATTTACCCAGAAAATGAAAAAAAAAAAAAAAATCCCAACCTCATTGCTTTCTAATCAATGTGAACACTTGGCAATTCCAGATGTTAGAGGAAAACTAAACTTGGTAGGGTTTTCTTGTCTGTAATTTTTATGGAAGCAGACTGCCATGTTTTCTTCTGTGGTGCCACTGGGTGGGTTTGAACAGCCAAAATTTGGGTTAATCAATGAATGCAAACCACTTACACTACCCTGGGATGTTATTTACTTAAGTTGGTAGTTAAATACAGTGGTGACTCATCCAATGTATCCTGAGAAGCGAGAGAGATGCTTTCCATGATAGTCTCTGATCTGTTTTCCTAGGACCAACTGTTTGCTCCAAGGGAGGTATGTCCAAAACAAAGGAGCCTGAATGCTCCTTAAAAGTGAGACTGACCAGACTTCATCTCTCATATTTTTGCCATATTGTCAGAAGGGACTAGTCCCTGGAGAAGGATATCATGTTTGGTAAAGTAGATGGTCAGCGACAAAAGGAAAGACTCTCAATGAGATGGAATAACACAGTGGCTGCAGTGATGGGGTCAAGCATGGCAGTGATATTGAGGATTATGCAAGACTGGGCACAGTTTTGCCCTGTTGTATATAGCTTCACTATGAGTCAGACTGACTCGATGGCACTTAACAACAGCAACTGTTTGCTTGACAAATTGAGGAGAGGTGAAGTACTGGTTGTGGGATCCCAAAACACTGCTCTCCAGCAAGTCAGAGTGTGGGCACTGCAGGCACACAGATCTGATTTTATGTCCGTGCTCTACCAGTTGGAGCTTTTAGAATTCAGATGATTTATTTAACCTCTCATATGCAAAATGGAAAAGATGCAATATCAGTTGCTGCAGGGTAGTTCTAAGAATTAAGATAATCATGGTAGATGGAGTGCTTAACCCTGGGCTTGGTACCTTAAAAAAAAAAAAAAAAAAAACTGACTGCCGTGGAGTCATAGCAACCCCTCCTTGGGTTTCCAAGTCAGTATCTCTACAGAAGAAGGTTGATTGCCTAGTCTTCTTCCCAAGGAGTGGCTGGTGGGTTTGAAACACCAGCCTTCTGGGTAGGCACTACACCACCAGGACGTGGTACATAATAAACACAAATAAATCTTGATTATTATCATTTTATTCATTATTATTGTACAAGGTATGTACATATGTTACCTCTATCATGCCAGGAGGCAGCATATTTCTCATTAAAGTGGGCAAACCTCTAATATTCTAATAACTACAATAGGTACACTACTGGCATTTGCCCTTGATTACAATATTGGAGCAAAAAAAAAAAAATGCCAGATATTGCATGAAGAATGCAAATGAAATTCTTTCCTGAATATTCTATTTTGCCTTTCAACTTTTAAACTCCACTTTATTTCAAAACATACTCTCAACCATTCCAGAGCATTTTCAAGTTGGAAAGCCTCCTTTTTTGTTTCACAATAAGCTAACTGCAGGTGCAAACTCGAGGGAGACAGCCCTTCACAATTTTAAGTATGTTGCCATGGCAATGGTTTGCAAGAATGTGTATGAGTTTTATCTTAGCTCTCAAGCATTCAACTGAGTTCATATGTGGAGGTTCAAATCACCAGGCACACAATGTTGCCATTCATTGTGCCTTGAAAGGTTTGAAAATAACTGTCTCTGTCACTTATAGCAACCAGAGACCACAAAATACTGTTTGTTTATTTATTTATTTATGCAAACACAGAGGTCTAGTCATTCATTATCTGATCGTTATCTCTCCATTCTTATTGATTCAGTAGCTCTAATAGACACTGTATACATAAATTTAACCATAAACAATTTCATTTTTGCTGCATATCCAGTGCTGCACTCTTAATGTGAAATAGCTGTAAAAATTTCCTACTGAAGTTCCCATGAATTTCCCCATTCACCATGGACATATCCTTCAAGAAGCATGAAAATTATTTAGCGATGATCAATCAATAAAAGCAAACTTCCAGTCTAATGAATCCTGGAGGATCTCTTTAAAAATATCCCTTCCTATAAAGCCTGAGAGAAAATGAAAGTGTATAATCTTAGTTATTAAATCAGAGAAAAAAAAGGCAATGCCACCATTACCAACACAAAAAGATACTATTTTATCTCATTTAAACCATCACTACCTCAATTACTCTTAAATGGTTCAATTAATGATTCTGAATTCCAAAACCTAGACAATGGATTCCTGATTCATTGGCAATAAAGGCAATAATTCTTGACAAAGGCATTCTTTTGTCCCATAAATGGAATCCACAGAACACTACAATTGGGAGATTTTGAAACTATCTGCTTGGTACAGGAATAGTTATTAACAAATTCTCATGAAATTGCAAGGCCTATCTAAAATTAGTACAACACAAATCAAATTAATATATTTTTTTTCACCAGCAAGAAAAGGCTGATTTTCTGTGAGTTTAAGTTCTTCAGTTTTCATAGCAAAAGCTTTTGGTGCAAATGATCCATCATGATACAAAGTGCCCGACATAAAGTGAGGCCATAGGGGACCCCGTTGTCTTCTGCATTTAGCTACTGACAAAACCCTTCACAAAAGTGTTATTAGCTACTGAGCTTAGCAGTTACTTAAAATTCACTGTGCTGCTTTAATTTTAACCCAGCTTCCAGAACACACGCACACAAACACACACATATAATCATTCTCTTTTCCTATCACACTCCTTGCTTTAACAGCTTGTTGATGTACTTTCAAACTGCAGTAGTACACCCTCTCCCCTTCACTCTAAAGAGCCTACAGCAATGCTGGAATTAAACAAATGAGAACACAATAATTAGCTGTGCAAACTGTCAAGTGGATCTAAAAAGAAAAACAATCTGGAAAACCCAACAATCAGCAGTTTCAAGCTCCAACAAGAATCTGCATTGAGTTCCGATTTATTTTAAACAAAAATAGATTAGGCCTTTTGAAAAATGCTCACTGCAATTTCAATGGAAATAGGGCAAATCAGCTAATGGGTCTTTTACATCTCTAATTGCTGTGATGCTGATATAGGAGAAAAGTCTCATATCCTTTCCAAATAATTCTACTATCCTACTCTTTTATAATGATAATCATTCCCAAAAGTGAGTTGTACCAAGAAATGGTTTCAAAGTGGATATTGAAGAGGTGAGTGGGTCAAATAATTTGCTGTCACCCCTAGCTTCCACCCCACCCACAATCAAGCCTTATTCCAATAGTTTTATAATTGGTAATTAAATCAAAATGAGCCCCAGCTATTCAATGGTTAGGTTCTAAGCCACTAACAGAATGGTTGGAGGTTTGAACTCACCACTGGCTCTGCTAGAGAAAGACCTGACTATCTGCTCTTATAGGAGCTCTGGTAGCATAGTGGCTAAGGCACTTGACTGCTAACCAGAAGGCTGGCGGTTCAAACCCACCAGCCACTCCTTGGAAGGAAGGTTGGGCATCCCTACTTCCGTAGTGATACTGCCTCAGAAACCCAAGGAGGGGTCGCTATGAGTTGGGGCCGACTCGATGGCAAACAACAACAACAACAAATCTGCTCTTATAAAGATAACAGCCTAGAAAACTCAATGGGGGCTGTTATACTCAGCCACAAGGGATGGCTATGAGTTGAAATCAACTCCAGTAACAACATCTAACAACAACAACTAAATCAAAGGGAATTCTTGAAGGAGAAAAAATTCTTAAAATATATGATATAATGGGTCTGCTTGTGTGTGAATGGGAGGGAGCAGTAACTCCATTCTTTGGAGAGAGAGTACTAATTAAAATTTGTGTAGCTAAATCTCTGGACTTCTTTATAGATAGCAAACAACTGCCTCCTCCCCCCTCAGCAACTGTGCTGAGTCACTATGAACAACATGGATTACATCTATCATATATGCACTTTGTTTGAAGTGCTAATCTAATGCTTCCATTAACTGTTAAATTCCCTTTAACCCATTACCTAGGAAAAGAATTAGAGTATTATATTTTTAAATATCCAAAATTTTGATGAAACAGGCTGATTCAACTAATATAAAATTTTTGTTTGTTTTATTTTTTATTTGAATGAGCTGAGCAATTGTTTACTTTATAAATTGAGACTACAAGTGGAATGCCTGAAACAGGTTTAGGATAGAAATAGTAATCTGAGATCTGACTAGAGCTCTGTCATTATCTAACTCCATACCAGTATAAACAGATTAGAGTAAATGATCCAAACCAAACTAAATCCATTGCCATCAAGTTGATTCCAACTCATAGTGACCCCATAGGACACAGTAGAACTTCCCCTTCCAGGGTTTCCAAGCCTATAAATCTTTAAGGAAGCAGACTGCCTCAGTTTTCTCCCATGGAGCAGCTGATGGGTTTGAACCACTGACCATTTAGTTAGCAGGTGAATGTTTTAACCAATACTCCACAGAGTTCCTCAGATGATCCCTCAGATCATTTTAAAACCTAGTAATTGAAGGTAGCACAAGAGAGTATTGTGAGAATGGTGAAGTTAAATATCATGACTGTGGTGGTGGTTACATGAAGCTACACATGAAAAAGTAGCACAAATATGCAAACACGTATGAGTGCATGCATAACTACAATACTATGAAATAGGAGAAAAACTATCTAGACACTGAAAGAAGAATGCAATCAAATGCAATCATACTTTTCTCCCCCATGACTGTTCTATTTTGCTTTTCAACTTGTTAACTCCGCTTCATTTCAAAATATACTTCCAATCATTCCAAGGCAATTTGGAGTTGGGAAGTGCAGTGTAGTAAATTACATAGTGTGGCTTTTCTAGCTGTAAGTCTTTCTAAACTCCATGGTGGAATTTGCCATGAGCAACTGAGTAGCTCCTGATTGTTAAAGTTATCCACCTGGGGTATTTTTCTTGCAAGTGGCATGAAGCAATCTTCTGAGAAGTTCTCTCTCTCTCAGGTGTATAGAATTCTAATATTGGGACTGGTTAGTTTGGCTACTCTTGAGGCTCAAAATGAGCCCTCCTAGAGGCAGAAGGAATCTCTTGGTGTTGGGAGAGACACAAGAAACACATGCTGCTGGGAGAGAGACTGTCGGCTGAGAGACGGCTGGCTGAGAGATACTAAGCATGTTCCTGAACTTGAATTGTAGCCTATTGCTTCCCTAATAAACCCCATAATCTGTGAGTTCTGTGTGGCCACTGCAGCGAATTATCAAACCCAGCAGAGAGGTGGTGGGTGCTGCGGAAGGAACGGTTGGTATCAGGGCTGGAGGGAGGTGGCATATCCGGCCTCACAGGGATAGGCCTTCAGCTACTGATGGTGATTCTGTCTTCCTCTTGTAGGGTTAGAAGAGGTCAGAAGATCTGGCTTTCTTGCCTCTTTGGCATGAAGCCTTCATTTATATTTCACAATAGGTTAACTACAGGTGCAAACTCAAGGGAGGTAGATCTTGGAATAAGTTGTATGGTTCATACTAGCATCAGTATTCTAGTTTTCATATCAGACTTCAGTTATGTATGATGTTAACGTAGGGGAAGTTGAGAAAGGGTGTGGGGGATCTATGTGTACATTCCTTTGCAACCTCCCTTGAATCTATAATTATTTCAAAATATATAAATACATAACACATACACACATGCATACATAAATCTGATAATCTTTGACTTCATGGAATGGCTTCCTGACAGCCAAAGATGAAACACCTATATACAAGTATTGGTTAGTCAATCTACTTCCATAGTGATACCGCCTCAGAAATGCAAGGAGGGGTCGCTCTGAGTCGGATCTAACTCAATAGCAGTGAGTTTGGTTTTGGTTTTGGATGCTTTATAAATGAAGTTAAATTTATTGGCTCTAAACAATTCATTTTTCAGCTACACATGATAGTTGCTACCTGACTAGTAGTGTTTTTAAAGTAGTGATAATATTGCCCATTTCACCGTGATTCAAAGTAAGAAAAATGTCACACTGGATATTAGTACAAGTGACATCATTTTTCTTGCTCTTTTGTCATTCACCCCTGAATAATGAAACTAAAGAAAGAATACTCTAAATAACTAAAAATATACAATAATAATAATGTCTTTAATTTAAAAGAAAACACAGAAATACAATACAAATGAAGGAAATAAAAACAAACACAATTTAAAAACTAGTACAGATTTACTAAAAATTAAGTTTTCCTCATTTATATTCTGTTGGGCTCCATAGTTTCTATTCAATTAGCTACATCTAGAACACATAATATTACTTAACAGTCCTAAAATCCTGCACAACCCTCAGTCATCTAAGAATTAAGTTGTGCTCAATACAATTCCTTTTAATATCACATAACTCAATAGAGTCTTCTGACCTCCACCAAATCTATAGCTCAAGGTTGGTTTCAAAATTTGATTTTTAAATGACACAAATGGAGCTACAGAAAGAAGTTGATGCTACTGGTTGACTTCAGACAAAGTCCAAGTAAAAACAAAAAAGAGGTAAAACAAATAGGAAAATGCAAAGAGAATGAACAGGAGGAAGGAGAAAAAAGAAAAAATTTCCTCCACCTATATTTGTATCCATCACTTGTTTGTCAGTTTCAGGTACTGTGGTAGTTTGTGTGTTGCTGAGATGAAGGAAGTTATGCCACTGGTATTTTAAAGTTACCATATTGGACAAGTTTCAGAGGAGCTTCCAAACTAAGACAGAATAGGATGAAAGACCCGGCAATCTACTTCCAACAATTGTTGTTGTTAGGTACTGTTGGGTTAGGTCTAACTCATACTAACCGTACATACAACAGAATGAAACACTGCCCAGTCAAGAGCCATAGTCACAATCCTTGCTATGCTTGAGCTCATTGTTGCAGCCACTATGTCAATGCATCTCGTTAAGGGTCTTCCCCTTTTTCACTGACTGTCTACTTTACCAAGCGCACTATCTTTCTTCAGGGACTGGTCCCCTCTGAAAACATGACCAAAGTATATGAGACAGTGTCTGGACGTTCCACTTCCAAAGAACAGTCTGGCTGCCTTTCTTTCAGGACAGATTTGGTCCTGAAAAGGTATTTTCAGTGATCTTTGTCTACACCAAAACTCAAAGGCACCAACTCTTCTTCAGTCTCAATTACTCATTGGCCAGCTTTCACACGCATATGAGGTGATTGAAAATATCATGGATTGGTTTAGGCACACCTTAGTGCTCTTTAAGACTTTGAAGAGTTCTTTTGCAGCAGATTTGCCCAGTGCAATACATTTGATTTCTTGACTGCCGCTTCCATGGTGTCGCTATGTCCAACAATTAGCGATTAAATACCCTGTGGAGCACGGCAGAATATTTATTGATGGAGTGCTGGAAGATGAGCCCCCTAGGTTGGAAGGCACTCAGACTACACACTGGCTGCAACAGTGGACTCAAGCATCCCAGCTGTCGTGAGGATGGGACAGCACTGGGCAGCATTCTGTTCTGGTGGACATGGCGTCACCATGCATTGGAGTCCATTCAAGGGCAGCTAATGTCAATCAAAGGTTCAGCCAGTGGCAGAATGTCTCAGTGCCTTGGCACACCTTACAAATAAAACCCATGATAGAGGTATTTTAGATTTAGGCAACTAGGATTAATCACCTAGTAGGATGGGTAATAGGTCTTGATTTCAAAATTCTAGAAAGAAGCTTAAAAGAAAAGAAACATTATGAAATGCAAAAGTAATGTGATCCGGGGAGGCGGGGCAAGATGGCGGACTAGGCAGAAGGATTGCACAGACCCTCTTCAACAAAGAAAAGGGAAACCAATTAA
>NW_006921871.1:3762370-3774814 GCF_000298275.1 Orycteropus afer afer | reverse complement strand
TTTGGTCAATGACATGAGACAAAGTATATGTGAACTGCTGTATGAAAAGTGAATTTACTCTGTAAATCTTCACCCAAATCCTAATAAAAAAAAAAGTAATGTGATCCATCAAAGCAGATCTGCTCAGGGACTAGCTAACTAAAGTATGTTTTTTTCTGATTTAAGTTTCTTGTCACAATATAGTCTCCATGCCTCCTCAACACCAAACCTTTACTGAACCACCACTCAGCTTTACAACTACACAGAACAGAAAATGCTTGGTAGGGGGATTTCTATCCTTATGCATTTTAACAAAACAATTTAAACAAAACCTGATGAAATACACAGAGGCAGCTCAGTCATACAAAGTCAAAGGGGCAAAGAATGGTTAATTATGCTTACTTTGCTCAGAGTTAATTCCACCAGTAATAGTAAATTTTAAATAGCAAGGGGAATTGTTCCCAAGAAAAGAATAAAACATGTAATAAGTGATTGGCCAAGAAAGACCCTGAAGACTGTAAATTGTTCATATATTCCAGAGCCACTCTAACTACATGCAGGCCCATATCTCATGTGGCCATAATAAAAAGAGCTGGTGAGAAGTATGTGGTCACCACACCTCATAATACTCATACTTCTTCTCTCCTTCCAGTAACAAACCTAAACCAAAGCCATTGCCGTTGAGTCATTCCAATTCTGTCCAAAGTGACACTATAGGAGAAAGTAGAAGTGTCCCATAGGGTTTCCAAGACTGTTAATCTTTACAGAAGCAGAATGCCTCATCTTTCTCCTATGCAGCAACTGGTGGGTTTGAACGAACAACCTTTTTGTGAGCAGCCAAATGCCTTAACCACTGTGTCACTGGAGCTCCTTGCCTACAGTATCACATGCTTGTTAATATTTGTAGCGTACTAGAAATGCTTTAAGATTAGGTGTTTCAAGCCAACTTGTGTTCTGGAAATCACATCTATCATTATAAGATTATACTAAAAGCTGAACCTCTGCTGCAAATATTAATTTGTTCTCCAAAATCCTTGTTGTCTTAGACTGTTATCCCCAGTCAAATCCTGGTGGGGGGAGGTAATAGTCCATGTTCAGATCCTGATAGCGAACAGAAAAAATAAATTAAAAATGCAATCACTATACCTTATAGCCATTAGGAAGTCTTGAAATTATAAATGGCAAGGTCCTAATTTCATTGCCTTGTATCTAAGAAGAACACTTTCCTGCTAAAATTTTCCAATTACTATAGATACTTGCAAAATATTTCATTTTCATACACCAAGTATAAACATTCAGAGAAAAATAATTGTCCTACACAACTAACCTTTTGTTCCCAATACAGACCTTTTATACATTCATAGAAAAATTCCCATAAAGTCTTGTTCTCTGAGGATCTCATTTCTCATTTTGATATATATATATATATTTTTTTTTTTTTTTCATCAATCTTCATCAGTGATGAGAATTTTTCTCAGGCCGTGTTGTACATTGCTTATGTCAACACTTATGTTCTCAATTATATTAGAAGTCACAATGTACCTTATTACTTAGAAGAGAATCTGCAACTGATTTGGGGATGAAGGACTTCTAGTTCAGATTATGCAGCACTTTATAAAATATTTATTGATAGAAGGCCTAAAAATACACACGGTAGGTGCAGCATTCACATGGGTAATTACTAAGTAGATTCAGCCCATGATTTTACACCACAGGGTCCTTATTAGGAATACCAGAGAGGGAATAAGAGTTTCTTGACACATGGTAATAAATATTTTCACTTACAATGAATAATTTAGCTCTTTTGGCATCCATTGTATGAAAAATAGATTTGAAATAATTTCAAGGTCTCTTAGCAAAGGTGGAAGTTTGGGAACACAAGGAAAAGAACAGTAGTATGGGGACACTTTCCTTTGTTTTCACAGAATTGTGGTTGCTTTTGTGATGCCCACACTGCAAAAGTTTTCCTCATTTGTGAAGAGGATGTTGAAATGAAAAGATGTCATTTATTCTATTGCATTTCCTATTGTGAGTTTTTAGGATCCTAAATCTTGAATCCCTGAAATCTATCAGGCTTGCCTATAGAATGCAAATGGGCCTCTGTATTCTTCATCATGGAAATAGAAAAGGAGTATTCCATCTAATTAATGCTAGCCATGACTGGATTGAAAATGAATATCCACAGGAAAATCTCAGATGCAAATTCATCTCAAGATTCTGCTGAGATCACCAATAAAACTAAATGCCATCTATGTTTCCCAATCTACTGATCTTTTAATTTTTTTAAAACAGAAACTCACATTTACTCACACTCTAAAATATCATAATTACACTTCAACATAAAGAAAACAAATATCCTCACAACTGGACCAATAAGCAACATCATGATAAATGGAAAAAAGAAGTTTTCAAAGATTTCATTTTACTTGGATCCACAATCAAACTTATGGAAGCAACAGTCAGAAAATTAAATAAAAAATAAACAAGGGGAAGCATTAAAATATATAAATAAATAAACTGCAGTGGCTTCTAAATGAAATATTTATTTTCCCAAGCAATTGTTTCATTTGACATCTTATTAACAAAGCAAATACTTGATTCCTAAGCTAATAAAAACCAAACTCACTGCTGTTGAGTTGGATCTGATTCATAGCGCCCCCTCTTTGGGTTTTTGAGGTAGTATCACTGCAGAAGTAGATTGCCCAACCTTCCTTCCGAGGAGTGGCTGGTGGGTTTGAACCTTCAGCCTTTTGGTTAGCAGTCAAATGCCTTAGGCACTATGCCACCTAAGCTAATAGATAAATAAATAAGTGTTAAAGAGGAAAGATGTCACTTTGAAGACTAAGGTGCTCCTAACCCAAGCCATGGCATTTTCAATAGCCTCATATGTATGTGAAGCCTGGACAATAAATAAGGAAGACTGAAGAAGTGATGGTTTTTTGAATTCTGTTGTTGGTAAAAAGTACTGAAAATACCATGGAGTACTAGAAGAATAGGAGCTCTGGTAGCATAGTGGCTAAAGCACTTGACTGCTAACCAGAAGGCTGGCGGTTCAAACCCACCAGCCACTCCTCGGAAGGAAGGTTGGGCAATCCTACTTCTGTAGTGATACTGCCTCGGAAACCCAAGGAGGGGTCACTATGAGTCGGGGCCGACTCGACAGCACATAACATAACTAGAAGAATAAACTAATCCATCCTGGAAGAAATGCAACTGGAACACTCCTTACAAACAAGTATGACCAGACTTTTTCTCACGTACTTTGGTCACGTGGTCAGAAGGGACCATTCCCTGGAGAAGGATATCATGCTTGGTAAACTGGAGGGTCAGAGGAAAAATGGAAGACCCTCAATGAGATGGTTGACACAGTGCCTGCAACAATGGGCTCAAGGATAGCAAAGATTGTGATGATGGGTTAGGACAAGGCAGTGTTTCATTCTGTTGCACACAGGGTCTCTATGAGTCGGAACAGACTCAAAGGCACCTAATAACAACAAAATATCATGAAATCTTAGAGCTGCATTCCCTTCACTTATAAATGGGGACAACAAGCACCAGAAAATCAAGAAGTTGATCCTCATCACACCAATAGGTTGCAGAACTTTAGCTAGTACAGTGCCTTTATATAAATCAATTTAAAGAAAATGTTTTAAAACTAGATAAGCTCAAAAAATAACCTGGTCACGTTGGAATATTTCAATTTAAGGTGAATTGGGAACAGTTTTAAAGGTGGGTCAGAAATCCCTTGATGGTGCAGCAGTTAAGCCCCCAATTGCTAACTGCAAGGAACTGGAAAGTTGACATTTTGAACCCACCCAAAGTGCCTCAGAAGAAAGGACTGGTGATCTGATTCTCAAAAGTCACAACTGTAAAAACCCTATGGGGCAATTCTACTCTGACACATGTGAGCTCACTATGACTCAGAATTCATTCAATGGCAACAGTTTTTTTTTTTTTTTTTTTTTTTCTTCTAAAGAATCGGTGTGAGGTCTAGATGAAGGTCTGGGAAGAAAACAAGTACAGACTGTTGGTACATGCCCTTGAGTCAGTTCCAACCATTAGTGGCCCCATGTACAATAGAGGAAAACACTGCTTACCCTCACAATTGCTTTTATACTTGAACCCATTGTTGCAGCCAGTGTGTCCATCCATTATGTCCATCCATTTCCTTGGGGGTCCTCCTCTTTTTCACTGACACTTTTCTTTTGGCATAATGTGCTTCCCCAGGGACTGGTCCCTACTGATAACTGTCTAATGTATGTAACAAAATCTCACCATCTTCACTTCTAAGGAGCATTCTGGTTGGACTTCTTCAAAGACAGAAGTGTTCGTTCTTCTGGTGGTCAATGGTGCATTCAATATTCTTCACCAACATCATCATTCAAAGGTATCAATTCTTTCTTATCCATCGTCCAGCTTTTACACATACATGAGGTGATTAAAAATATCATAGTTTGGATCAGGTGTACCATAGTCTTCAAAGTGATATTTTTGCTTTTTACACTTTGAAGAGTGAGCTCTTTTTGCAGAAGATCTGCTCAATGCAATATCACATTTGTTTGCTTGATTTCTGTTTCCATAGGTGTTGATTGTGGATACAAGTAAAATGAAATCCTTGACAATTTCAATATTTTTTCTGTTCATTATGATACTGGTTATTGGTCCAGTTGTGAGGATTTTGGAGATATAAAGAAAATAACTTTTTTTTTTCTGTCAATAGTTTTCCTCCTACAACATTCCATTGAATGTTTCTGAATAGAAACTCTGAGGAGTCCAATGTGGAGGATTCTATCAGGTGATCGATCAGTGGGATTCAAACCAACTGACAATATTTCCCAAAAGCAGTCTGATATACACAGGGTATCTTTGACATAAGAATTCTAGAAATACAGTGTTTTTCAAAAGGCATGCTGAATGTAAATTTCTTGGTATTGACTAATGCACAATGGTCATATGAGATGTTAACAAAGAAGAAGCTGGATGTAGGGAGAATCTACTTTATCAGTCTGCAAATTTTCTGTTTATATAAAATTATTCCAAATTAAAATGTTTTATTAAAAAAGTAAAAGAGGTATACTGATCTGATAAATCTTACATATTGCATACAAGTGGGTTAACATCTGGTATTATACAATTAAAAAATATGAATACATTCATAAAGGAGAACAAGGACAACTACCAGAGCCATAAAAAGCATCCTAAAAATCTTTCCCCATTTCTTGGAATTTTTACAGACATAAAGCATTTATTATCTTTGAATGGCTTGTCTTTGGCAACCTTCTAAAATTGTACACTTTCAAAAAAAACCAAACATAACATTCTTCTACTTCATGCCATCACTTACAACCTTTATCTTTCTTCATAAAATACTACAAAGCATTGATTCATCATTTAGGGAGTTGCTAGACAGACAGGGGGAGGCTAAAGCCAGTTCTTAGTTTGTTATTGCATGAGTAAATTTTTGTTTAAGATGACACCATCTATAGCAATTGAAATTTCACTATATGGAAAACCAGAAAGACAGGAAGTCATGGAAGCCTTTAAACAATGACTTAAGCTTACTTATCTCTCGTGTGAAATTTTGTAAATCAACAAGTATATAATCAGTTTTATATTTCAGTCTCAAGTATCATTTCAATCAGTTCTAATAAATGGTTCATAAAGCATCCTGTAATTACTCACTGAATTTAAAATAGTTAGTAAATAATAGCATTGATTATCATCCTAATACCATGACTAGATTATTTACATAATTACTATCATTTATTCAAAATTATTTCACCCAAGACAAGACCTTTGCAACTTGTCCATGCCCACCCATATTCACTCACTTTACATAAAAGAGAAGAAAATGAAGAGATAAAAAAGGAAGTAGAATCAGGCATACTGAAAGATATTGCTGGATTAAAATATAAAAGCCCTAAATTATACCCTAGGTACCTGACAGTTATGTTTAGTTCAAAGTGTCTACTTACTATTGGGAAAATAACTCAGTATATCAAATCATCCCATCATCAGTTTATAAAAAAAAAAGAAATTTCTTGATTTGTAATGAAAAATATTTATCAATAAGCTCTAATTTTAATGGGTAAAGCAAGGTTTGGACCCTGCTCATTCAGGTTAGCCACCTGCTGAGAATTTGCATTGTCAGCCCAGATATACAGGCATACCTCCTTTTATTGTGCTTCACTTCATTGTGTTTTTTCAAATTGAAGGTTTGTGGCAACCCTGTGCCAAGCAAGTCTATTGGTGACATTTTTCCAACAGTATGTGCTCACTTCTCATCTGTGTGTCACATTTGGGTAATTCTCACAATACTTCAAACTTTTTCATAATACTATTGCTCTCCTAATAGCCTGCAGTAGAGTGTAAACATAACTTTTATATGCACTGGGAAACCAAAAAATTTGTGTAACTTGCTTTATTATGATACTTGCTTTTTTTCAGTGGGCTAGAACCAAACTTGGCAATATCTCTAAGTTATGGCTGTACTGGGATCTTAATGTTAAAATGTAGATTCTGATTCATTATATCTGGGATGGTAATACAAATTCTCATGAGAGGGTCCAAATGGAATAAATCAGTTCAAAGCCATTGTATAAAGAATGTATATAGACTAAATGTGCAGTTTATTTCTAAATTAAACATTTACAATACTTTGAATTATTTTCATTATTCATAAAGCACGAACACTGACTTACAAATAATCAACATGTTGTCCTGAGAACATGTATAACAGAAAATAACTCCTTGATTGATTTAGAGACAAGTCACTTAGAACCTTACCTCATATTAAAATACCCTCAACTTTCATTACTATTTCAGAGGCTGGTTGCCAAAGACTCAAGGAGGCTGCATATTCTGACCTCCTGTAACCCAACAAGTGGAAGATAGCATCACCGTAAGTAGCACAAGGCCTATCCCTTCTAGGCCAGACATGCCACCTCCTTCCAGCCTTTTCATCAACCACTCCTCCTGCAGCACCCACCACCACTCTGCTGGCTTCGATAATTCACTGCAGTGGCCGCACAGAACGCACAGATTATGGGGTTTATTAGGGAAGCAAAAGGCTATGATTCAAATTCAGGAGCATGCTCAGTCTTTCTCAGCCCACTATCTCTCAGCTAACAGTCTCTCTCAGTCTCTCTCCGAGCAGTGTGTATCTCTCCCTTCTCTCTCTCAGCAGCAGCTGTCTCTCGTGTCTCTCTCTCAGCAAATGCATGTCTCTCAGGAGCATGTTTCTCTCAGCAGCACGTCCTTCTCAGCCAGTAGTCAGAGAGACTTCTTCTGCCTCTAGAAGGTCTCCTTTTGAGCCTGGCACAGTGGCCAAACTAACCAATCCCAACATCAGAATTTCAAACACCTGAGAGAGAGAGCAAACTTCCCAGAAGATTTCTTTGTGCCACTCTCAACAGAAATACTCCAAGTAGATAATATTAACAATCAAGAACTACTCAGTAGCTCATGGCAAATTCCGCCACAGAGTTTACAAAGATTTATGGCTAGATAAACCATACTATGTTATTTACTAAACCTCACTGGTACTGATATTAGGGTTATCAAAATCTCACCTGTCTTCAACAGAGAAAATGACACTGTAATATGTATATTTGTGTGTGTGTATACATATATCTTATAACATGGGAGTCTGAGTGGCAGAAATGGATACATGGCATATGACTACTAGAAAAAGGTTGGTGATTTGACCATACTCACAGACCCTGGCAATGTGTATCTGAAAGGTGACAGCCTTGAAAATAGTAAGGAGTGCAGTTCTGCTGTGCACACATGAGGTCACCATGAAACAGAACTGTCTTCACTACAACTAGCAACACACAACTCTATCTCTCGAACTGTCCATGTATCTATTCACCTATTTATGTATAATATCAATCCAAGAAGCTGGACTATCTATATGCAGAAGAAAGGGGCATCAGGATTGGAGGAAGACTCATTAACAACCTGCAACATGCAGATAACACAACCTTGCTTGCTGAAAACCAAAAGGACTTAAAACACTTACTGTACTAATGAAGATCAAAGACTACAGCCTCCAGTATGGATTATACATACCTCGATATAAAGATAACAAAAATTCTCACAATTGGACCAGTAGGCAATATCACGATAAATGGAGAAAATATTGAAGTCAAATATTTCATTTTACTTGGATCTACAATTAACACCCATGGAAGCAGCATTCAAGAAATCAAATGATATATTGCATCAGGCAAATCTGTTGAAAAAGACCTCTTTGAAGTGTTAAAAAGCAGAGAAGTCTGAGAAGGAAGGTGTGCCTGACCCAAACCACCGTATTTTCAATCACCTCTATGCATATGAAAGCTGGACAATGAATAAGGAAGACTGTAAAATAATTGATACATATGAATTATAGTGTTGGCAAAGAATATTGAATATACTGTGCAGTGCCAGAATGAACAAATCTATCTTGGGAGAAGTACAGCCAGGATGCTTCTCAGATGCGAGAATAGAGAGATTTCATCTCATGTAATTTGGACATGTTATCAGGAGAGACTAGTCCCTGGAGAAGGACAACATGCTTGCTAAAGTGAGGGTAAATGAAAAAGAGGAAGCCCCTCAAGGAGAGGGATTAACATAGTGGCTGCAACAACGGGCTCAAACAGCAATGATTGTGAGGATAACTCAGGAACAAGCAGTGTAGAGTTGGGATTGAGTTGATAGCACCTTACAACAACAGATCAGCTTGTCTCATTTGACCTAATTTGGAGCTTTTTCCTGATGGATTCCTGGTGGTGTAGTGTTTAGATTTTGGATCCACCAGCCTCTCTGTACAAAGATGAAGCAGTCAGCTGCTGTAAGATTACAGCCCTGGAAAACCCTGTTACAAGTCAAAATTGACTCCAAGGCAGTGGGTTTGGATTTAGGATTTTATTTTCTGACTTGATAATAGTAAGGAATCTATTTAACTTTCACTGAACTCTTCTTATCTCCAAGCTACCAGGAAGCACATAGCAGAAACCAGCAAATATGTGCCCATTAATAGATGGTATGTGTCAAATAGTTCATTCTTCAGTGCTTCTCTGGTTTTCTGTGTGTTCCTCTTAATTCCTCAAGGACTTCAAAGCAGTGTTTTCCTTTGAATCAGCCACAACATCTAGCAGAATTCTGGTATAGATCAACCAACCAGTATGTATTTTAATAGATCTTAATTAACAAATGTTTGAAAATTACTAAGATGAGTGCTTAGTCCTTGGTCATATATATTATTAACATCTTGGGAAGAGAAGGTGAACTTCTCAAAAGTTCAGAAAACTCTTACAAACCTAAGCATAGCAATTCCCCTGAAATATTATGACTTGGTTTATATATCTTCAAAGCATCTCATTCAGTGGCTGTATATTTAGCTGTGCTTCATTTACACACACATATTCATAAACCCATTATGTTAAACTTTGAAAATATAGTAGTCCTACCACAGACCTAGGAGCTCTGGTAGCGTAGTGCCTAAGGCACTTGACTGCTAACCAGAAGGCTGGCGGTTCAAACCCACCTGCCACTCCTCAGAAGGAAGATGGGGCAATCTACTTCTGTAGTGATACTGCCTCAGAAACCCAAGGAGAGGGGTTGTTATGAGTCGGGTCTGACTCGAGAGCACATAATAACAACAACAACAACCACCACAGACCTAAAGGATAGGTGATGGATTGAGATTTAGCTGTACTAGTTGAGGGAAATCATGGTTTGTAATTGGAAACTGATTTCAAGTCCCTGGAAAAATAAGCAGCCCAGAAAGCATACCTAGCTTTGGAAAGTCATCTATTATGCAGATAATGCACACATAGGTCATTGAGAATTGACTCCTAGAGGCTGTACCTGCAGCTCCAAAATGAAAAAAAGCATCAAAAACTTAACATTCTATGCAAAATTTTGATCTGAAAATAAAATAGCATTGTTTGGAATTAAAAAAAGGGAGCCTTACCTTTTTATATATAATGTTGTTATAGGCATTATGTTTATATACGGAATCTATACTTTTGTATATCAATTATTTTTCTTATATATAAGCAAATTCCTTTCACTAGATGGCTGGGAAGTCTTTTGTTTTTATGCTCTAGTAGAGTTTTCAATTTTGAAAACATGAAGACGTCTGCCAGGCTAAGGCATTTCTCCATATCACTAAACCTCTATTTTACCCATGAATTTACTAGTAAATCTAGGCTGTGAATTGATATAATGACATTTTTGGTCAAAAGCCTTTGAGCAAAGATTCTGGCATTATATAAACCCCATTATTCATTAATAAAAATTCCATTAAAACAAGTGTGAGAGCATACAGATAACTGAGTTTTGGGTGACTGATTTTTTTGCCTCCTAAAATAACATTCAAGTCTTCCCCACAATCACATGCAGTTTTTTTTTTTTTTAAAGCTAAAGAATATTTAAAGTATTGGCACCTTTATAACAAAAGGCATTGTATTATAGTTATGGGATAACAGTAAGAAAAAATTTCATGTCTTTTTATTATCAACAAAATAATTAAATTATGGCTTAATCTGGAGTACTGAAAAACATACAGCACAGTATTGAAAACAAAACCGTTTGACTGATTTGGGGCAATAGTTGTGAGATAGTTGCTAATGCTTTATCAAGTGAATTCAAATGAAAGTGAAAATTTGAGGAACAAGTTGATATCTGTGGTGACAGTCAGACATAATTTATGAAATAAAAATAGGAAACATCTCATATGTTAAGAATATTTTAGCTTTCTCGTGACTTTTTGTTCATTTTGGAATCATACTGTGTTTTGTTTGCTAAGAAATTCTACAGGTATCTACGAGTTTATAAGTGTCTGTGACTCAATTCAATTATTCTATATTCTAGAAATTGTCTTTTTAATCCACAATAGTGAGTTTGGATCCATTTTCTATGCCAAAGTGAAAGAGAAAAGAAGCCTTCAGGACATTCAATTATTAGCTGGTTACTAAAAGTAAGTAAGACAGCAGAAAGTAAAATCAGTATTTCTGGGTCACTTCTGGTAATCCTGGGAGCTCTCGTGGCATAGTGCCGAAAGCACTTGACTGCTGACCAGAAGGCTGGTGGTTCAAACCCACCAGCCCCTCCTTGCAAGGAAGATGGGACAATCTACTTCCATAGTGATACTGCCTTGGAAACCCAAAGGGGTCGCTATGAGTCGGGTCTGACTTGATGGCACATAAAAACAACAACAACAACAACTGGTAATCCTAGCAAAAATCAAAGAAATTCAAAGGTTAAATATATATAAAATGTATAAAGTAGAACTCAGTGTCACTATACCCTGCTGACTTTATACATAGCTTATTGTTTAAAAACCTTGGATTCTTGAACTAATGGCATGACATCTTTTCTATCTGTAGGTATTTGAATCCATAAACAACAGTTAAAGCAGCAGCAGAAGAATAAGGCTGTAGTATGGGGAGCCCTGCTTACACAGTGGTTAAGCACTTGGCTGCTAACTAAAAGGCCAGGGGTGCAAACTTACCACCTGCTCTGTAGGAGAAACATGAGGCAGTCTGCTTCAGTAAAGATTTGCAGTATTGGAAACCCCATTGGACAGTTCTACTCTGTCCTATAGGGTCACTGTGAGTCAGAATTGACTCTTTGGCAATGGATTTGTTTGTTTGTTTGGTAGTAGGGGCAATTGGAAGCAAAAAGAGAAGACTAAACATAAAAGGTACCACTTGGCCTGAGTATAATTAAATATACCCTAGCACTTGACTGCTAATCAGAAGGCTGGCGGTTCAAACCCACCAGCCACTCCTCGGAAGGAAGGTTGGGCAATCCTACTTCTGTAGTGATACTGCCTCGGAAACCCAAGGAGGGGTCGCTATGAGTTGGGGCCGACTCCAAGGCACATAACAACAACAACAACAACAACATCACGACTCGAATTAAGAACACTAATTTTGACCGCACCAAATATTGTTTCAAAAGAGTCATTTTCTAAACCAGCAGAGTTAAAGCTTATTTCTTGAAACATTTAATATCAATGTAGACAAGCGCCAAAAATCCTTGTACTATAGATGTAATGGCCACATGCTTTTCTTTTTTTCCTCCCATTTGAAAACTGAAAAGTGGAAGCCAAGAGGTTTTTCTCATCATCTAGAATTCTGCCTACTACATTCATCATATAGTTAATTGATTGCACTTGTAGTTTATAAATGAACCCAGATGCTGTGGGATGAGCACAATTCATAAATTAAAGGAGCATATGGAAGGCACACAGACAGTAACATTTCATCATAACCATCCAAAGCATCCTTTATGTGCAATGCTACATCACTAGTTATTTTGTAAATATGCAAGCATATCCCTAGTTAATGCCTTGTTAAGAAATTTGCTTGCCAGTTGAGGCCAAATACTTTTCAAGCAGAGATTTAATATCACTTTCCAGGCACTTCTAGTTTCATTCCACTTTCCTCATAAGAGTTTTAACTTCTTAGG
>NW_006921871.1:3755483-3762270 GCF_000298275.1 Orycteropus afer afer | reverse complement strand
AATCTTGCCTGAAGGCTCTCTTTCTAAAACTGTTAAAGGGAATTTTCCAGGTGAAGAGCATTATGCTGCTTAGTGGGCTATATTAATTTGAAGAATAGAGGATAGTGGAGAGAACTGTAGAAATTGTTTAAAAAAAAATCATAACTCTGAGAAAATTAGTATATGTGATCTGGATAAATCTTGAATTTACTTTGAGGTACCCAAAGTAAAAGTTTTCATCATCTTGTCTAGGCACAATTTCTTGTTAAACCAAGGTCTGAAAAGGTGACTCAAAAATGACATGCCACATGCAAAACTTTCTTTGGAGGATGGGAATTATTCTACATAAACAAGGGCCACCATTAAATGAGCTATCAGCCACTTGTGGACCAAAAGATTTGCATTTAACATTTGTCATGTGTGTTTTATTGGTACAGTTTGGCAATGTAATTTTGGCCAAATTAAGTTGTATTTAGGACTGGAAATGTGCCTGTTTCACCCAGAATCTTGAAAGAATTGTGAAAATCAAAGGTTTCAGAAGTATGTAGACTTCATACTTCTCCTAGACTTAACGACTTTTCTGGGTAAAGCCTGTGCTCACCTTTCTGGACTTGGGTGGCAGAAGACTGAATGAAAGGTGCTGAGAGATTAATTTCATTTCAGAATTTGAACTAGACATTGGTCACTTTCTCAGTCTTCAGTATAAATCAACCAATACTTAAATAAAATACTCAAAAGCTATTTTTAAAAAAAGTGAGTATCTATTTAAAAGCCAGAAGTAAAAAAAAAGTAAAAAGCCAAAATACATTAGCCAGCACTGGACTCTTAATATTTACTCTTAATATTTATAGAAATAAAAGTTTGCTTAAGGAAAAAGTCAGTAAATCCTATAGATGCTTGAGCCAGCCAAGATTTGGTAAACAAGTTTAGATACAACCAACTTAAATACTACAATGCCTCAGTTTTAATTTCACTCATACCTTTCCCTGAACATGGCAAAACAAGGAAGGTTACAAAGAACAACAAACAGGCAATGCACCATTTATGATCCAGTCAAGCAAATTCTATTCACGGAATTTCTTCCTTCACCTATGAGTCAGGGGCTACCTAATCTAGTGGAAAACAATTGTCACAACAGCCATGGCATTCTGTCTCATAACTTAAGGAAGAAGCAACCAAAAGTTTCCTTGAAAATACAGGCCAAGCTTCTTTCACTACTAAGCACACCCTTTCCCCTCTCTTGTAATATGCTCCCCCTCCTTCTCCATCTGTTCCACCTCCACCTATTGTCTCCACTCACTGCCAAGCCTGCCAATCCCATCTGGCCACTCTTGCTTCTACTTGCTCTAATTCTCAGGGGCCTGGGAAACGTTGGAATGCCAAGGCATTTTTGCTCTTCACAGGAATAAGGGAGGGTATCAAACAATTCCCCCCAGGAATTCAAACACATGAATGTGCATATGATTTCTCGCACACACAATCAGCACTTTAGAGAATCCTCTCCCTGCCTGAAATCAAAAGATGTTTTTAATTCTCTCACCTAGCATGCATTTTTTTAAAAAATTGAAATCTTGGTGTCTATCTTTTAAACAAGCACGTCAACCCAATTTCAAAAATATAAACACTTCCATTATCCCAGAATGCTATTTTTTTCAGTAAGCAGAATTAATTAGTGTAAGCAACTATTACTCAAAACTTATCATCATGAAATATTTCCATCAGTCAATCAGGTTTATTCATTGTTCACTAAAACATTTTTTGTTGTACCGAACATGCATTTAATTCAGATATTCTACCTTCACAAATTCTCAACAAAAATCCCACTCTGCCGCAAAAGCATGCATGGTCAGAATCTAAGCATATTTAGGCAAAATTACCATAATAAAAATAAAGCAGTCTGGCAAGTATTGAAAGCAGCTTTTATTCATGCTTTTCCTTGAACCAACTTAATACATATACATTTATGCACATACACACACATACACACATATACAATTTTTGGTTGTTTCTGCCACAAGCATGCTGAAAAACCTCTGAAGCTCACAAAAGCAGCAAACAAAACTAGAAGCAACCATGCTCAGGGTTTAAGGAGATCTTAAATTTATAAAAAAAACCTTTTTACATTTCATATAGAGCGTGCATAAATTTGACATGCAATCTCCAAGAAGAAATATTTTAATATATATCTTAAAATAGTTGATCCAAATGAGTTTATTCTTATTTTCATTATTACTGTTCTTAGGCTTCTGGTATCTTAAACCCTGCATGCTGCAGATCTAAGCTGTTCTCAGCACCGGCTGTGATAGAAGAAGCTACCTGCGAGTTTTCACAGTGCCATCTCATATCCATGTCTGTCTGGCTACCCTGCGTGCTTAGAGCTTTTTTCTTAATTCTTAATGGAAATCCTAGGAAATTTAGTCCATCCTCTGAAATCAATACTGGTGACAGGAGAGCTCCCTGACTCAGTGGGAGATCAAGATGATAAATTGCCTGCGCATCAGCCTGGCCTATCAGTGCCCTGCACACAGATGGGCGAGAAAAGACACAGAAAAGGCTCTATCAGTCACGTGTCACCGAGTGGCCAATGGCTGCTGCGCTACTGCAGGAAGGGATGCTGCAGTTCCGTCTGCAGTTTGACTAGGCTGTTGGTACGTCGCCCAGCCCGCGCCCCGCTCAAAAACTCTAGGTAGTTGCTCCCTCTGAATTTGCTCCCCGGCTGGGGCTGCATAGGGGAGCGGACCTTCCTTTAAACCCCTGAACCAAATAAATACCATTTCTCATTGACTATATTGCTTTCTAATCCAATGTGATCGCTGAGCAGAAGGGAAACTACTTTCTAACATCCCTAGCCCTTAAACTCTTACGTGCTTCCCTTCGGATGATAATCGTGTTTTCGCCTAATATTAAATTAGAAGCTTAAACTGTGCAATTACCATGCTACCCTCTTAACAGAATCGCTTGAAAGCTTTAATTGGAATTATAATTTTATTTCCAAGTTACTGAATGACTTTTTTTTTGAATGCTACGTTTATAATAAGTATTTTTATGGGATGATTTTGTAAAGGCAATTATGCAGCATTAAGAAATACATTAGTATGCTCTTCTGCCAATTAGAATTGTTCTTCTTTAAAGACGATTTAAGTCACAATAAATATGACATTTTATTTATAATTAAAATTAAACACAAAAACACACACCAAAGGATGCACATCCTGTTTCCTCAAGTCAGAAGAACGAATATGTTATCCAGTAGTGGAAATGTACTCATTTTTTGCCTTTCCTTTGAAAGTTAAAATACTTATTTGGGAAGCAGAGAATGAACATCTGGAATACCATATGGAAATCTATCCTCAACTACATCTGTTCCATTGATAATACTGTAGTAACAGATACATGGTACAGCCCTTCAAGGTAACTGAAATGGTGGCATCAGTCTATCAGTCTAACAGGGAAAGTTATAAGGGTGTGTTTCAGGTGCCACTATCATGGTGATTTAAAAAAGAACGAGAAGTCCGAAGGAGATAGTTTATTCTATAAGATGCATTGTTGTTTAAATAAAAAGGTAAAAGTACAAAATTTAAATTGTTTACAGGCTAGACACATTCCACCTTGAGAAAGGAAAATTATAGCAGAAAAGGTATCTTGGGACACTTCTCTTTATTGTTTCCCACCACTCAATTTTAATGATATCCATATATTATCAAAGATTAATTCTAACTCCTTTTAGAGTCACTGAACCCTTAAGGGAGGAAAGAAAAATAATAGGAATCTAGGAATAAATACCAACTGGTGTGCCATCATAAATAAATTGCCACTGAGTTTTAGAATGTTGAAATGCAGAAGTTCATTTTGACTTGGAAACTTTTTTTTTTTTTTTTAATTCTAAAAGGATTTATTGCTGTTGTTTTTTTGTTTGTTTGTTTGGGTCAAATTCTTTTCCTCTCTTCCTTTTATTCACTATTGAAATTCAGTAAGTTATGAGGGACTTTTCAAATTCATTAAAAAATATATATGTTGTTTTATGCTTATCTATCCTTGTGGCCTGTTGTTGTTATTTTCCGTTGAGTGGGACTCGACTCATAGCAACCCCTCCTTGGGTTTCTGAGGCAGTATCACTACTGAAGTAGATTGACCAATTTTCCTTCCAAGGAGTGGCTGGTGGGTTTGAACTGCCAGCCTTCTGGTTAGCAGTCAAGTGCCTTAGGCGCTACGCTTCCAGAGCTCCTTCCTTCTGGCCTATTAATTAAATAATAACAATCCTCAGCAATGAAACTTTATTTTTTAAAAATAAAAGATTAAGATTCAGAGCATTTCTCATCAAAAATAAAATAATACATCACACACCATCCCTGTTTATTGTAGCACTACAATATCAAGAAACTAGACACCACCTCAATACTCCTCAATGATGAACTGATCAGGTAAATTACGATACAGCCTTACAACAGAAATACTCTGCAACTACATATAGTAATATGGTAAATTCATTTGTGCTTATATGAAAACATCTGTAAGCTACATTGTTATTTTAAAAATGCAGGTACAAAATTTGAATAGTTTAAAGGCAAGACTACATCTGCTCTTCACAGAAACATAAATATTTGATGGCAGAGGAAGAGAAAATTTCTGCAAGGACCTAAAAATACCTGTTCATTGTTGCTACACCTGAAATGGGGGATGAGTTCAATGGTGGGTCAGAGACACAATTTTCTTAGGTATCATTTCATGCATATCTCTCATCAATTCTATGTATTATTTCTCTATTTTAAAATTTAATTTATTTAAATGATAGCCTCTAGGTTCATTTTGAAGACAACGACTTGTGGGTACTTAAGGGAAAACATTGAGTGGAAAGAAGGGGAGACAGAGGGAAAGGTGAGCTGCTTTTGTTCATGCAAAGAAAACGAGGGAAGCATAGCCAAAAAAGGGGCTGCTGGGCATAGGTTCTGAAGGTCTCAGCTGAAGAGTGCTACATCCCACATCAGCTCACTGTATAAGAAAATTTCTACTGGTATATTTAGCTTTTCCTTAGTGCCAAAACAAATTTTTCTAGTTCCTTCATCTCTGAAGGTAAACAATAGTACTACCTTACATCTGTCAGTGCCTAAGGCACTTGACTGCTAACCAGAAGGCTGGCAGTTCAAACCCACCAGCCACTCCTCTGAAGGAAGGTTAGGCAATCTACTTCTGTAGTGATATTGCCTCGGAAACCCAAGGCGGGGTTGCTACGGGTTGGATCTGACATGAGGGCACATAACAACAACAACAGTTCTGTTAAGAGCTTTAAAATTTATAGTGAAGGTCACCTTAATGTCTCTAATTCTTGAAGCACGAATGTGAAGGGCTGGGAAGTAAATCTGGCCAATGAGCTGAACTTGAGCAAATTATCCTTGGTTTGCCTTAGTTAAGGAGATCTGGTTGGACATTGGTTAAAGTGCTCAGCTGCGGTTCAAAACCACCAGCCGCTCCTTGGGAGAAATATGTGTCAGTCTGCTTCTATAAAGATTTACAGCCTTGGAAATCCTATTGGGCTGTTCTACTCTGTCCTGTAGGGTTACTAAGAGTTGGATTTGAATTAAGGGCAGTGGGCTTGGGTTTGGTCGCCTTAGTTTTCCCAGGTGGATGAAACTAACAATAAGTGGCAGAACTAAACATGATCTCAATTTAGGATATTGTTTACTGCTGCTTCAAAGGCAAGATAACATGTATGTAGTCACCAATAATTTCGTAAGGCTAAAGACAAAATAAAATCCATCTCTTTGTATTTTCTACCTAGCAAAAACTTATTTCATCCAAAATCCAGAACTTAGTTTATAGATTCTGTTGATTCTTTTTGGTAAGGAGTGGGGATAAGTATCTTTAACTTGAAGAGATATAAACGTTAAAAAAAAAAAAAAAAAAAAATGTATTGACTTAAATAAGTCAAGGCCAAATTAAATTCATTATTAACTTATTTGTGTGTGTCTATGTGTGGATTAGGAGCTCTGGTAGCATAGTGGCTAAAAGCACTTGACTGCTAACCAGAAGGCTGGCCGTTCAAACGCACCAGCCACTCCTCGGAAGGAAGGTTGGGCAATCCTACTTCCGTAGTGATACTGCCTCAGAAACCCAAGGAGGGGTCGCTATGAGTCAGGTCTGACTCGATGGCACATAACAACAATAACATACATAGCCTGGACCCTAAGTTATAATTTTAACCTGCAGAATTGTGAAAACATAAGTTTCTGTTTTTTAAAGCCACCCATTTGTGACATTTGTGTTACAACCACACTAGGTAACTAAGATACTTCCCCCCTCCAAAAAAAAGGCACATTTGTCAATTTCTAGATGTTTTTGTTTGTCACACTAAACATCCTATAGTGCATAGGACCATCCTCCAGACAAAGGGTTATGTGGCCTCAACTGTCAGTTGTGTTGAAGTTGAATAACCATGACCTGAATAGTGAGCCCTTCTACCTTATTTACCTCTTCACCTTGTTGTTGTTTTAAACTGCATGATGCTGCATTATGAGGTACATATTGTAAAGTGGCAGAGGAGGTAAGTTTTAGATGGAGAAGAGAATGTGACTAAGGACCAAACCCTGGGACACTCCAAAGTAAGGAAGTCAAGAAGATGAGAAAGAGCAAGAGACTGAGAAGTTAGGAGAAAAAGTCTAAGTGTGGTGGTGATCTACAAGCCAATGGTGAAAAGTAGGTTTAAAATGACATTAGGGTTGACCCAGCCATCCCATTACTAGGTATATACCCTAAAGAAGTGAAAGCCATAACAAGAACAGATATATGCACGCCGATGTTCATCGCAGCACTA